>NC_054473.1:186728422-187030922 GCF_017639515.1 Carcharodon carcharias | reverse complement strand
AACAGAGAGAGAGAGAGAATGGGGGGAACAGAGAGAGAGAGAGAATGGGGGGAACAGAGAGAGAGAGAGAATGGGGGGAACAGAGAGAGAGAGAGAATGGGGGGAACAGAGCGAGAGAGAGAATGGGGGGAACAGAGCGAGAGAGAGAATGGGGGGAACAGAGAGAGAGAGAGAATGGGGGGAACAGAGAGAGAGAGAGAATGGGGGGAACAGAGAGAGAGAGAGAATGGGGGGAACAGAGAGAGAGAGAATGGGGGGAAAAGAGAGAGAGAGAGAGAGAATGGGGGGAAAAGAGAGAGAGAGAGAATGGGGGGAACAGAGGGAGAGAGAGAGAGAGAGAGAGGGGGAACAGAGAGAGAGAGAGAGAGAGAGAGAGAGAGAGAGAGAGAATGGGGGGAACAGAGAGAGAGAGAGAGAGAATGGGGGAAACAGAGAGAGAGAGAGAATGGAGGGAAGAGAGAGAGAGAGAGAGAATGGGGGGAACAGACAGAGAGAGAGAGAGAATGGGGGGAACAGAGAGAGTGAGAGAGAGAATGGGGGGAACAGAGAGAGAGAGAGAGAGAATGGGGGGAACAGAGAGAGAGAGAGAGAATGGGGGGAACAGAGAGAGAGAGAGAGAGAGTGGAGGGAAGAGAGAGAGAGAGAGAGAATGAGGAAACAGAGAGAGAGAGAGAGAGAATTGGGGGAACAGAGAGAGAGAGAGAGAATGGGGGGAACAGAGAGAGAGAGACAGAATGGGGGGAACAGAGAGAGAGAGACAGAATGGGGGGAACAGAGAGAGAGAGACAGAATGGGGGGAACAGAGAGAGAGAGACAGAATGGGGGGGAACAGAGAGAGAGACAGAATGGGGGGGAACACAGAGAGAGAGAGAATGGGAAGAACAGAGAGAGAGAGAGATGGGGGGAACAGAGAGAGAGAGAATGGGGGGAACAGAGAGAGAGAGAGAATGGGGGGAACAGAGAGAGAGTGAGAATGGGGGGAACAGAGAGAGAGAGAGAATGGGGGGAACAGAGAGAGAGAGAGAATGGGGGGAACAGAGAGAGAGAATGGGGGGAACAGAGAGAGAGAGAGAATGGGGGGAACAGAGAGAGAGAGAGAATGGGGGGAACAGAGAGAGAGAGAGAATGGGGGGAACAGAGAGAGAGAGAGAATGGGGGGAACAGAGAGAGAGAGAGAATGGGGGAAAAGAGAGAGAGAGAGAATGGCGGGAACAGAGAGAGAGAGAGAATGGGGGGAACAGAGAGAGAGAGAGAGAATGGGGGGAACAGAGAGAGAGAGAGAGAATGGGAAGAACAGAGAGAGAGAGAGATGGGGGGAACAGAGAGAGAGAGAATGGGGGGAACAGAGAGAGAGAGAGAATGGGGGGAACAGAGAGAGAGAGAGAATGGGGGGAACAGAGAGAGAGAGAGAATGGGGGGAACAGAGAGAGAGTGAGAATGGGGGGAACAGAGAGAGAGTGAGAATGGGGGGAACAGAGAGAGAGTGAGAATGGGGGGAACAGAGAGAGAGTGAGAATGGGGGGAACAGAGGGAGAGTGAGAATGGGGGGAACAGAGAGAGAGAGAGAATGGGGGGAACAGAGAGAGAGAGAGAATGGGGGGAACAGAGAGAGAGAGAGAATGGGGGGAACAGAGAGAGAGAGAGAATGGGGGGAACAGAGAGAGAGAGAGAATGGGGGAAAAGAGAGAGAGAGAGAATGGCGGGAACAGAGAGAGAGAGAGAATGGCGGGAACAGAGAGAGAGAGAGAGAATGGGGGGAACAGAGAGAGAGAGAGAGAATGGGGGGAACAGAGAGAGAGAGTGAATGGGGGGAACAGAGAGAGAGAGTGAATGGGGGGAACAGAGAGAGAGAGTGAATGGGGGGAACAGAGAGAGAGAGAGAATGGGGGGAACAAAGAGAGAGAGAGAATGGGGGGAACAAAGAGAGAGAGAGAATGGGGGGAACAGAGAGAGAGAGAGAGAATGGGGGGAACAGAGAGAGAGAGAGAGAATGGGGGGAACAGAGAGAGAGAGAGAATGGGGGGAACAGAGAGAGAGAGAGAATGGGGGGAACAGAGAGAGAGAGAGAATGGGGGGAACAGAGAGAGAGAGAGAATGGGGGGAACAGAGAGAGAGAGAGAATGGGGGGAACAGAGAGAGAGAGAGAATGGGGGGAACAGAGAGAGAGAGAGAATGGGGGGAACAGAGAGAGAGAGAGAATGGGGGGAACAGAGAGAGAGAGAGAATGGGGGGAACAGAGAGAGAGAGAGAATGGGGGGAACAGAGAGAGAGAGAGAATGGGGGGAACAGAGAGAGAGAGAGAATGGGGGGAACAGAGAGAGAGAGAGAATGGGGGGAACAGAGAGAGAGAGAGAATGGGGGGAACAGAGAGAGAGAGAGAATGGGGGGAACAGAGAGAGAGAGAGAATGGGGGGAACAGATAGAGAGAGAGAATGGGGGAAAAGAGAGAGAGAGAGAATGGGGGGAACAGAGAGAGAGAGAGAGAATGGGGGGAACAGAGAGAGAGAGAGAGAATGGGGGGAACAGAGAGAGAGAGAGAATGGGAAGAACAGAGAGAGAGAGAGATGGGGGGAACAGAGAGAGAGAGAATGGGGGGAACAGAGAGAGAGAGAGAATGGGGGGAACAGAGAGAGAGAGAGAATGGGGGGAACAGAGAGAGAGTGAGAATGGGGGGAACAGAGAGAGAGTGAGAATGGGGGGAACAGAGAGAGAGTGAGAATGGGGGGAACAGAGAGAGAGTGAGAATGGGGGGAACAGAGAGAGAGAGAGAGAATGGGGGGAACAGAGAGAGAGAGAGAATGGGGGGAACAGAGAGAGAGAGAGAATGGGGGGAACAGAGAGAGAGAGAGAATGGGGGGAACAGAGAGAGAGAGAGAATGGGGGGAACAGAGAGAGAGAGAGAATGGGGGAACAGAGAGAGAGAGAGAATGGGGGGAACAGAGAGAGAGAGAGAATGGGGGAAAAGAGAGAGAGAGAGAATGGCGGGAACAGAGAGAGAGAGAGAATGGGGGGAACAGAGAGAGAGAGAGAGAGAATGGGGGGAACAGAGAGAGAGAGAGAATGGGAGGGAAACAGAGAGAGAGAGAGATGGGGGGAACAGAGAGAGAGAGAATGGGGGGAACAGAGAGAGAGAGAGAATGGGGGGAACAGAGAGAGAGAGAGAATGGGGGGAACAGAGAGAGAGAAAGAATGGGGGGAACAGAGAGAGAGTGAGAATGGGGGGAACAGAGAGAGAGTGAGAATGGGGGGAACAGAGAGAGAGTGAGAATGGGGGGAACAGAGAGAGAGTGAGAATGGGGGGAACAGAGAGAGAGTGAGAATGGGGGGAACAGAGAGAGAGAGAGAATGGGGGGAACAGAGAGAGAGAGAGAATGGGGGGAACAGAGAGAGAGAGAGAATGGGGGGAACAGAGAGAGAGAGAGAATGGGGGGAACAGAGAGAGAGAGAGAAATGGGGGGAACAGACAGAGAGAGAAAATGGGGGGAACAGACAGAGAGAGAAAATGGGGGAACAGACAGAGAGAGAGAATGGGGGAACAGACAGAGAGAGAGAATGGGGGAACAGACAGAGAGAGAGAATGGGGGAACAGACAGAGAGAGAGAATGGGGGAACAGACAGAGAGAGAGAATGGGGGAACAGACAGAGAGAGAGAATGGGGGGAACAGACAGAGAGAGAGAATGGGGGAACAGACAGAGAGAGAGAATGGAGGAACAGACAGAGAGAGTGAATGGGGGAACAGACAGAGAGAGAGAATGGGGGAACAGACAGAGAGAGAGAATGGGGGAACAGACAGAGAGAGAGAATGGGGGAACAGACAGAGAGAGAGAAAGAATGGGGGGAACAGAGAGAGAGAAAGAATGGGGGGAACAGAGAGAGAGAGAGAATGGGGGGAACAGAGAGAGAGAGAGAATGGGGGGAACAGAGAGAGAGAGAGAATGGGGGGAACAGAGAGAGAGAGAGAATGGGGGGAACAGAGAGAGAGAGAGAATGGGGGGAACAGAGAGAGAGAGAGAATGGGGGGAACAGAGAGAGAGAGAGAATGGGGGGAACAGAGAGAGAGAGAGAATGGGGGGAACAGAGAGAGAGAGAGAATGGGGGGAACAGAGAGAGAGAGAGAATGGGGGGAACAGAGAGAGAGAGAGAATGGGGGGAACAGAGAGAGAGAGAGAGAATGGGGGGAACAGAGAGAGAGAGAGAATGGGGGGAACAGAGAGAGAGAGAGAATGGGGGGAACAGAGAGAGAGAGAATGGGGGGAACAGAGAGAGAGAGAGAATGGGGGGAACAGAGAGAGAGAGAGAATGGGGGGAACAGAGAGAGAGAGAGAATGGGGGGAACAGAGAGAGAGAGAGAGAGAATGGGGGGAACAGAGAGAGAGAGAGAATGGGGGGGAACAGAGAGAGAGAGAATGGGGGGAACAGAGAGAGAGAGAATGGGGGGAACAGAGAGAGAGAGAGAATGGGGGGAACAGAGAGAGAGAGAGAATGGGGGGAACAGAGAGAGAGAGAATGGGGGGAACAGAGAGAGAGAGAATGGGGGGAACAGAGAGAGAGAGAATGGGGGGAACAGAGAGAGAGAGAGAGAATGGGGGGAACAGAGAGAGAGAGAGAGAGAATGGGGGGAACAGAGAGAGAGAGAGAGAGAGAGAGAGAGAGAATGGGGGGAACAGAGAGAGAGAGAGAATGGGGGGAACAGAGAGAGAGAGAGAATGGGGGGAACAGAGAGAGAGAGAGAAGGGGGGGCAACAGAGAGAGAGAGAATGGGGGGAACAGAGAGAGAGAGAATGGGGGGAACAGAGAGAGAGAGAATGTGAGTAACAGAGAGAGAGAGAGAATGGGGGGAGCAGAGAGAGAGAGAATGGGGGGAGCAGAGAGAGAGAGAATGGGGGGAACAGAGAGGGAGAGAGAGAATGGGGGGAACAGAGAGAGAGAGAGAGAATGGGGGGAACAGAGAGAGAGAGAGAGAATGGGGGGAACAGAGAGAGAGAGAGAGAATGGGGGGAACAGAGAAAGAGAGAGAGAATGGGGGGAACAGAGAAAGAGAGAGAGAATGGGGGGAACAGAGAGAGAGAAAATGGGGGGAATAGAGAGAGAGAGAATGGGGGGGAACAGAGAGAGAGAGAGAGAATGGGGGGAACAGAGAGAGAGAGAAAATGGGGGGAACAGAGAGAGAGAGAGAGAATGGGGGGAACAGAGAGAGAGAGAGAGAGAATGGGGGGAACAGGCAGAGAGAGAGAATGGGGGGAGCAGAGAGAGAGAGAGAGAATGGGGGGGAACAGAGAGAGAGAGAGAATGGTGGGAACAGAGAGAGAGAGAGAATGGGGGGAACAGAGACAGAGAGAGAATGGGGGGAACAGAGACAGAGAGAGAATGGGGGGAACAGAGAGAGAGAGAGAATGGGGGGAACAGAGAGAGAGGGAGAATGGGGGGAACAGAGAGAGAGAGAGAGGGAGAGAACGGGGGGAACAGAGAGAGAGAGAGAGTGAATGGGAGAACAGAGCGAGAGAGAGAGAGAGAGTGAATGGGAGAACAGAGCGAGAGAGAGAGAGAGAGAGAATGGGGGGAACAGAGAGAGAGAGAGAGAGAATGGGGGGAACAGAGAGAGAGAGAGAGAATGGGGGGAACAGAGAGAGAGAGAGAGAATGGGGGGAACAGAGAGAGAGAGAGAGAATGGGGAAGAAAGAGAGAGAGAGAGAGAGAGAATGGGGGGAACAGAGAGAGAGAGAGAATGGGGGGAACAGAGAGAGAGAGAGAATGGGGGGAACAGAGAGAGAGAGAGAATGGGGGGAACAGAGAGAGAGAGAGAATGGGGGGAACAGAGAGAGAGAGAGAATGGGGGGAACAGAGAGAGAGAGAGAATGGGGGGAACAGAGAGAGAGAGAGAATGGGGGGAACAGAGAGAGAGAGAGAATGGGGGGAACAGAGAGAGAGAGAGAATGGGGGGAACAGAGAGAGAGAGAGAATGGGGGGAACAGAGAGAGAGAGAGAATGGGGGGAACAGAGAGAGAGAGAGAATGGGGGGAACAGAGAGAGAGAGAGAATGGGGGGAACAGAGAGAGAGAGAGAATGGGGGGAACAGAGAGAGAGAGAGAATGGGGGGAACAGAGAGAGAGAGAGAATGGGGGGAACAGAGAGAGAGAGAGAATGGGGGGAACAGAGAGAGAGAGAGAATGGAGGGAACAGAGAGAGAGAGAGAGAATGGGGGGAACAGAGAGAGAGAGAGAGAATGGGGGGAACAGAGAGAGAGAGAGAATGGGGGGAAACAGAGAGAGAGAGAGAGAGAGAATGGAGGGAACAGACAGAGAGAGAGAGAATGGGGGGAACAGAGAGAGAGAGAGAGAGAGAGAGAGAGAATGGGGGGAACAGAGAGAGAGAGAGAGAGAGAAAAAGGTGGGACAGAGAGAGAGAGAGAATGGGGGGAACAAAGAGAGAGAGAGAATGGGGGGAACAGAGAGAGAGAGAGAATGGGGGGAACAGAGAGAGAGAGAGAATGGGGGGAACAGAGAGAGAGAGAGAATGGGGGGAACAGAGAGAGAGAGAGAATGGGGGGAACAGAGAGAGAGAGAGAATGGGGGGAACAGAGAGAGAGAGAGAGAATGGGGGGAACAGAGAGAGAGAGAATGGGGGGAACAGAGAGAGAGAGAATGGGGGGAACAGAGAGAGAGAGAGAATGGGGGGAACAGAGAGAGAGAGAGAATGGGGGGAACAGAGAGAGAGAGAGAATGGGGGGAACAGAGAGAGAGAGAGAATGGGGGGAACAGAGAGAGAGAGAGAGAATGGGGGGAACAGAGAGAGAGAGAGAATGGGGGGAACAGAGAGAGAGAGAGAGAATGGGGGGAACAGAGAGAGAGAGAGAATGGGGGGAACAGAGAGAGAGAGAGAGAATGGGGGGAACAGAGAGAGAGAGAGAATGGGGGGAACAGAGAGAGAGAGAATGGGGGGAACAGAGAGAGAGAGAATGGGGGGAACAGAGAGAGAGAGAGAATGGGGGGAACAGGGAGAGAGAGAGAGAATGGGGGGAACAGAGAGAGAGAGAGAGAGAGAAAAAATGGGGGGAACAGAGAGAGAGAGAGAATGGGGGAACAGAGAGAGAGAGAGAGAGAATGGGGGGAACAGGGAGAGAGAGAGAATGGGGGGAGCTGAGAGAGAGAGAGAGAATGGGGGGGAACAGAGAGAGAGAGAGAATGGGGGGAACAGAGAGAGAGAGAGAATGGGGGGAACAGAGAGAGAGAGAGAATGGGGGGAACAGAGAGAGAGAGAGAATGGGGGGAACAGAGAGAGAGAGAGAATGGGGGGAACAGAGAGAGAGGGAGAATGGGGAGAGAGAGAGGGAGAATGGGGAGAGAGAGAGGGAGAATGGGGAGAGAGAGAGGGAGAATGGGGGGAACAGAGAGAGAGAGAGAGGGAGAGAATGGGGGGAACAGAGAGAGAGAGAGTGAATGGGAGAACAGAGCGAGAGAGAGAGAGAGAGAGAATGGGGGGAACAGAGAGAGAGAGAGAGAGAGAATGGGGGGAACAGAGAGAGAGAGAGAGAGAATGGGGGGAACAGAGAGAGAGAGAGAGAGAATGGGGGGAACAGAGAGAGAGAGAGAATGGGGGGAACAGAGAGAGAGAGAGAGAATGGGGGGAACAGAGAGAGAGAGAGAATGGGGGGAACAGAGAGAGAGAGAGAGAGAATGGGGGGAACAGAGAGAGAGAGAGAGAATGGGGGGAACAGAGAGAGAGAGAGAGAGAATGGGGGGAACAGAGAGAGAGAGAGAATGGGGGGAACAGAGACAGAGAGAGAATGGGGGGAACAGAGAGAGAGAGAGAATGGGGGGAACAGAGAGAGAGAGAGAATGGGGGGAACAGAGAGAGAGAGAGAGAATGGGGGGAACAGAGAGAGAGAGAGAATGGGGGGAACAGAGAGAGAGAGAGAGAATGGGGGGAACAGAGAGAGAGAGAGAGAATGGGGGGAACAGAGAGAGAGAGAGAGAATGGGGGGAACAGAGAGAGAGAGAGAGAATGGGGGGAACAGAGAGAGAGAGAATGGGGGGAACAGAGAGAGAGAGAGAATGGGGGGATCAGAGAGAGAGAGAGAGAATGGGGGGAACAGAGAGAGAGAGAGAATGGGGGGAACAGAGAGAGAGAGAGAGAATGGGGGGAACAGAGAGAGAGAGAGAATGGGGGGAACAGAGAGAGAGAGAGAGAGAAAATGGTGGGACAGAGAGAGAGAGAGAGAGAGAATGGGGGGAACAGAGAGAGAGAGAGAATGGGGGGAACAGAGAGAGAGAGAGAATGGGGGGTACAGAGAGAGAGAGAGAATGGGGGGAACAGAGAGAGAGAGAGAATGGGGGGAAAAGAGAGAGAGAGAGAATGGGGGAAACAGAGAGAGAGAGAGAGAATGGGGGGAGCAGAGAGAGAGAGAGAGAATGGGGGGGAACAGAGAGAGAGAGAGAATGGGGGGGAACAGAGAGAGAGAGAGAATGGGGGGGAACAGAGAGAGAGAGAGAATGGGGGGAACAGAGAGAGAGAGAGAATGGGGGGAACAGAGAGAGAGAGAGAATGGGGGGAACAGAGAGAGAGAGAGAATGGGGGAACAGAGAGAGAGAGAGAATGGGGGGGGAACAGAGAGAGAGAGAGAGAATGGGGGGGAACAGAGAGAGAGAGAGAATGGGGGGAACAGAGAGAGAGAGAGAATGGGGGGAACAGAGAGAGAGAGAGAGAATGGGGGGAACAGAGAGAGAGAGAGAGAATGGGGGGAACAGAGAGAGAGAGAGAATGGGGGGAACAGAGAGAGAGAGAGAATGGGGGGAACAGAGAGAGAGAGAGAATGGGGGGAACAGAGAGAGAGAGAGAATGGGGGGAACAGAGAGAGAGAGAGAATGGGGGGAACAGAGAGAGAGAGAGAATGGGGGGAACAGAGAGAGAGAGAGAATGGGGGGAACAGAGAGAGAGAGAGAATGGGGGGAACAGAGAGAGAGAGAGAATGGGGGGAACAGAGAGAGAGAGAGAATGGGGGGAACAGAGAGAGAGAGAGAATGGGGGGAACAGAGAGAGAGAGAGAATGGGGGGAACAGAGAGAGAGAGAGAATGGGGGGAACAGAGAGAGAGAGAGAATGGGGGGAACAGAGAGAGAGAGAGAATGGGGGGAACAGAGAGAGAGAGAGAATGGGGGAACAGAGAGAGAGAGAGAATGGGGGGAACAGAGAGAGAGAGAGAATGGGGGGAACAGAGAGAGAGAGAGAATGGGGGGAACAGAGAGAGAGAGAGAATGGGGGGAACAGAGAGAGAGAGAGAATGGGGGGAACAGAGAGAGAGAGAGAATGGGGGGAACAGAGAGAGAGAGAGAATGGGGGGAACAGAGAGAGAGAGAGAGAGAGAATGGGGGAACAGAGAGAGAGAGAGAGAGAATGGGGGGAACAGAGAGAGAGAGAGAATGGGGGGAACAGAGAGAGAGAGAGAATGGGGGGAACAGAGAGAGAGAGAGAATGGGGGGAACAGAGAGAGAGAGAGAATGGGGGGAACAGAGAGAGAGAGAGAATGGGGGGAACAGAGAGAGAGCGAATGGGGGAACAGAGAGAGAGAGAATGGGGGAACAGAGAGAGAGAGAGAGAATGGGGGAACAGAGAGAGAGAGAGAGAATGGGGGAACAGAGAGAGAGAGAGAATGGGGGGAACAGAGAGAGAGAGAGAATGGGGGGAACAGAGAGAGAGAGAGAATGGGGGGAACAGAGAGAGAGAGAGAATGGGGGGAACAGAGAGAGAGAGAGAATGGGGGGAACAGAGAGAGAGAGAGAGAATGGGGGGAACAGAGAGAGAGAGAGAATGGGGGGAACAGAGAGAGAGAGAGAATGGGGGGAACAGAGAGAGAGAGAGAATGGGGGGAACAGAGAGAGAGAGAGAATGGGGGGAACAGAGAGAGAGAGAGAATGGGGGGAACAGAGAGAGAGAGAGAATGGGGGGAACAGAGAGAGAGAGAGAATGGGGGGAACAGAGAGAGAGAGAGAGAATGGGGGGAACAGAGAGAGAGAGAGAATGGGGGGAACAGAGAGAGAGAGAGAATGGGGGGAACAGAGAGAGAGAGAGAATGGGGGGAAACAGAGAGAGAGAGAATGGGGGGAAACAGAGAGAGAGAGAATGGGGGGAAACAGAGAGAGAGAGAGAATGGGGGGAACAGAGAGAGAGAGAGAATGGGGGGAACAGAGAGAGAGAGAGAATGGGGGAACAGAGAGAGAGAGAGAATGGGGGAACAGAGAGAGAGAGAGAATGGGGCAACAGAGAGAGAGAGAGAGAATGGGGGAACAGAGAGAGAGAGAGAATGGGGGAACAGAGAGAGAGAGAGAATGGGGGAACAGAGAGAGAGAGAGAATGGGGGAACAGAGAGAGAGAGAGAGAATGGGGGGAAACAGAGAGAGAGAGAGAATGGGGGAACAGAGAGAGAGAGAGAATGGGGGGAACAGAGAGAGAGAGAGAGATGGGGGAACAGAGAGAGAGAGAGAATGGGGGAACAGAGAGAGAGAGGAATGGGGGAACAGAGAGAGAGAGAGAATGGGGGGAACAGAGAGAGAGAGAGAATGGGGGGAACAGAGAGAGAGAGAGAATGGGGGGAACAGAGAGAGAGAGAGAATGGGGGGAACAGAGAGAGAGAGAGAATGGGGGGAACAGAGAGAGAGAGAGAATGGGGGGAACAGAGAGAGAGAGAGAATGGGGGAACAGAGAGAGAGAGAGAATGGGGGGAACAGAGAGAGAGAGAGAATGGGGGGAACAGAGAGAGAGAGAGAATGGGGGGAACAGAGAGAGAGAGAGAATGGGGGAACAGAGAGAGAGAGAGAATGGGGGGAACAGAGAGAGAGAGAGAATGGGGGAACAGAGAGAGAGAGAGAATGGGGGGAACAGAGAGAGAGAGAGAATGGGGGAACAGAGAGAGAGAGAGAATGGGGGGAACAGAGAGAGAGAGAGAATGGGGGGAACAGAGAGAGAGAGAGAATGGGGGGAACAGAGAGAGAGAGAGAATGGGGGGAACAGAGAGAGAGAGAGAATGGGGGGAACAGAGAGAGAGAGAGAGAATGGGGGGGAACAGAGAGAGAGAGAGAATGGGGGGAACAGAGAGAGAGAGAGAATGGGGGGAACAGAGAGAGAGAGAGAATGGGGGGAACAGAGAGAGAGAGAGAATGGGGGAACAGAGAGAGAGAGAGAATGGGGGGAACAGAGAGAGAGAGAGAATGGGAGGAACAGAGAGAGAGAGAGAATGGGGGGAACAGAGAGAGAGAGAGAATGGGGGAACAGAGAGAGAGAGAGAATGGGGGAACAGAGAGAGAGAGAGAATGGGGGAACAGAGAGAGAGAGAGAATGGGGGGAACAGAGAGAGAGAGAGAATGGGGGGAACAGAGAGAGAGAGAGAATGGGGGGAACAGAGGAGAGGAGAGAGAATGGGGGGAACAGAGAGAGAGAGAGAATGGGGGGAACAGAGTGAGAGAGAGAATGGGGGGAACAGAGAGAGAGAGAGAATGGGGGGAACAGAGAGGAGAGAGAGAATGGGGGGAACAGAGAGAGAGAGAGAATGGGGGAACAGAGAGAGAGAGAGAATGGGGGGAACAGAGAGAGAGAGAGAGAATGGGGGGAACAGAGAGAGAGAGAGAATGGGGGGAACAGAGAGAGAGAGAGAATGGGGGGAACAGAGAGAGAGAGAGAATGGGGGGAACAGAGAGAGAGAGAGAATGGGGGGGAACAGAGGAGAGAGAGAATGGGGGGAACAGAGAGAGAGAGAGAATGGGGGGAACAGAGAGAGAGAGAGAATGGGGGGAACAGAGAGAGAGAGAGAATGGGGGAACAGGGAGAGAGAGAGAATGGGGGAACAGGGAGAGAGAGAGAATGGGGGGAACAGAGCGAGAGAGAGAGAATGGGGGGAACAGAGGGAGAGAGAGAATGGGGGGAACAGAGGGAGAGAGAGAATGGGGGGAACAGAGGGAGAGAGAGAATGGGGGGAACAGAGGAGAGAGAGAGAATGGGGGGAACAGAGGGAGAGAGAGAATGGGGGGAACAGAGGAGAGAGAGAATGGGGGGAACAGAGAGAGAGAGAGAATGGGGGGAACAGAGAGAGAGAGAGAATGGGGGGAACAGAGGAGAGAGAGAGAATGGGGGGAACAGAGAGAGAGAGAGAATGGGGGGAACAGAGGAGAGAGAGAGAATGGGGGGAACAGAGGGAGAGAGAGAATGGGGGGAACAGAGGGAGAGAGAGAATGGGGGGAACAGAGGAGAGAGAGAATGGGGGGAACAGAGGGAGAGAGAGAATGGGGGGAACAGAGGGAGAGAGAGAATGGGGGGAACAGAGGAGAGAGAGAATGGGGGGAACAGAGGGAGAGAGAGAATGGGGGGAACAGAGGAGAGAGAGAGAATGGGGGGAACAGAGGGAGAGAGAGAATGGGGGGAACAGAGGGAGAGAGAGAATGGGGGGAACAGAGGGAGAGAGAGAATGGGGGGAACAGAGGGAGAGAGAGAATGGGGGGAACAGAGGGAGAGAGAGAATGGGGGGAACAGAGGGAGAGAGAGAATGGGGGGAACAGAGGAGAGAGAGAGAATGGGGGGAACAGAGAGAGAGAGAGAATGGGGGGAACAGAGGGAGAGAGAGAATGGGGGGAACAGAGGGAGAGAGAGAATGGGGGGAACAGAGGGAGAGAGAGAATGGGGGGAACAGAGGGAGAGAGAGAATGGGGGGAACAGAGGAGAGAGAGAGAATGGGGGGAACAGAGAGAGAGAGAGAATGGGGGGAACAGAGGAGAGAGAGAGAATGGGGGGAACAGAGGGAGAGAGAGAATGGGGGGAACAGAGGAGAGAGAGAATGGGGGGAACAGAGGGAGAGAGAGAATGGGGGGAACAGAGGGAGAGAGAGAATGGGGGGAACAGAGGGAGAGAGAGAATGGGGGGAACAGAGGGAGAGAGAGAATGGGGGGAACAGAGAGAGAGAGAGAATGGGGGGAACAGAGGGAGAGAGAGAATGGGGGGAACAGAGGGAGAGAGAGAATGGGGGGAACAGAGGGAGAGAGAGAATGGGGGGAACAGAGGGAGAGAGAGAATGGGGGGAACAGAGAGAGAGAGAGAATGGGGGGAACAGAGGAGAGAGAGAGAATGGGGGGAACAGAGGAGAGAGAGAGAATGGGGGGAACAGAGAGAGAGAGAGAATGGGGGGAACAGAGGGAGAGAGAGAATGGGGGGAACAGAGGGAGAGAGAGAATGGGGGGAACAGAGAGAGAGAGAGAATGGGGGGAACAGAGGGAGAGAGAGAATGGGGGGAACAGAGGGAGAGAGAGAATGGGGGGAACAGAGGAGAGAGAGAATGGGGGGAACAGAGAGGAGAGAGAGAATGGGGGGAACAGAGAGAGAGAGAGAATGGGGGGAACAGAGAGAGAGAGAGAATGGGGGGAACAGAGGGAGAGAGAGAATGGGGGGAACAGAGGAGAGAGAGAATGGGGGGAACAGAGAGAGAGAGAGAATGGGGGGAACAGAGAGAGAGAGAGAATGGGGGGAACAGAGAGAGAGAGAGAATGGGGGGAACAGAGAGAGAGAGAATGGGGGGAACAGAGAGAGAGAGAATGGGGGGAACAGAGAGAGAGAGAGAATGGGGGGAACAGAGAGAGAGAGAATGGGGGGAACAGAGAGAGAGAGAGAATGGGGGGAACAGAGAGAGAGAGAGAATGGGGGGAACAGAGAGAGAGAGAGAATGGGGGGAACAGAGAGAGAGAGAGAATGGGGGGAACAGAGAGAGAGAGAGAATGGGGGGAACAGAGAGAGAGAGAGAATGGGGGGAACAGAGAGAGAGAGAGAATGGGGGGAACAGAGAGAGAGAGAGAATGGGGGGAACAGAGAGAGAGAGAGAATGGGGGGAACAGAGAGAGAGAGAGAATGGGGGGAACAGAGAGAGAGAGAGAATGGGGGGAACAGAGAGAGAGAGAGAATGGGGGGAACAGAGAGAGAGAGAGAATGGGGGGAACAGAGAGAGAGAGAGAATGGGGGGAACAGAGAGAGAGAGAGAATGGGGGGAACAGAGAGAGAGAGAGAATGGGGGGAACAGAGAGAGAGAGAGAATGGGGGGAACAGAGAGAGAGAGAGAATGGGGGGAACAGAGAGAGAGAGAGAATGGGGGAACAGAGAGAGAGAGAGAATGGGGGGAACAGAGAGAGAGAGAGAATGGGGGGAACAGAGAGAGAGAGAGAATGGGGGGAACAGAGAGAGAGAGAGAATGGGGGGAACAGAGAGAGAGAGAGAATGGGGGGAACAGAGAGAGAGAGAGAATGGGGGGAACAGAGAGAGAGAGAGAATGGGGGGAACAGAGAGAGAGAGAGAATGGGGGGAACAGAGAGAGAGAGAGAATGGGGGGAACAGAGAGAGAGAGAGAATGGGGGGAACAGAGAGAGAGAGAGAATGGGGGGAACAGAGAGAGAGAGAGAATGGGGGGAACAGAGAGAGAGAGAGAATGGGGGGAACAGAGAGAGAGAGAGAATGGGGGGAACAGAGAGAGAGAGAGAATGGGGGGAACAGAGAGAGAGAGAGAATGGGGGGAACAGAGAGAGAGAGAGAATGGGGGGAACAGAGAGAGAGAGAGAATGGGGGGAACAGAGAGAGAGAGAGAATGGGGGGAACAGAGAGAGAGAGAGAATGGGGGGAACAGAGAGAGAGAGAGAATGGGGGGAACAGAGAGAGAGAGAGAATGGGGGGAACAGAGAGAGAGAGAGAATGGGGGGAACAGAGAGAGAGAGAGAGAATGGGGGGAACAGAGAGAGAGAGAGAATGGGGGGAACAGAGAGAGAGAGAGAGAATGGGGGCAACAGAGAGAGAGAGAGAATGGGGGCAACAGAGAGAGAGAGAGAATGGGGGGAACAGAGAGAGAGAGAGAATGGGGGCAACAGAGAGAGAGAGAATGGGGGTAACAGAGAGAGAGAGAGAATGGGGGGAACAGAGAGAGAGAGAGAATGGGGGGAACAGAGAGAGAGAGAGAATGGGGGGAACAGAGAGAGAGAGAGAATGGGGGGAACAGAGAGAGAGAGAGAATGGGGGGAACAGAGAGAGAGAGAGAATGGGGGGAACAGAGAGAGAGAGAGAATGGGGGAACAGAGAGAGAGAGAGAATGGGGGGAACAGAGAGAGAGAGAGAATGGGGGAACAGAGAGAGAGAGAGAATGGGGGGAACAGAGAGAGAGAGAGAATGGGGGGAACAGAGAGAGAGAGAGAATGGGGGAACAGAGAGAGAGAGAGAATGGGGGGAACAGAGAGAGAGAGAGAATGGGGGGGAACAGAGGGAGAGAGAGAATGGGGGGAACAGAGAGAGAGAGAGAATGGGGGGAACAGAGAGAGAGAGAGAATGGGGGGAACAGAGAGAGAGAGAGAATGGGGGGAACAGAGAGAGAGAGAGAATGGGGGGAACAGAGAGAGAGAGAGAATGGGGGGAACAGAGAGAGAGAGAGAATGGGGGAACAGAGAGAGAGAGAGAATGGGGGGAACAGAGAGAGAGAGAGAATGGGGGGAACAGAGAGAGAGAGAGAATGGGGGGAACAGAGAGAGAGAGAGAATGGGGGGAACAGAGAGAGAGAGAGAATGGGGGGAACAGAGAGAGAGAGAGAATGGGGGGAACAGAGAGAGAGAGAGAATGGGGGGAACAGAGAGAGAGAGAGAATGGGGGGAACAGAGAGAGAGAGAGAATGGGGGGAACAGAGAGAGAGAGAGAATGGGGGGAACAGAGAGAGAGAGAGAATGGGGGGAACAGAGAGAGAGAGAGAATGGGGGGAACAGAGAGAGAGAGAGAATGGGGGGAACAGAGAGAGAGAGAGAATGGGGGGAACAGAGAGAGAGAGAGAATGGGGGGAACAGAGAGAGAGAGAGAGAATGGGGGGAACAGAGAGAGAGAGAGAATGGGGGGAACAGAGAGAGAGAGAGAATGGGGGGAACAGAGAGAGAGAGAGAATGGGGGGAACAGAGAGAGAGAGAGAATGGGGGGAACAGAGAGAGAGAGAGAATGGGGGGAACAGAGAGAGAGAGAGAGAATGGGGGGGAACAGAGAGAGAGAGAGAATGGGGGGAACAGAGAGAGAGAGAGAATGGGGGGAACAGAGAGAGAGAGAGAATGGGGGGAACAGAGAGAGAGAGAGAATGGGGGGAACAGAGAGAGAGAGAATGGGGGGAACAGAGAGAGAGAGAGAATGGGGGGAACAGAGAGAGAGAGAGAATGGGGGGAACAGAGAGAGAGAGAGAATGGGGGGAACAGAGAGAGAGAGAGAATGGGGGGAACAGAGAGAGAGAGAGAATGGGGGGAACAGAGAGAGAGAGAGAATGGGGGGAACAGAGAGAGAGAGAGAATGGGGGGAACAGAGAGAGAGAGAGAATGGGGGGAACAGAGAGAGAGAGAGAATGGGGGGAACAGAGAGAGAGAGAGAATGGGGGGAACAGAGAGAGAGAGAGAATGGGGGGAACAGAGAGAGAGAGAGAATGGGGGAACAGAGAGAGAGAGAGAATGGGGGGAACAGAGAGAGAGAGAGAGAATGGGGGGAACAGAGAGAGAGAGAGAATGGGGGGAACAGAGAGAGAGAGAGAATGGGGGGAACAGAGAGAGAGAGAGAATGGGGGGAACAGAGAGAGAGAGAGAATGGGGGGAACAGAGAGAGAGAGAGAATGGGGGGAACAGAGAGAGAGAGAGAATGGGGGGAACAGAGAGAGAGAGAGAATGGGGGGAACAGAGAGAGAGAGAGAATGGGGGGAACAGAGAGAGAGAGAGAATGGGGGGAACAGAGAGAGAGAGAGAATGGGGGGAACAGAGAGAGAGAGAGAATGGGGGGAACAGAGAGAGAGAGAGAATGGGGGGAACAGAGAGAGAGAGAGAATGGGGGGAACAGAGAGAGAGAGAGAATGGGGGGAACAGAGAGAGAGAGAGAATGGGGGGAACAGAGAGAGAGAGAGAATGGGGGGAACAGAGAGAGAGAGAGAATGGGGGGAACAGAGAGAGAGAGAGAATGGGGGGAACAGAGAGAGAGAGAGAATGGGGGGAACAGAGAGAGAGAGAGAATGGGGGGAACAGAGAGAGAGAGAGAATGGGGGGAACAGAGAGAGAGAGAGAATGGGGGGAACAGAGAGAGAGAGAGAATGGGGGGAACAGAGAGAGAGAGAGAATGGGGGGAACAGAGAGAGAGAGAGAATGGGGGGAACAGAGAGAGAGAGAGAATGGGGGGAACAGAGAGAGAGAGAGAATGGGGGGAACAGAGAGAGAGAGAGAATGGGGGGAACAGAGAGAGAGAGAGAATGGGGGGAACAGAGAGAGAGAGAGAATGGGGGGAACAGAGAGAGAGAGAGAATGGGGGGAACAGAGAGAGAGAGAGAATGGGGGGAACAGAGAGAGAGAGAGAATGGGGGGAACAGAGAGAGAGAGAGAATGGGGGGAACAGAGAGAGAGAGAGAATGGGGGGAACAGAGAGAGAGAGAGAATGGGGGGAACAGAGAGAGAGAGAGAATGGGGGGAACAGAGAGAGAGAGAGAATGGGGGGAACAGAGAGAGAGAGAGAATGGGGGGAACAGAGAGAGAGAGAGAATGGGGGGAACAGAGAGAGAGAGAGAATGGGGGGAACAGAGAGAGAGAGAGAATGGGGGGAACAGAGAGAGAGAGAGAATGGGGGGAACAGAGAGAGAGAGAGAATGGGGGGAACAGAGAGAGAGAGAGAATGGGGGGAACAGAGAGAGAGAGAGAATGGGGGGAACAGAGAGAGAGAGAGAATGGGGGGAACAGAGAGAGAGAGAGAATGGGGGGAACAGAGAGAGAGAGAGAATGGGGGGAACAGAGAGAGAGAGAGAATGGGGGGAACAGAGAGAGAGAGAGAATGGGGGGAACAGAGAGAGAGAGAGAATGGGGGGAACAGAGAGAGAGAGAGAATGGGGGGAACAGAGAGAGAGAGAGAATGGGGGGAACAGAGAGAGAGAGAGAATGGGGGGAACAGAGAGAGAGAGAGAATGGGGGGAACAGAGAGAGAGAGAGAATGGGGGGAACAGAGAGAGAGAGAGAATGGGGGGAACAGAGAGAGAGAGAGAATGGGGGGAACAGAGAGAGAGAGAGAATGGGGGGAACAGAGAGAGAGAGAGAATGGGGGGAACAGAGAGAGAGAGAGAATGGGGGGAACAGAGAGAGAGAGAGAATGGGGGGAACAGAGAGAGAGAGAGAATGGGGGGAACAGAGAGAGAGAGAGAATGGGGGGAACAGAGAGAGAGAGAGAATGGGGGGAACAGAGAGAGAGAGAGAATGGGGGGAACAGAGAGAGAGAGAGAATGGGGGGAACAGAGAGAGAGAGAGAATGGGGGGAACAGAGAGAGAGAGAGAATGGGGGGAACAGAGAGAGAGAGAGAATGGGGGGAACAGAGAGAGAGAGAGAATGGGGGGAACAGAGAGAGAGAGAGAATGGGGGGAACAGAGAGAGAGAGAGAATGGGGGGAACAGAGAGAGAGAGAGAATGGGGGGAACAGAGAGAGAGAGAGAATGGGGGGAACAGAGAGAGAGAGAGAATGGGGGGAACAGAGAGAGAGAGAGAATGGGGGGAACAGAGAGAGAGAGAGAATGGGGGGAACAGAGAGAGAGAGAGAATGGGGGGAACAGAGAGAGAGAGAGAATGGGGGGAACAGAGAGAGAGAGAGAATGGGGGGAACAGAGAGAGAGAGAGAATGGGGGGAACAGAGAGAGAGAGAGAATGGGGGGAACAGAGAGAGAGAGAGAATGGGGGGAACAGAGAGAGAGAGAGAATGGGGGGAACAGAGAGAGAGAGAGAATGGGGGGAACAGAGAGAGAGAGAGAATGGGGGGAACAGAGAGAGAGAGAGAATGGGGGGAACAGAGAGAGAGAGAGAATGGGGGGAACAGAGAGAGAGAGAGAATGGGGGGAACAGAGAGAGAGAGAGAATGGGGGGAACAGAGAGAGAGAGAGAATGGGGGGAACAGAGAGAGAGAGAGAATGGGGGGAACAGAGAGAGAGAGAGAATGGGGGGAACAGAGAGAGAGAGAGAATGGGGGGAACAGAGAGAGAGAGAGAATGGGGGGAACAGAGAGAGAGAGAGAATGGGGGGAACAGAGAGAGAGAGAGAATGGGGGGAACAGAGAGAGAGAGAGAATGGGGGGAACAGAGAGAGAGAGAGAATGGGGGGAACAGAGAGAGAGAGAGAATGGGGGGAACAGAGAGAGAGAGAGAATGGGGGAACAGAGAGAGAGAGAGAATGGGGGGAACAGAGAGAGAGAGAGAATGGGGGGAACAGAGAGAGAGAGAGAATGGGGGGAACAGAGAGAGAGAGAGAATGGGGGGAACAGAGAGAGAGAGAGAATGGGGGGAACAGAGAGAGAAAGAGAATGGGAGGAACAGAGAGAGAAAGAGAATGGGAGGAACAGAGAGAGAGAGAGAATGGGAGGGAAACAGAGAGAGAGAGAGAATGGGGGAACAGAGAGAGAGAGAGAATGGGGGAACAGAGAGAGAGAGAGAATGGGGGCAACAGAGAGAGAGAGAGAATGGGGGCAACAGAGAGAGAGAGAGAATGGGGGCAACAGAGAGAGAGAGAGAATGGGGGGAACAGAGAGAGAGAGAGAATGGGGGGAACAGAGAGAGAGAGAGAATGGGGGAACAGAGAGAGAGAGAGAATGGGGGGAACAGAGAGAGAGAGAGAATGGGGGGAACAGAGAGAGAGAGAGAATGGGGGGAACAGAGAGAGAGAGAGAATGGGGGGAACAGAGAGAGAGAGAGAATGGGGGGAACAGAGAGAGAGAGAGAATGGGGGGAACAGAGAGAGAGAGAGAATGGGGGGAACAGAGAGAGAGAGAGAATGGGGGGAACAGAGAGAGAGAGAGAATGGGGGAACAGAGAGAGAGAGAGAATGGGGGGAACAGAGAGAGAGAGAGAATGGGGGGAACAGAGAGAGAGAGAGAATGGGGGGAACAGAGAGAGAGAGAGAATGGGGGGAACAGAGAGAGAGAGAGAATGGGGGGGAACAGAGAGAGAGAGAGAATGGGGGGAACAGAGAGAGAGAGAGAATGGGGGGAACAGAGAGAGAGAGAGAATGGGGGGAACAGAGAGAGAGAGAGAATGGGGGGAACAGAGAGAGAGAGAGAATGGGGGGAACAGAGAGAGAGAGAGAATGGGGGGAACAGAGAGAGAGAGAGAATGGGGGGAACAGAGAGAGAGAGAGAATGGGGGGAACAGAGAGAGAGAGAGAATGGGGGGAACAGAGAGAGAGAGAGAATGGGGGGAACAGAGAGAGAGAGAGAATGGGGGGAACAGAGAGAGAGAGAGAATGGGGGGAACAGAGAGAGAGAGAGAATGGGGGGAACAGAGAGAGAGAGAGAATGGGGGGAACAGAGAGAGAGAGAGAATGGGGGGAACAGAGAGAGAGAGAGAATGGGGGGAACAGAGAGAGAGAGAGAATGGGGGGAACAGAGAGAGAGAGAGAATGGGGGGAACAGAGAGAGAGAGAGAATGGGGGGAACAGAGAGAGAGAGAGAATGGGGGGAACAGAGAGAGAGAGAGAATGGGGGGAACAGAGAGAGAGAGAGAATGGGGGGAACAGAGAGAGAGAGAGAATGGGGGGAACAGAGAGAGAGAGAGAATGGGGGGAACAGAGAGAGAGAGAGAATGGGGGGAACAGAGAGAGAGAGAGAATGGGGGGAACAGAGAGAGAGAGAGAATGGGGGGAACAGAGAGAGAGAGAGAATGGGGGGAACAGAGAGAGAGAGAGAATGGGGGGAACAGAGAGAGAGAGAGAATGGGGGGAACAGAGAGAGAGAGAGAATGGGGGGAACAGAGAGAGAGAGAGAATGGGGGGAACAGAGAGAGAGAGAGAATGGGGGGAACAGAGAGAGAGAGAGAGAATGGGGGGAACAGAGAGAGAGAGAGAGAATGGGGGGAACAGAGAGAGAGAGAGAGAATGGGGGGAACAGAGAGAGAGAGCGAATGGGGGAACAGAGAGAGAGAGAGAATGGGGGAACAGAGAGAGAGAGAGAATGGGGGGAACAGAGAGAGAGAGAGAATGGGAGGAACAGTGAGAGAGAGAGAATGGGGGGAACAGTGAGAGAGAGAGAGTGGGGGGAACAGAGAGAGAGAGAGAATGGGGGGAACAGAGAGAGAGAGAGAATGGGGGGAACAGAGAGAGAGAGAGAATGGGGGGAACAGAGAGAGAGAGAGAATGGGGGGAACAGAGAGAGAGAGAGAATGGGGGGAACAGAGAGAGAGAGAGAATGGGGGGAACAGAGAGAGAGAGAGAATGGGGGGAACAGAGAGAGAGAGAGAATGGGGGGAACAGAGAGAGAGAGAGAATGGGGGGAACAGAGAGAGAGAGAGAATGGGGGGAACAGAGAGAGAGAGAGAATGGGGGGAACAGAGAGAGAGAGAGAATGGGGGGAACAGAGAGAGAGAGAGAATGGGGGGAACAGAGAGAGAGAGAGAATGGGGGGAACAGAGAGAGAGAGAGAATGGGGGGAACAGAGAGAGAGAGAGAATGGGGGGAACAGAGAGAGAGAGAGAATGGGGGGAACAGAGAGAGAGAGAGAATGGGGGGAACAGAGAGAGAGAGAGAATGGGGGGAACAGAGAGAGAGAGAGAATGGGGGGAACAGAGAGAGAGAGAGAATGGGGGGAACAGAGAGAGAGAGAGAATGGGGGGAACAGAGAGAGAGAGAGAATGGGGGGAACAGAGAGAGAGAGAGAATGGGGGGAACAGAGAGAGAGAGAGAATGGGGGGAACAGAGAGAGAGAGAGAATGGGGGGAACAGAGAGAGAGAGAGAATGGGGGGAACAGAGAGAGAGAGAGAATGGGGGGAACAGAGAGAGAGAGAGAATGGGGGGAACAGAGAGAGAGAGAGAATGGGGGGAACAGAGAGAGAGAGAGAATGGGGGGAACAGAGAGAGAGAGAGAATGGGGGGAACAGAGAGAGAGAGAGAATGGGGGGAACAGAGAGAGAGAGAGAATGGGGGGAACAGAGAGAGAGAGAGAATGGGGGGAACAGAGAGAGAGAGAGAATGGGGGGAACAGAGAGAGAGAGAGAATGGGGGGAACAGAGAGAGAGAGAGAATGGGGGCAACAGAGAGAGAGAGAGAATGGGGGGCAACAGAGAGAGAGAGAGAATGGGGGGAACAGAGAGAGAGAGAGAATGGGGGCAACAGAGAGAGAGAGAGAATGGGGGGAACAGAGAGAGAGAGAGAATGGGGGGCAACAGAGAGAGAGAGAGAATGGGGGGAACAGAGAGAGAGAGAGAATGGGGGGCAACAGAGAGAGAGAGAGAATGGGGGGAACAGAGAGAGAGAGAGAATGGGGGGAACAGAGAGAGAGAGAGAATGGGGGGAACAGAGAGAGAGAGAGAATGGGGGGAACAGAGAGAGAGAGAGAATGGGGGGAACAGAGAGAGAGAGAGAATGGGGGGAACAGAGAGAGAGAGAGAATGGGGGGAACAGAGAGAGAGAGAGAATGGGGGGAACAGAGAGAGAGAGAGAATGGGGGGAACAGAGAGAGAGAGAGAATGGGGGGAACAGAGAGAGAGAGAGAATGGGGGGAACAGAGAGAGAGAGAGAATGGGGGGAACAGAGAGAGAGAGAGAATGGGGGGAACAGAGAGAGAGAGAGAATGGGGGGAACAGAGAGAGAGAGAGAATGGGGGGAACAGAGAGAGAGAGAGAATGGGGGGAACAGAGAGAGAGAGAGAATGGGGGGAACAGAGAGAGAGAGAGAATGGGGGGAACAGAGAGAGAGAGAGAATGGGGGGAACAGAGAGAGAGAGAGAATGGGGGGAACAGAGAGAGAGAGAGAATGGGGGGAACAGAGAGAGAGAGAGAATGGGGGGAACAGAGAGAGAGAGAGAATGGGGGGAACAGAGAGAGAGAGAGAATGGGGGGAACAGAGAGAGAGAGAGAATGGGGGGAACAGAGAGAGAGAGAGAATGGGGGGAACAGAGAGAGAGAGAGAATGGGGGGAACAGAGAGAGAGAGAGAATGGGGGGAACAGAGAGAGAGAGAGAATGGGGGGAACAGAGAGAGAGAGAGAATGGGGGGAACAGAGAGAGAGAGAGAATGGGGGGAACAGAGAGAGAGAGAGAATGGGGGGAACAGAGAGAGAGAGAGAATGGGGGGAACAGAGAGAGAGAGAGAATGGGGGGAACAGAGAGAGAGAGAGAATGGGGGGAACAGAGAGAGAGAGAGAATGGGGGGAACAGAGAGAGAGAGAGAATGGTGGGAACAGAGAGAGAGAGAGAATGGTGGGAACAGAGAGAGAGAGAGAATGGGGGGAACAGAGAGAGAGAGAGAATGGGGGGAACAGAGAGAGAGAGAGAATGGGGGGAACAGAGAGAGAGAGAGAATGGGGGGAACAGAGAGAGAGAGAGAGAATGGGGGGAACAGAGAGAGAGAATGGGGGGAACAGAGAGAGAGAATGGGGGGAACAGAGAGAGAGGGAATTGGGGGGAAAGAGTGAGAGAGAGTGGGAATTGGGGAGAGCCGGAATTGGGGAGAGAGAGAGAGAGGGAATTGGAGAGAGAGAGAGAGAGGGAATTGGAGAGAGAGAGAGAGAGAGGCAATTGGAGAGAGAGAGAGAGAGAGAGAGAGAGAGAGAGGGAATTGGAGAGAGAGAGGGAATTGGAGAGAGAGAGAGAGAGAGAGATAGAGGGAATTGGAGAGAGAGCGAGAGGGAATTGGGGAGAGAGAGAGCGAGAGAGAGAACAAATTGGGGAGAGAGAGAGAGCGAGAGAATGAATTGGGGAGAGAGAGAGAGAGAACAGGGAGGAGAGAGAGAGAGTGAATGGGGGAGAGAGAAAGGTAGAATGGAGAGAGAGAGAGGGAGTGGGGAGAGAGTGAGAGTGAATGTGGAGAGAGAGAGAGAGAGCCTTTGTAATACCACAATGACAATGGAGGCAGTGAAGAACTTGAAGAAGAAATTTACGAGGCTGATATGAGAGAGAATGTTTTTCACTCTGGGCAAGAGAATAAACTAGAGACCTTAAGAAAAGGTAGGATGTGTGGCTAGCCACTAATAAATCTAATCAGGAACTCAGGAGAAACTCATTGACCCACAGAGTGGTAAGAATGTGGAACTTGCTACCACAGGGGATGTTTGAGGTGAACAGCAGAGATACATTTAAGAGGAAGCTGGATTGACAAATGAAGCAGAAAGGAATAGGATATTTGATTGAATTTTTTGAGGAGGTGATCAGGTGTGTAGATGAGGGTAGTGCAGTTGATGTAGTTTATATGGATTTCAGCAAAGCCTTTGACAAGGTCCCACATGGGAGACTTATAAAGAAGGCAAATGCACATGGGATACAGGGTAATTTGATAAGGTGGATTCAAAATTGGCTTAGTTGTAGAGGGTGATGACAGAAGGATGCTTTAGTGACTGGAACCCAGTGTCCAGTGGAGTACCACAGGGATCTGTGCTGGGTCCCCTATTATTCATCATTTATATAAATAACATAGATGACTATGTGGGGGGTAGGATTAGTAAGTTTGTGGATGACATGGAGATTGGCTGGGTGGTTAACAGTGAGTGTCTTGGGCTACAGGAAGATGTAGATGGGATGGTCAAATGGGCAGATAAGTGGCAGATGGAATTTAACCCTGAAAAGTGTGAGGTGATACACTTTGGAAGGAGTAATTGGACAAGGAAGTATTCAATGAACGGCATGACTAGGAAGTTCTGAGGAACAAAGGGACCTTGGTGTGTGTGTCCATAGATCTCTGAAGGTGGAGGGGCATGTTAGTGGGGTGGAGAAAAAGGCATATGGGACACTTGCCTTTATCAATCAAGGCATAGATTACAAAAGTAGGGAGGTCATGTTGGAGTTGTATAGAACCTTGGTGAGGCCACAGCTGGAGTACTTTGTGCAGTTCTGGTCACCACATTATAGGAAGGATGTGATTGCACTGGAGGGGGTGCAGAGGAGATTCACCAGGATGTTGCCTAGGATGAAACATTTAAGTTATGAAGAGAGGTTGGATAGACTTGGGTTGTTTTCATTGGAGCAGAGAAGACTGAGGGGTGACCTGATTGAGGTGTACAAGATTATGAGGGGCATGGACAGGGTGGATAGGGAGCAGCTGTTCCCCTTAGTTGAAGGGTCAGTCACAAGGGGACATAAGTTCAAGGTGAGGGGCAGGAGGTTTAGGGGGGATGTGAGGAAAAACTTTTTTACCCAGAGGATGGTGACGGTCTGGAATGCGCTGTCTGGGAGGGTGGTGGAGACGGGTTGCCTCACATCCTTTAAAAAGTACCTGGGTGAGCACTTGGCACCTCATAACATTCAAGGCTACAGGCCAAGTGCTGGTAAATGGGATTAGGTAGGTAGGTCAGGTGTTTCTCACGTGTCGGTGCAGACTCGATGGGCCGAAGGGCCTCTTCTGCACTGTGATTCTGTGATATCGATCAGGTGAGATGAAGTAGGCTGGGAGGAGGCTCGTGTGGAGCATAAACTCAAGCATGGTCTAGCTGGGCTGAATGGCCTGTTTCTGTGCTGTAAAATTCTTAAGTACAATTTAACAATCCTGTCCAATAACAAGTTCCTGAATTCTCAATTTTCAAGTTCCTGTAAGATGTTAGTGATCAGCTGGAGAGAACCTACCTGTCCGATCTCCCCCAGCACTCTGGTCTCTGACAAGCCAACACGTTGATGGTGCGATGATAGGGGGAGCCTTCCAGGGGGCAGTACACTTGAACCACATGAATAAGGGGATTACTGCAATGTGTACAGTGAGGATACTGCATGCTAATGCCAGGGACACAGTCCTGTGAGAAAGAAAAAACAGATCGCATCACTGTAAGAGTCTACAACACCACCACCACCATCTTCCCAAGGGCAGTTCGGGCTGGGCAATAAATGCTGGCCTAGCCAGCGATGCCCACATCCTGTGAATGAATTTAAAAAAACCTGACTGGAGGAGGCCATTCAGCCCCTCGATTCAGTTCCATCATCCAATCAGAACATGGCTGCTCTGGGCTTCAACTCCATTCACCCACCTTTGAGTTTTCACATGTACACGGACAGTACCCAGCTCTACCTCACCACTGTCCCTCTCAACCCCTCCCCGTCTCTGATTTGTCACGCTGCTTATCCGAGCTCCAGTACTAGATGAGCAGAAATTTTCTTCAATTAAATATTGGGAGGACTGAAGCCAATGTCTTTGGTCCCTGTCTCAAACTCCTTTCCCTGGTCACTGACTGCATCCCTCTCCATGTCAACGGTCCCAAGCTGAACCAGTCTGTTCACAGCCTTGGTGTTATATTTGACCCGGAGATGAGCCTCTGGCCACATATTCACAACATCACGAAGACCATCTATTTCCACCTCTGTAACATCACCCTGTCTCAACTCATCTGCTGCTGAAACCCTCATCCATGTCTCTGTTACCTCTAGACTCGACTACTAAACATACTCCTGGACAGCCTCCCATCTTATATGTTTCTTAAGCTTGAGGTCATCCAAAACTCTGCTGCCAGTCTCTTAACTCGCACCAAGTCCTGTTCCCTATCAGCCCTGTGCTCGCTGATCTACATTGGCTCCAGGTCAAACAACGCCTCAAATTTAAAGTTCTCACATTTGTTTACAAGTCTCTCATGGCTATTCCCCACACTACTATTACCGTCTCCATTTCTAACTTCCCTCCGAGTTCTCTCTGCTCCTCTGACTCTGGTCCATTGCACATCACCAATTCCATTGCTCCACCATTGGTGGCCATACCTTCAGCTGCCTAGGCCCTAAGTTTCAGAACTCCCTTTATAAATCCCTCTGCTTCTCTCTCCTATTTTAAGACACTTTTAAAGCCGTCTCATTGACCAAGCTTGACCAGCTGCCCTAATATCTCTTTATGTGGCTCAGTATCAAATTTTATCTGATAACACTCCTGTGAAACACTTTGGAATATTTTACAATGTTAAAGGTGCTATATAAATGGAAATTGTTGTTGTTGATACACCTGATTGGCAGCTAAGAGTCAGTCAGTCACGTTGGTGTGTACCTGAAGTTAATTATGGGGCAGACTAGATAAGGATGAAGATGAATACAGGCACTAATCTTTCATTTGTTTTTCTATAGCACCTCTCACATCCTTAAGCTGTCCAAAAGTGCATTACGACCAATAAGCTACATTTAATGTGCAATCACTGTGGGCAGCCAATTTGTGCACAGCAAGATCCCATAAACAGCAAATGTGATAAACGACCAGATAATCTCATCTCCGTTTGTGGGAGCTTGCTGTGTACAAATTGGCTGCTGCTTTTCCTAAATTCCAACAGTCCAGATAGTGGCATAGTGGTATTGTCACTGGACTAGTAATCCAGAGACCCAGGGATAATGCTGTGGGGACAAGCGACAGCCAGTGGAATTTGAATTCAATCTGGAATTGAAAAGCTAGTTTCAGTGATGTTGACCATGAAATCGTTGTCGATTGTCATAAAAACCCATCTGGTTCACCAATGTCCTTTAGGGAAGGAAATTTATCATCCTTACCTGGTCTGGCCTACATGTGACTCCAAATCCACAGCAATGTAGTTGATTCTTAACTGCCCTCTGAAATGGTCTAGCAAGCCACCCAGTTCAAGGACGACTAGGAAAGGGCAATAAATACTAGCCTTGCTGGCGACACCTACATCCCATGAACGAATAAAGAAAATACCAGGCTGTAACAGAGAACAACAATTTATACTGCACGAGAAGAGAGTGCTGATTGGTTGGCCAGTGGACATTCGGCACGCTTCTCATGCAGTATTAAATTGTTGTTCCCCGTTAGTCTTGGTAATTTCTTGCAAGCTGTCCTGACGAGTGCAAGGTGAAAAGCACGTCCCTTTTTAAGGTTTACCAGGCTGATTCTTGGGATGGGGGGGACTGACATATGAGGAGAGATTGAGTCAATTAGGATTATACTCGCTGGAGTTCAGAAGAATGAGGGGGGACCTTGTAGAAACTTATGAAATTCTAACAGGACTAGACAGGGTAGATGCTGGAAGGATGTTCCCGATGGTGGGAGAGTCCAGAACCAGGGGTCACAGTCTGAGGATATGGGTAGACCATTTAGGGCTGAGATGAGCAGAAATTTCTTCACCCAGAGAGTGGTGAGCCTGTGGAATTCGCTATCACAGGAAATAGTTGAGGCCAAAACATCCTATGTTCTCACAAGGAGTTAGATATAGCTCTTGGGGTGAAAGGGACCAAAGGATATGGGGAGAAAGCGGGAGCAGGCTATTGAGTTGGATGATCAGCCATGATCCTAATGAATGGTGGAGCAGGCTCGAAGGGCCGAACAGCCTCCTCCTGTTCCTAGTTTCTATGTTTCTATTCTTTCTTGTTCCGGGACAACCCTGCAGGATTGGTCTGCAAGGCCTAAAGGGCGGGGGGGTTGCTTATGTAGAGGGAGGCTTTTTACAGAGGTTGGCAGTTAGCATTGCAATGGTCCTAGCACGGGAGGAGACCATTCAGCCCATTGTGTCTGTGCCAGCTCTCTGAAGGAGCAACAGAGTTGCAATCACAAACTGCAACATTAAAGACAAAGTCTGTTTATTTTAAATGGTGGAGATGATGAATTATTGCAGGGTCGTACGGTGAAAAATTTTAAGGGTTTATTTTTCCAACTGTTTGTAAGGTTTGTTGAAAAAAAAAATTTCGAGCCAGCCAGGAGTCGAACCTGGAATCTTCTGATCCGTAGTCAGACGCGTTATCCATTGCGCCACTGGCCCGGCTACGAAGCTGTCGCTCTAGGAGGGCCTTAAGAGGACATGTCATTCACTCATCTCCCGCCCCCCTCCCTTTTACTGAATGGGGGTCCGATCACGTGCTTTGGAACCTTGTGTCGGCGGAATGGATACACCGCGTTCTACCCGCAGCGCCGCTCCCACCCTGGGTCCCCCCGCCGCCCACTTCCCTCCCCTCCCCTCCCCGCCTCCGCTTCCGCTTCTCACCGGGGTCGCACCCGCTTTGTTGGTGTCCCAAGAGCAGCGGCTCCCTCCCTCGATAGCCGTGTCCCGAATCCCCAATAAGACGGGCCGCCGGGGCTCCGGGCCGGGCGAGCAACTCATGCTGGTGTCCTGGTGCTCGGGGAGAGGGGGAGGGGGCGAATGCCGAGTAACTTGGAGGGTTCGAATCCCGTCCAATCAGCTGGTGTTTTATACCCTGCAGAACACTTTTATTTTTGTGCAATCTTTTTTATAGTTTATTCTGTGCAGCCATCACACGCATGATATATATATATATTTTTAAAAAATGTTATTCAAAAAAAAACGGATGCGTGTTTATCTTTGGAATGTTGGAAATTGCACTATTTTCAGACCCTCGCCCCCAGCCAATGACCTGGAGATTTATAATTCTCAATGAAACCCAACTATGAGGCCCCAGGGTCCCAGTCCTTGTCTTGCTGCAGTTCCCCTACCCTGTACTACTGATTGATTTATTGACATTGCATTAAATGCAGGACAGCAGAGCCTCTCCCCCACACACTTGGCAAATGGGTGGTAACTAGCCACTGTGGGAGTAGTTTTTGAATGGTCTGCCCAGGATAAAACTTGCCCGGTCCTCACTTGAAAGGGACAATTGGTCAAGGTGCATTATCTGGGTGTCCTGCTGCATGGATCACAAAAGGTTAGTGTGCAGGTGCAGCAAGTGCAGCCAAATGGAATGCTGACCCTTGTTGCAAAGGGGATGAAGTCTGGAAGTATCACAGCAGCTGTGCTCAGCTGTCATGAAGAGCACAGCTACAGCACAAGTCTGGAGTGCAGTGGTTTTTTTTCACCCTAGCTTGTTCCATTGAGCTTCCAGATGATGTTCGCTTGTGTCTCGGTCTTTTGCGCAGCCTCATAAGGATAACCTCTGGAACTCTTGAGATCAACTTCAGTTCAGTGGTTACCAGTCCTCTCAAATATCACCCTTCCCTCCATTTGACAGAACGCAGCAACACATAGAGGAATAGTTCGCATCAGCAGCAGCTTGGATTTCCCCGTCCGTAGAGACCTTCAAGACCTTATGATATTTTACTGTGTTAAAGGCGCTATATAAATGCAAGTTGTAACATTCAGACCATGGGTTAGAAACTGCAACAGGTGACTCCCTGGTGGGAAGAGGTCCCATGGACTTCTGCTGCTCTCCAGTTCCTTGCTCCAGCACAGTAGCAGCAGGTCAATGGACCAGGGGGTGGTGCCCATCACCCGGTCTAAGGGTGTTGTCACTTGGCACCCCTATTATACAAACTTTACAGCAGAAGTCATTGGTCAGGAGCAGGAACCCTGATGTTTTTTAAACTGCCTCTCCCTAAACCAAGGGCCCTGAGATTAATTGTAGTGTCTCTCCCACTGCCTGAACCAGTACTGGACCTGAGTAGCCTTGGAGCGGGTGAAATGCTGATTCACCCGAATCGAAACCAGAGCTTAAAGGTTCATTGTGAGGACAGGCTGCATAAACTTAACTTGTATCCCCTCAAGTTTGGAAATTTGAGGAGTGATCTGATTGAGGTGTTCTGTAAAAGGATTTGATAGGGTAGATAGAGAGAAACTATTTCCGGGAGAATCCAGAACAAGGAAACATAGTTCCCTCTGCCCCCTCCCCTCACCTCACCCCCAAAAGGGGGAGTCCCATGGATTGGGGAGTTCCTGTCAGGGGTGTAGTTCCTTGGGCATGGGAGGAGTCCTGTGGGGGTGGGTAGTTGAGGGGCTAGAGGGGCTACCCCTGGTGGGTCAGGGGAGTGTGGGAGTCCTGTGGGGTGGGGGGAGGGGAATAGTTGGGGGTATGGGGACAGCCCTGTGTGGGTGTTGGTCTGGGTCTTTACAATAGTTATCCAGAATTTAGAAGAAGTTTTAATTCTTCTAACTTTCTCTGAGTGACGATTGATGTAACCCAGTCAGAACCATCTGAAATTTGTGATTTAAATCATATTTTCGGATTGTTCCTAGTCCCCGGAGAAAGTTTGCACTTCTGGGCAATTGCTGTGCAAACCTTAACGTGTGAAATTCCAAGAGGGATTCCCCAGCGCATCTTTGGGGTATTCCCCCCAATCTGATGTTAGGGAACTCGGAGGTTACAGCCCATATTAGCTCACATCTGTACTTAAAGGACCCAAATTACCTTTGGCTATCCTTTTTTTTCTAATATATAAAGCATTTTCATGTTAACTTTTTATGTTGATTACAAGGAGAGATTGGATAAGCGAGGATTGTATTTCCTGGAATTTAGAAGGCTAAGCGGGGATTTGATTGAAAATTTCCAGATATTTGTGAGCAGATAGAGAGAAACTATCTTGTTGGGGTATCGAGGGCCAGGGGGCGTGGTCAAAAAATTCGAGTCAGACCTTTCAGGAGTGAAATTAAAAACACTTAATTCACACAAAGAGTAGTAAGAACATAAGATATAGGAGCAGGAGTAGCGGAAGGTTGGATATGTCCATGTTCAAGCCGCACTGTGTGATACAGCTCGGGCTGATTGCATTTCAGTGTTTGGATATTTTCGGTTTTTAGATCCCGGCCTATTGGCTATAGTTAGGATGAAGTGGTGACTTGCGGAAACCTAGCTAAGAGTGAGGAGCTGGAGAGGAGGTTTTGTGTTTCTCAGTGATCTTTAAACAGTTTGTGATGAAGGGGAAAGCAGTCTCTGGCAGACTGGACTTGACACTCATACCTGTACTCTCGAAGGTTTGGTGATACCATTTGGGTTGGATATCATTATTTGCCCGAGGGGCAGCGTTAGTTTCCATGATAGGGTTTGGGATAGAAGCAAAGCCAAGCACAAGGTGGAGCAAACAACGAGACCTCCCCCACTAAAGGCCGGGCACGATCGGTGAGGTTTGAGTTGGCTTGGGTCAGGGACTTCCTGTGCCAAAGGTTGATGAGGTTCGAAAAGAGGGCAGTTTTTGGATGTGTTTGGCTTTTGGATTTACAGGTAAACAATACTTGACCTGTATTACTAATGACTACACAATATGTCTTAGTGAAACCCCTCTGTCCACGATTTAAAATACAAACACAGACTTGTGCCTTTGTTATTAATATTGTAGCGTGTGATTTTAAACCTCAGTGTGTCATAAAACTTATGAACAGATAAATAAAAACATGTTCACAACTTTCATCCTAATATTCTATATTTATTTTTATATGTTCAGTGCTGGTACAATTGGTACGAATTTAATTCGTAGTCTGTGCTGTTTTTCCTGACCTCAGCTAGTTCTACAATATAATAATCCCGATTTCTAATTACTTGTCAACTAAAGTCCAATTCAAACATCCATTTGGCATCACTTTCCTCCTATTTTCCCTGTGATTTCCACCAGGACAGGCCATATATCTCAGATTAATTAATATGTGAGCAAAATATGTCAAACTTCAGATTGTGTGAGAATCTATGTGTGTGTGTGTTTGTATACGCGTGTGTGTATGTGTGTGGGTGTGTGTGTGTGTCAGTTTGTATTTCTGCTGTTTTGTGTGGGCATGTGTGCAGTGTGTTTGTATGTATATTGGTACATTTATGTGTGTGTGCTCGTATGTTTATGTGTGTGTGTTTGTATGTTTGTGTGTTTGTATGTGCATGTTTGTATGTTTGTGTATGTTTGTATGCATGTGTTTGTATGTTTTCATGTTTGTATGTTTGTGTGTTTGTATATGCGTGTTTGTATGTGCGTTTTTGTATGTTTGTATGTGCATGTTTGTAAGTGTTTGTTTGTATGTTTGTGTGTGTGTTTGTACAGATATATGTTTGCCCTCCTGCCCACAAAGTTAAACATTTCTTGACATGCCAAACATAGAACTGAATTGGAATGAGCTTCAAATTAGATTAATACTTTTGCAACTATTTTTGGAGGTTTGTTAGACCAGAATTTGAGTTTGTCCTTCTTCAACTTTTTGCCTAGTTGCAGGGTCAGGTTGAACTGCATGTATTTTTCAGAGTCACCATTCATTGGCCAAACTGGTAAGTCATTTCTGTTGGGATTCCTGCAAGGAAGAGATTGCAACGGCTTTTATTAGAACATCAAGTGTGTAAGGTAACTCAGTCACCCCAACACCCCTTCCCTTCCCTACAGCATCTTTTTGTGCGAACTCAGGGAGTGCAACTCCTGCCCTTTACCTCCTTCCCCACCATCCAAAATCCCAAACCACTCCTTACAGGTGAAACAACGATTATGTGCACTTCTTTCAATCTAGTATACTGTATTCGCTGCTCCCGATGTGGTCTCCTCTGCAGCGGGGAGAACAAATGCAGACTGGGAGATCGCTTTGCGGACACCTCAGTTCAGTCCACATGCATGACCCTGAACTTCCTGTCACTTGTCATTTCAATTTTCCACCCTCCTCCCACTCTGACCTTTCTGCTCTTTGTAAGACAATGTATTATTCAATTTACTTTAACATATCAATCACTTTTTAACCAAATGTAACTACTTCTTTATTTATTTTATATTCATGAATGCATACCGGCTGCTTTGTGGCCTTGTGTGTTGTGAGTGTGTCTCATGTTGCTAACATTGAACATTGAAGAGAAGCGCACCTCTCACTGACGACACATGAAGAACTGCATTGTGGGCAAAAGGCTCCTCCTGGGGGAAAGATCTATATAGATACTCCCCTGTCCCCAGTGGTAATCAATACAACAGAATATTCAACCAACCCCACCCTCTGTTTTTCAACACTGCTGGGAGGCTGCTCCAGTGATGAAAGAATTTCTTCCCATCTCAGATCCCTGTTGAGATCGGTCATTTTAACCATGATTCTCAATCTGTCAGTCTCCCAGTCTGGCTTCAGATCCCCCACTTTGATCAACAGCATTTGTGCCTTATTAGCCTATTAACAACCCTGATCTTTGCCACCATGTCCCACTCTGCAAACTATTCTTCAGAACTCTGCAATTCACTGAATCACCTTCATCGATCTTCTCTGAGCTCTTGAAAACACATTATCTGTTATTTAGGAAACTCACTTTAGCGAGTATACATTGGAAATACAGTGTTTTACAACTGGAATAAAAACTCATCCTTTGGGAATTATTGGATTGTGGAATAAGTGTTTGATCTTTTGTTGACGTCCTACTTATACACCATAGCAAAGGAGTATAAATTGGGTAGTCTGTGATTTGAATAATGGGGTATTGATGTTCTGCCGTTAGGTGTCACTAGTGAATTTATTGTATTATTATTCACAAAGAATGTTGAAGATATCTAGAGGCAGAACTTAATCACTGCACTGACTGTTCCTGCAATTTGACCCTTTAACTGGCTTTTTGGAGGCATTTTGGAAGGTCCTGTGGCCATGAAAGACACTATATAAACGCAAGCTTTCCTTTCTTCTATCTTTCTGGTTCAATCAGTGACAGGAAATTCAAAGTCCTTGGTCTATTGGTCGTGATTTCCCATTTTGGTATCAAGGTGCCCTGATAAACTAGCTGGGATAACAAGGCAAATGCCATTAAGAGGTTTAAATGAATTAAAACCTTACCCACTCCATGCAAATGTACTCCAGTATGACATCATTGCCTTGCTGAGATTCTTTTCTCCTTCAGTCATGTTACCTGTTTAATAAAGTCACATCATCACAACCTTCATTGCTGGCCTGGTTCAATGAATTAACACACTGTGCTAACAGCTACGCCAACAACCAATTTAAGATAATCAGTCAAACCCATAATGTGGCTCATTTATACTTGCTAGAAGTGACATACAGTCATAAGCTGGGACCCGTTCTCTGCAAACAAAAGGATTATGTTCAAGCCTTGCACCTTTTTTTTAATTACCAGGGAACTTGGGGAGCCTATGGTTCCTTATTGCTTTCTCCATGGCAATGCCTAGGCCTATCAGAGTCGACTTGCCAACCAATCAGCACTCTTTTGCCCTGTTGCATCAATTGTTATGATTGTTTGAAATTTGGTGTTCTTGCATTTGTCTTGATGAGCATAAGATGATAAGCTTCAGCAACGCGTCTCTCTTTTCAGCGATACACTGAATATACTGCCATTCTACCGCCTAGAAGGACTAGGGCAGCACATAGATGGGAACACCACCACCTGGAAGTTCCCCTCCTTGTCACTCACCATCCTGGCTTGGAAATATATCACCGTTCCTTCATTGTTGCTGGGTCAAAATCCTGGAACTCCCTCCCTAACAGCACTGTGGATGTACCTACACCACATGGACTGCAGCAGTTCAAGAAGGCAGCTCACCACCACCTTCTCAAGGGCAATTAGGGATGGGCAATAAATGCTGGCCCAGCCAGCAATGCCCACATCCCACAAACAAATAAACAAAAGGCATTACGTGTGTGAATGTCACCAATCCTGTCAGGCCTGTTTAGGTGTTTGCTGTGACTTAGCATTCCCACATTTAATTCAGAAGGTTGTGGGTTTGAGTCCCATCCTAAAGACTTTAACAAGTGCTTCAGGCTGATACTCCAGTGCTGCATTGAGGGAGTGCTGCACTATTGAAGATGTTGTCTTTCAGATGTGATATTGAACCAAGGCCCTGTACACCCTCTGGGGGGATGTAAAGGCAAAATTTTGAAAGGAGAGGAGATCTCCCTGGTTTCCTTGACAATACTTATCCTTCAACTAACGTCACAAAACAGATTAATCACAGAATCACAGAACCTTTACAGTGCAGGAGGAGGCCATTCAGCCCATCAACTCTGCACTAGCTCTCTGAAAGAGCATTCTACCCAATCCCACTCCCCTGCCTTATCTCTGTACCGTTGCACATTCCCTCTTTTCAGGTAGCAATCCGATTCTCTTTTGAATACCTCGATCGAACCTGCCTCCACCACCCTCTCAGGAAGTTAGTTCCGTACTCCAACCACCCTCTGGGTGAAAAAAATTTTCCTCACATCACATTTACTCCTTTTGCCAATTATTTTGAATCTGTGCCCTCTAGTTCTTGATGTTCTCTTGAGTAGGAACAGTTTCTCACTATTTACCCTGTCCATACCCCTCAGGATCTTGGATACCTCTATCAAGCCTCCTCTCAGCCTTCTTTTCTCCAAGGAAAACAGTCCCAACCTCTCCAATCTATCCTCATAGCTACTGTTCTTTATCCCTGGAATCATTCTGGTGAATGTGCCCTCAATAATCTCTCCAATGTCTTCACATCCTTCCTCAAGTATGGTACCCAGAACTGGATGCAGTACTCCAGATGAGGCCTAACTAGTGTCTTATACAAGTTCAACATGACCTCCTTACTCTTGTGTTCAATGCTCCTATTAATAAAGCCTAATATACCATATGCTTTATTAACTGCTACTGCTCTCTCAACATGCCCTGCCATCTTCAATGACCCATGCTCACACACACCGAGGTCCCTCTGTTCCTGCACCTCCTTATTCTTCCTGCCAAAAAGAATCACTTCACATTTCTCTGCACTGAACTTCAAAAGAAGGATTCTAGGAAGGGGATAAACCAACCATGGTTAACTGAGGAAGTTAAGGATAGTATCAAATTGAAAGTAAAAACATACAATGTGGCAAAGATTAGTGGTAAGCCAGAGGATTAGGGAAGTTTTAAAAACCAACAAAAGATGACCAAAAATGTAATAAAGAGGGAGAAAATATACCTTGAGGGCAAACTAGCAAGTAATATTAAAATGGACAGTAAGAGCTCCCTTAAATACATAAATAGGAAGAGAGAGACCAAAGTGAACATAGGCCCCTTAGAGAATGAGGCTGGGGAAATAATAATGGGGAATGAGAAAATGGCAGAGGAGTTGAATAAATATTTTGCATCAGTCTTCATGGTAGAAGCCACTAATAGCATTCCAAAAACACTAAGTAATCATGGGGCAAAAGCGGGGTGGGGTGGGGTAGGAAATAAATACAATAACTATCACTAGAGAAAAAGTAATAGGGAAACTAAAGGGGCTAATGACTGATAAGTCTCCTGGACCTGATGAGTTGCTTCTTAGGATATTAAAGGAAGTAGCTACAAGGATAGTGGATGCACTGGTAGTAATCTTCCTAGAATCCTTAGATTCTGGAAAAGTCCCAGAGGTTTGGAAAACTGCCAATGTTATTCAAAAAGAGAGGGAGGCAAAAAACAGGTAACTATAGGCCAGTTAGCTTAACATCTGTCATTGGGAAAATGTTAGAGTCTATTATAAAGGATGTAATAGCAGAGCATTTAGAAATACATAATCTAATCAAGCAGAGTCAGCATGGCTTCATGAAGGGGAAATCATGCCTGACAAATTTATTAGAATTCTTCGAGAAGGTAACAAGCAGGATAGATAAAGGAGAACCAGTAGTTGTAATATATTTGGGGTTCCAAAACGTGTTTGATAAGGTACAGCACATAAGGCCACTTAATAAGATAAGAGTCAATAGCTTTGGGGGTAGTGTATTAGCATGGATAGAGGATTGGATTGCTAATAGGACACAGAGAGTTGGGATAAGGGGGGGCATTTTCAGGATGGCAACCTAGTGGAGTACCACAGAGATCAGTGCTGGGGTCACACTTATTTATAATATATATTAATGACTTGAGTGAGGGAAGTGAATGTACTATCGCCATGTTTGTGGATGATACAAAAATAGATGGGAAGGCAAGTGGTGAGGATGATACAAGGAGTCTACAGAGGGGTATGGACAGGTTAAGTGAGTGGGCAAAAACTTGGCAGATGGAACATATTGTGCGAAAACTTTAGGTTATGTACTTTGGCAGGAAGAATAGAGGAGCTGAATATTATTTAAATGGAGAAAGACTGCAGAAAGCTGCAGCACAGAGGGATTTGGGGTCCTCGTGCATGAATCCCAAAAAGCTAGCATACAAGTTCATCAGGTAATAGGGAAGGCAAATGGAATGTTGGCCTTTATTTCAAAGGGAATGGAGTATAAAAACAGGGAAGTCTTGCTAAAATATACAAGGTACTAGTTAGACCACATCTAGAATACGATGAACAGTTTTGGTCCCCTTATCTAAGGAAAGATATACTGGCATTGAAGGCAGTCCAGAGAAGGTTCATTAGGTTGATCCCGGATAAGGAGGGATTTTCTTTTGAGGAGAGGTTGACTATGTTGGGCCTGTACTCATTGGAGTTTAGAAGAATGAGAGGCAACCTTATTGAAATTTACAAGATTCTTAAGGGGCTTGACAAGGTAGATGCTGGGAGGTTGTTTCCCCTTGTGGGGGAGTCTAGGACCAGAGGGCATAAACTCAGAGTATGGGTTTAAGACAGAGATGAGGAGGAATTTCTTTTCTCATAGTGTAGTGAATCTGTGGAATTCTTTACCGCAGAGGGCTGTAGAGGCTGGGTCGTTAAGTATATTCAAGGCTGAGAGAGACAGATTTTTAATCAGTAAGGGAATCAAGGGTTACGGGAATAAGGCAGGAAAGTGGAGTTGAGTATTATTGGATCAGCCATGATCTCATTGAATGGTGGAACAGACACGACGGGCTGAATGGCCTACTTCTGCTCCTATGTCTTATGGTCTTATGGCCCTATCCACCAACATGTCTATGTCCTTTTGAAGTTCAAGGCAATCCTCATCACAGTTGACAACTTTTCCAATCTTTGTATCATCTGCAAATTTTGAAATTATGCCCTGAACACCACAGTCTTGATCATTAATATATATCAGGAAGAACAAGTGTCCCAACACTGACCCCCCTGGGGAAATCCACTACAAACCTTCCCCCAATCTAAAAAACAACCATTCATCACTATTCTGTTTCCTGTCACTCAGCCAATTTCTTATCCAAGTGCCTACTTTCCCTTTTATTTCATGACCTCGAATTTTGCTCACAAGTCTGTTGTGTGGCACTGTATCAAATGCCTTTTGAAAATCCATATACACTACATCTACAGCATTGCTCTTCTCTGTTACCTCCTCAAAAAACTTCAAGTTAGTTAAACATAATTTTCCCTTAATGAACCCATGCTGGCTTTCCTTAATTATCCTGCACTTGTCTAAGTGACTTTTGATTTTGTCCTGAACTATAGTTTCCAGAAGTTTCCTCACCACTGAGGTCAAAATGACTGGTTTGTAGTTGTGAAGTTTCCTCACCACTGAGGTCTGTAGTTGGCGATTTTATCCTTGCACCCCTTTTTGAACAAGGGTGTAACATTTACAATTCTCCAGTCCTCTGGCACCTTCCCTGAGTCTAAAGAAGACTGGAAGATGATCACTAGTGCCATTTATGACAGTGCTGCTTGTGACTGGCTGCTGTGTTTCCTGCACAAGAACTCAAGAGATAGGAGTAGGAGTAGATCATTTGGCTGATCGAGGCTGCTTCACCATTCAATACGATCATGGTTGATCTTGGGCTTCAATTCCATTTTCCTGCCCACTCCCCAGATTCCTTCATTCCCTGAGATCAAACATCTGTCCATCCCGGCCTTAAATATATTCAGCAATGTAACATCCTCAACCCTCTGGGGTAGAGAATTCCAAAGATTCACAACCCTCTGTGTGAAGTAATTTCCCCTCATCTCAGTCCTATATGATTGGCCCCTCATCCTGAGACTGTGCACCACCACCCCCCCAGCCGTGTTTTAGATCCCCCAACCAGGGGAAACAACCTCTCATCAACCCTGTCAAAACCCTTCAGAAACTTGAATGCTTCAATGAGAAAACCTATCATTCTTCTAAACTCCAGAGAATGTGAGCCTTTAAGGAAGGATATAGTTGCATTGGAGACGGTACAGCAAAGGTTCACTAGAGTGGTCCCTGGGATGATGTCCTACGATTACATGACAATAATGACCACATTTCGAAAGTTCCTCACTGGCTGTGAAGCACCTTAGAATGTCCTGAGGTTGTGAAAGGCGATAGGGAAACGTAAGTCCTTTCGTTCTGCTACCTCATGGATCCATTTATCATGTGGCATCCTGGATAATAAGTGTCAGCAGAATGTTTAACCTATGAAGACATCACAGCTGAGCTGACTCCACCCCCAGGGGTGTATATTATACTGGGAGTCACTGCATAGCAACTTGAAGCAGCAATCTAGCTAACTTTTGGGACACTGAGGCTATCTGTTTCATAATTGTAGAAATTACTGGCTGAGACCAGGTCTCAAAGCTGGAGCGATGTTTAGTGGTGGCCCCCATACCCCACCATGGAACAGGAGGAGTTCCTCAATATTGATGCTGTTCCACCATTCACTTAGACCATAGCTGATTGGCATCTCCACTCCATTTAGCTGCTCTTAATACAATATTGTATTAATATCCCACCCCAGTTTAAACTTACCACATTTAAATTGGGCAAATAATCTGATCTTAAGTCTTGAAAAACACAAAGGGTGCTACAAACCTGGAGTTCCCTCCCCATAAAAGGCTGTGGATATTGGGGACCAATTGATAAACTCAAGGCTGACGTTAACTAATATTTGTCGATTAAGGGATATGGAACAAAGACAGGTAAATGGATAGGAGGTACAGATCAGCCATATCCAAACGAATGATGGAACAGGTTCAAAGGGCTGAATGGCCTTCTCTTGTGCCTATGTTCATCAGCAAGCAGCACCATATAAACACTCCTGGAAACCATAATTAATATTAGGGCAATAGGTTTCCTGTTCTGTTGGTTGTTATGAGTTTAATTTTTGGCCAAACCTTGCAGTAAATAGTTTTGTACCTGTAAGGTGTTATAACTTTTTTTTAAGGAGTTCAGAAGATGTAAGACACATTTATTGCTGATCCACAGTTACCCTGGTGGGTCTTCTCGGTGAATGATTCTGTTTTGCAGTGACTGTTGTACAACTGAGTGCCTCGCTAGGCTAATCCAACGAGTGCTCAGTGCCAACCATGGATTAAGTGGAAGTGGAGAATTACGTAAACCACACTCAATAAGACAGATGGCTCTCTTGCCTGAAGGATTATAGTTAACCAGTTGGGCCTTTACAGCAAACAGCAGAGTTTGATGGTTACTTTTTCCCAGTACAAGCAAATGATTAACCAACTTCATTGAATTTCATTGCAAAGTTTCCATGAGCTTATAAATTCTGAGCTATTAGTGCATCACCGTAACCACTAAACTGCCATACCCACACTTCAATACAGCTAATTATAGGGTTACAGAAATTTGAAGCTTCTTACCCAGTAATATATCAAAAGTAGGAATGAACGGTCCCCCAAGGACAAAGGACAGCTCAGCCCCATGAGGCGCTCTCTTGAATTGGGGTATTCTTGCCTCATAGAAGCTTGCACGATGCTGGAATTCATATAAAAACACAGGGTTCCCAGCATCTGAAAACAGAACATCAGAGAGAGTTACTGAAGCCAAAGCAGATAAAAGAAAAACACAATCTATTCAGAGCAACCCCAACCTGGAGGCCAATTGGTCCAAATCCCTTCCTATTCATTCCCATTGCACACAATCCCAATGGACCAAACCTCTTCCCATTCACTCCCACTGTACACAAACCCAATGGACCCAAACCCCTTCCCATTCACTCCCACTGTACACAAACCCAATGGACCAAACCTCTTCCCATTCACTCCCACTGTACACAAACCCAATGGATCCAAACCCCTTCTCATTCACTCCCATTGTACACAATGCAATTGACCCAAACCCCTTCCCATTCACTCCCATTGTATTGAATCCCAATGGACCCAAACCCCTTCCCATTCACTCCCATAGTGGTAGCTCAGGGAGACCTGCTCCCTCACCTTACCCCACAGTTGTTCGGTGGTGCCCCTAAGGCTATATAATTAATTATTTCTCTCTAATGGAGACAGATGCCTCTAGCCCTTTGTGGACAATGGCTAATTACTCTCTCCGATTGTACTGAATAGTATTCTTGATCCAGGTAAAACACATAAATATAAAAGGACATTTAAGCTCTTGCATTCTCTGCATTGATGTTAACTGTAGCCTCATTATTTCCTGATGCCAACAGAGCTGCACACTTCATGCTCACCTTTGTAGTACTGGGCTGCTCTCAGGGTAGGAAAAGCTATAAACACATCACCGAACATGTCAAGGTAACGTTCTTTCAGCACATCAGGGTCATGTACATCCTTAAAGTATTCGTCAAAAATGAGGTCTCCATTCTCGTCACCAAACTAATCAGAAAGTTAAATGACTCTGTGTCTCACAAAACAATATATTGGAACAAGAAAATACAGAACACATCATCCAAAAGAGACAAAAATGAAAACCCCATTCAGGTCCTGGGGTGAAGCTTTGGACCTAGTACCCATGACTTTGGACCTTGTAGCCTTGACCTTTGACCTTGTACCTATAACCTTGAACCTTGTACCCAAGATCTCTCTGACTCAAGGTGGAAGCATTACTAACTGAGCTAGGCACAGGCGGGTTATAGGCTGGTGGAGACAGAGGTAGGAAGGGGAGAGGTCATGGCGGGACTGGAAAACAAGAATGAAGGTTTCAAAATCGAGGCATTGTTTAACCAGTGTAGTTTAGCGGGCACAGAGCTGGATGGCACTTGGTGCGTGTTAGGGCCACAAACAGCAGAGTTTTGAGTGACCTCAAGTTTACAGAGGGAAGAATGTAGGAGACCAGCCAGCAGTGCGTTGGAACAATCGAGTCTAGTGGTGACGGAGGCACGAATGAGGGTTTCAACTGCAGAAGAGCCGAGGCAAGGGTGGAATGGGGCAAAGTTACAGATGTGGAAATAGGAGGTCTTAATGATGGCTCAAAGATGTGACTGAAAGTTCGTCTCAGGGTCAAATATGACACCAAGGTTGTACACAGTCTGATTCAGCCTCAGAGAGTTATCTGGGAGGTCAATGAAATCAGTGCTGAGGGAGCAGGGTTTGTAGTGGGGACTGAAAACAAAGGCTTCAGACTTCCCAATATTAATTGAAGGAAATTTCTGCTCATCCAGTACTGGATGTCGGACAAGACAGTGGAGTGGTCAAGGGAGATGGCAGTGAGTTGGAGCAGAGTGTTGCTCTGAAACTAACTGTGCTTTCGAGTGATGTCTCTGACTGCAGCATATAGATGAGAAATAGGAGGAGGCCAAGGATTGATCCTTGGTGGACACCAGAGGTACAGATAAAGGAATGGGAACATGATAATACACATGATAACCTGGCTAAGGTTACATAAGAATGGTGAGACCAGTCCCACCCAGCTGGATGACTGTGGAGTGGCGCTGGAGGAGGATGGTGTGGCCAACTATGTCAAAGGTTACAGACAGGTCAAAAAGGATGAGGACTCCTGACCTCCCTCAACCTTCCCTTGCTCCTTTGATCTGCAAGCTCTTAAAACTGAGCATGAACCTCTTGACTTACTTTATCTTCTCACCCATTCATTTAAACCATTGTTCGAAAGGCTTGGCCAGATATCGAGCCGTGTTCAAGTCTTAATCAGAGTTTACAAGATGATGAAGAAATCAAAAAGTGATGGTAGGAGAGAGTGACAACCAGTTCACTCACAAACACATAGCCAAGGCTGAAGGTCTTTTTACAATGTGTATGAGTTTAAAAAAATTCAAATAAAAATAACTTACGATTGGTGTGAGATATGTGTTAATTTTCTCCTTAATTTGCTTTTCGGTTAACCCTGCTGCCCAGTCAGATGGAATAATTTTCTGTCAAAGAATGAAGAGTAAGTTTAAACATCTGAACAGTTTCTCAAGGGGAGTACATGTGAACCTATCAGCAGTGTGGGCTTGGGTTGGGGCCATACATAATCGGTGAGGGGTGTCAGCAGTGGGTCAGTGGTTAGCAGTCTCATTGGGTTCAAGTCCCACTCCAGAGACTTGAACACAAAAATCTAACTGACACTGCAGTGCTGTACTGAGAAAGTGCTACATTGTCAGTGATCAGTACTGAGAAAGCACTACACTGCAGTGCTGTACTGAGAAAGTGCTACACTGTCAGTTGTCAGTACTGAGAAAGCGCTACACTGTCAGTGGTCAGTACTGAGAAAGCACTACACTGCAGTGCTGTACTGAGAAAGTGCTACACTGTCAGTGGTCAGTACTGAGAAAGCGCTACACTGTCAGTGGTCAGTACTGAGAAAGCACTACACTGCAGTGCTGTACTGAGAAAGTGCTACACTGTCAGTGGTCAGTACTGAGAAAGCGCTACACTGTCAATGGTCAGTACTGAGAAAGCGCTACACTGTCAGTGGTCAGTACTGAGAAAGTGCTACACTGTCAGTGGTCAGTACTGAGAAAGCACTACACTGCAGTGCTGTACTGAGAAAGTGCTACACTGTCAGTGGTCAGTACTGAGAAAGCGCTACACTGCAGTGCTGTACTGAGAAAGCGCTACACTGTCAGTGGTCAGTACTGAGAAAGCGCTACACTGTCAGTGGTCAGTACTGAGAAAGCACTACACTGTCAGTGGTCAGTACTGAGAAAGTGCTACTCTGTCAGTGGTCAGTACTGAGAAAGCACTGGACTGTTGGAGAGTCAGTACTGAGGGAGTGCTGCACTGTAAATGGTCAGTAATGAGAAAGCACTACACTGTTGAGGGTCAGTACTGAGGGAATGCTGCATTGTCAGAGGGTCAGTATTGAGGGGATGCCGCACTGTCAGAGGGTCAGTCCAGAGGGAGTGCTGCATTGTTGGAGGGTCAATATCGAGGGAGTGTTGTGCTGTCAGAGGGTCAGTACTGAGGGAGCTCAGCACTGTCGGGGGGTTAATAGTGAGGGAGCGCCACACCATCGGAGGTGCCGTCAGTTGAATGAAATGTTAAAGTGAGGCCCCCATCTGCCCTGTCACCTGAAAGTTAAACATCCCCTAGCACCATTTTGAAGACGAGCAGAAGCAGCTTGCCTGGCTGGAGCTCATCACAATAATCAACATCCCAGTAATAGTCATTATCACATTGCTGCTTGAGGGAGCTTGCTGTGTTTGCTACATTACAACACTTGAAAGGATGTTCCAGTCATGGTGCAGGTGGTTTTCGTTGTGGAGAGGGTATGAGGCTCAAGCAGGACACCAGTGAACTCTTCCACCTTTCTTTGACAGCGAGTTAATGGTTAGCTTCCTCCCATCAAGCAACAGGTTGGCGTTACCTCTGGGTGTACGAGACTTTTTACTGCCTCCTCCGTGGTCACCCCAATCAGGTAAGGGATTTTCTGGAACATTCCATTCTGGAACATCTTCTGGGGATCATCAGGAAGGAAGTGTCCATCAACAACAAGAGCAGGAATTAACTGGTAGAGTTCATTCTGAAACAGTAATCAGTGAGGCAAGAAAATGTTAAGACAGTTAGAAATTGCATTTCCACAATCTCAGAACATCTCAAAGTGCTTTAGAGCCAGTGAAGTATTTTTTGAAGTGTAGTCACTGTTGTGATGCAAGAAACACGGCAACCAGTTTGTGCACAGCAAGATCCCACACACAGCACAGTGGGTAGAACTCTCCTGCTCCTACCAAAATTGTGCCGTGGGATCTTTTTGTGCATCAATTTGTGCACAGCAAGATCCCACACACAGCACAGTGGGTAGAACTCTCCTGCTCCTACCAAAATTGTGCCATGGGATCTTTTATTTCCACTTGAGAGGGTTAAGCAGCGGGGCCTTGGTTTAACATCTCATCCAAAAGGAGGCTCTTCCCACAGTGCAGCACTCAGTCCTGCAGCATTTTGTGCTCAAGTCTTAGGAGTGGGATTTGGACCCTTAACTTTCTAGCTCAGAGTATTCCCCACTTACCCAGGGCCCCTCCCATTCTTATGCTCCTCCATATCTTAGGATGCAGGGAACAAGAATAAGAAAGTCTTGCTACAATTGTGGAGGGCTTTGGTGAGACCAAACCTGGAATCCCATAGGCAATTCTGGTCTCCATATTTAAGAAAGGATATATTTGCATTGGAGGTGGTGCAGAGAAGGTTCACTAAATTGGTCCCTGGGTTGAGAGCGATTGTCCAATGATGAGAGACTGAGTAAATTGGGTCTATATTCTCTGGTGATTCAATGCATGAGAGGTGATTCATTGAAACATTCAGGCTTCCTAAGGGGTTTGACAGGGTTGACACTGACAAATTTCTCCCTCTCACTGGGGAAATCTAGAACACGGGGCACAGTCTCAGGATAAGGGGTCGATCATTTAGCACTGAGATGAGGAGAAATTTCTTCACCCAAAAAGTTGTGCATCTTTGGAATTCTCTAGCCAAAGGGTTGTGGGTGCCCCATCATTGAATACATTTAAGGCCAGGATAGACAGAGTTTTGGTCTCCCAGGGAATTAAGGGATATGAGGAACAGGAGGGAAAGTGGAGTTGAAGACCAAGATCAGCCATGATTGTATTGAATAGCGGAGCAGGCTCAGGGGGCTGAATGGTCTACTTGTGCTCCTAAGTCTTGTGGTTTCTATGTTCTTTCTTGTATCAACTCCGCTGGGACCAGTCAACCAGGGAAGGAACCTGGTGTTGGATGATGCATTTCCCAACTGAACTATTGGCATGAAGGGGAGTGAATAAGAGAGGCAGGAGCAGAGGGAGGGAGGGCAGGAGTGGAGGGAGGGGCAGTGGAGGCATGGGAATGGGGGAGGGGCGTGAGAGGAGGGATGCAGGTGGTGAGGGGGAATCGCTACTCACTTTTTGACGAAAGTATTTGCATTTCCAGTAATCAGGGGAACAGCAACTTTAATACAGAAATTTTTTGATTATTGTTAATGGCACTCGGCACAATAGGGACTGTTCCTCTGCCTCTCAGAGGCTGATTCTTAAATACATTAGTAGAAAATGACTTGTATTTGTCACATTCTCAGGCACACCTCAAAGTGTGTTACTGCAAAGTACAGCATTGTGTACAGTTTTGGTCCCCTTATCTAAGGAAGGATGTACTTGCCATAGGGATATGCAACAGAGGTTCACCTAGACCTCTTGGGCTGTCCAGCTCACAATGAATGTCTGCTTTGAATACTGATTGTATTATAATCGTATTGAAGCGCCTCAGAGTACAACATGATGTATGTTGATAACTCCAGTCCCATTGTCTGATTGTCTGTAATGACCATATTGAAATGACTGTAATATTAATTGATTGTATTGCTGCACCTCATGATCCATGTGTAAAAGTTGAATCTGATTGTACTTTTTGTGATGGTGATTTAGAAATGTTTTGTAATGTTCTTCCAGATATTTTATGAATAAAGTATATTTTTCAAAAGAAAACAGAGTTTTCACCAGATTAATCCCTGGGATGGTGGGATTGTTTTATGAGGAACGATTGAGGAGACTGGGTCTGTATTCACTAGATTTTCGAAGAATGAGGGGTGACCTCATTGAAACTTACAAAATTCTTACAGGGTGTGACAGGGTGGATGTGGATAAGATCCTGTTGGTGAGTCTAGAACTGGGGACATAATCTCAGAATAAGGGGCAGGCCATTTAGGACTGAGATGAGGAGAAATTTCTTCAATCAGAAGGTGGTGAATCTTTGGGATTCTGCATCCAGAATGTGGAAGCTCAATCACTGATCATGTTCAAGACAGAGATTGATAGATTTCTGGAGCCTAATAACATTAAGGGATATGGGATAGCACAGGAAAGTGGCGTTGAGGTAGACAATTAACCATGATCTAATTGAATGGCGGAGCAGGCTCAACGGGCTGAATGGCCCACTCCTGTTCCTATGTTCCTATGCAGTCATTGTCCTAAGGCTGGTAAGAGCAGTGTCGACTCTGTGTGCACAGTATGATCCCACAGATATCAATGAAATAAATGGCCAGTGAATCTGTCTTTAGTGATGTTGGTTGACGGATGGATGTTGGCTGGGGTACTGGGGAGAACTCCCCTGCTCTTCTTCCAATATATTCATGGGGTCTTTTAACATCCCCCTCAAACAGACAGACAGGGATCCCAATTAATATCTCCTGTGAGAGACATGTGGGGATGGAAGAGCCCTCTTACTGGTTGTAAGGGTCAGGGCAAATATCTTTTTAGTTCTCACGATCAAACTAAAAAAAAAATCTGTGATACTTTTTAAAGAAACATACCAGACTAGTGGTGATTTGGGCCATCTCCTCTTCTGTCTTATTCCTGAGGCACTGTAGCAGCAGCTGTGATTGTGTGTTACCGCATCCCGCTATCTCGGCAGCTTCCTGTAACAGGGAAGAGCAGATACCACACGTGAGAACATTCATGTTCTCCCCCCATCTCCTCATCTCTCCTCAGCACTTCACCAAGAAGAAGAAGTTGCATTCATGTAGCCGCTTTTTAACGTGTTCAGAACATCTCAAAGTGTTTCACAGCTTTTGAAGCATGGTCACCATTGTTGGTGGGAAATCACAGCAATCAATTAGTGCGCAGCAAGATCCCACCAGCAGCAATGTCATAAATCATTGAATCACACAACTTGGATGGAGGTCACCTGGTCAATCATGAGCTTTAAAAGATCTTTTAATTGGTCCAACCTTCCCTACTCTTTCCCGTTATCTCTGGAAATTAATATCCTTTTCAAATAAATGTTGAATTCCCTTTCGAATATTACTATTGAATCTGCTTCCATCACCCATTCAGCTAGGAGGTCTTCTGGTAGTGTCACTAGATCTGGGTTCACATCCCACATCAGGACTTGTTGGTCATGGAAGGAGCATTCATGCTCAATGGCTCAATGGCCTGATAATGGGTCCAGGTGCACAGATTAATAAAATGTCATGAACAGGTACAGAAAATAATCAGAAAGATGAATGGAATGCTGGTCTTTATATCTAGAGGATTAGAACACTAAGGGGTAGAAGTCGTGCTTCAGTTATACAAACCGCTGGTTAGGTCCCAACTGGAGATATTGTGGGCACCGCACCTTTATGCAGGATATACTGGCCTTGGAGGGAGTGTAGTGTAGATCGACCAAGATGATACCGGGACTGAAAGGGTTACATTAGGAAGAGAGATTACACAAACAAGGGCTGTATTGTCTGGAATTGAGAAGGTCATTCGATCAAGGTTTTCAAGATATTAAGGTGAACGTATGGGGTAATTTTTTTAACATAATGTTATTTTGTTCAAGGAACACGTTCACAGCCTGAAGGCTGAATTTCATTGCAACTTATGTTGAAAAATTAATTTACGGGCCAAGTAATTGGGTTATAAACATGGAAACGTACAACTACAATGTAGCAACAAAAATAGGCATACAAATTCAGCAGGATATTAAAAGAAGGGTAATGTTGAATTAAAATTATTTTTAAATTACAAACCAGTACCCTTTTCCTACATTACAGGCACTGATGTACACACACATTTCACCATTTGAGTGCTCCACTGGGGACCCCGGCAATGTAAGGAATAGGGTTATTGTGGTAAATAGAGAGAAAATATTTCCACTGGCTGGGGAATGTAGGGGGAAAAGTCTAAAAGTTGGAGCCAGACCTTTCACAAGAGTTTGGAAGCTCTCCAGAAAATGGCAATTGATGTCAAATCAATTATTAATATTAAAGCTGAGAATGGTAGGTTTTTGTAAACCATAGGTATTAAGGGATATTGGGCAATGGTGGGTGTATGGAGTCAGGTTACAGATCACAATCTTACTGCATAGTGGAACAGGCTTGAGGTGTCAAATAGCCTCCTTCCATTCCTGTCTGTTTTTGGTGGTGTTATGTTGACCAGGAAACTAGGGAGAACTCCCCTGCTTGTCCTAAGTTTGACATCGACCTGAACAAGCAAATGAGACCTTGTTTTTATGTTGAATCTGAAGGCTGGCATCTTTGACAGTGCAGCACTCCCTCAGTGCATGCAATGGAGTTATCAAACAAGATTAGGTCATCAGGTTATTGGAGTTGGATTTGACCCCACAGCCTTCAAAATCAGAGCTGAGCATGCTATCACCTCGCCAAGTTGTTTGATCAAGACCTAGATAACAAGACGAGTACCAGCTATAGCTCCATTAGTAGCATTCTTGTCTCTGAGTCAGAAGGTTGAGAGTCAAGTCACCCCAGAGACTTGAGCACACAATCCAGGCTGACACTCCAGTGCAGAATTGAGGGAGTGCTGCACTGTCAGAGGTGCCAACTTTTGGCTAAGATGCAAAACCAAGGCCCTACTTGCCCTCTTGGATGGATGTAAAAGATCCCAGGGGAGCAGGGGAGTTCTCCCTGGTATCCTGGCCAAAATCAGCACTGAAACAGATCAACAAACAGATTCCACGTTGAACAGATCCTTCTCAATAAACACACTGGATTTGACCTGGTGACGTCTGAGGTGAAAGGTCAATGCTTGAATCACCAGAAGATGAGGTCCTCGGTAAACAAACTCTTCGTAACGCGTCCCTCACAGTTGGGCCTGAACAAACTCACGTGAGCTAGCTGGGTTGGCAATGGAGGCACCAATCCTGGCATCAGAGCACTCCCACTTTGTAATATTGCCTTGTGGAACAGTCCAGTGGACAGTGGAGATAAAGTCTGGAATAAAACAGCAGGCATGTGATAAGATACATTCAGAATTAGTTTCATGAGAGAATTTGTTTATTTGTCGGTGTTCTTAACTCATCTGCTGTGGTGCCCAGTTATCTTTGGGAATGTTGCTGCTGGACTTGGGAATGCCCATTGGGAATGGAAATAAGGTGGTCCCACCTTGGTGAGGTTCTGACAAAGGATGTGAGGCTTTCCTAAGGGGCAGGATGGGGAAGGGGCACGGTATGGGCAGGACACTGGGTGGGATACAAACAAAACAGAGGGATACGATAGAGCCAGGGTGAGGGGATGCTTTAGGATGGAGTTGAGCTGGTGGGAGGGGGACGGTGCAGGGAGTGTGAGAGGACACATCAGGAGAAATGGCGGGAGTGGCAGAGGATAGGTGGGAGGAATATGGAATGTGGGGGAGTGTTGCAGGTCGGTGGTGTGTGTGTGTGTGTGTGTGTGTGTGTGTGTGTGTGTGTGTGTGTGTGTGTGTGTGTGTGTGTGTGTGTGTGTGTGCGGGCGTGTGTGTGTAGCAATCGAGTTATATCTTAAAAACATCGGCTTTTAAAGCTGGATTTTCTAAGGTCTCTGTGAGAGCCTGGATCAGAGACTCACAATGTTCCTGGCTTACCAGTGGCTTGATTCAACTTACAAAGCTAGAGTTCCACTGGGTTTCTGCTGAAATCAAATAATTGGAGAGAAAATAGAGAAGGGAAACGTGTTCCCATCGTACGTGTAGAGAGACACTGAGTCCTCCAACAGACTCTCCAAACAGAGTGACCAATCCCGGGTTTCCTCCGAATTGTAGGATATTCCTCTGTACCCATTGTAACGCTGCTAACTGATCCAGAAATCCAAAATTTCCTTGTGCGTTGTTGTCCCCTGTGCTGTGGCACAATAAGCAAAAAAAAAATTGTAAGGAAATGCTTAGTCCTTAACTTTTAGCTTTTGCTTTTAACTAAGTTTCTGTTAGAAGTGCACAATCTAAATGAAAAGGAATTGTTGGGAGAGGAACTTGAGCTGATAGCAAATTACCTACCGCAACAGGCACAAACTGAGCATGAGAATGGCCTTAAAAACAAAAAACTGTGGATGCTGGAAATCCAAAACAAAAACAGAATTACCTGGAAAAACTCAGCAGGTCTGGCAGCATTGGCGGAGAAGAAAAGAGTTGATGTTTCGAGTCCTCATGACCCTTCAACAGAACTGGGTTGTGCTGAAGGGTCATGAGGACTCGAAACGTCAACTCTTTTCTTCTCCGCTGATGCTGCCAGACCTGCTGAGTTTTTCCAGGTAATTCTGTTTTTGTGATGAGAATGGCCTTTGCTGATTAGACATTTAGCAACAGACAAATTGAGGAAGTCCTCTGTCATTGACCTGGACAATTAGAACATAAGAATTAGGTGCAGGAGTAGGCCATTCGGCCCCTCGAACCTGCTCCACCATTCAATAAGATCATGGCTGATCTGATTGTGGTCTCAACTCCACTTTCCTGACTGCCCCGCATAACTCTCGATCCTAGAGAATGGGAGTCAAGTTTTGAGGAGCATTCTTGTTACTGCAGCCTAGCTGAGGATTCTCACCTACCCAGAGAGTGAAAGTGTATTTTTCTTTGCAAAAATATACTTTATTCATAAATCTTCAACAACATTTCAAACCATTTCAAAATCACCATCACAAAAATACAATCAGGTTTGACTTTTACAACATGAATCACAAGGTGTATCAGTACAAACAATGAATATTACAATCATTGGCAAACATTCATTGTGAGCTGTACATCCCGAGGGGTCTATACAGTTCCCAGTCCCTCGGTGCACTATGGCAGAAAGGTCTTAGGAAGCGACCCTTCCCCAATGGGCCTTTGCGGCAGCTGCCCCAAGCTTAACTGTGTCCCTCAGCACGTAGTCCTGGACCTTGGAATGTGCCAGTCTGCAACACTCAGTTGGAGACAACTCTTTGCACTGGAAGACCAACAAGTTTCGGGCAGACCAAAGAGCCTCCTTCACCAAGTTGATGATCCCCCAGCTGCAGTTGAAAGTGTATTACAGCTCACTCAGGGTGAGCAACATGCAAATTGTAGTCTAGAGCCATGGATAGTAATCGCAGAAGCTCAACTTTCTCTCCACCACATGATACTCAACCTGTTTGGCCGAGTTATGAACTTTCCTTGGCCATCAAGTGCTGGGGTGGAACTCAAACCTGGTGCTTCTGAGTCAGAGGCTGGGACATGACCCACGGCACAACAAGACCAGCTGCCAAGAGGGGGAATATTAGGATAAATACCCAGAATTTAACAAGACTTGTCCAATTACTCCCCTCAAGCTGGAATCCAATGATGATGAATTCTGAGTGTAATGTGTAATTATTTTTTTATTCGTGGGATGTGGGCATCACTGGCTAGGCCAACATTTATTGCCCATTCCTAATTGCTCTCATTCAGAGGGAACTTTTAAGAGACAACCATATTGCCCTGGGTCTGGAGTCACATGTAGGACAGGTAAGAACAGCAGATTTCCTTCCCAAAAGGGCATTAGTGAACCAGATGGGGTTTTACAGCGATGGTTTCATTAGACTTTCTAATTCCACCAAATTTCACCATCTGCCATGGTGGGGTTTGAACCCAGGTCCCCAGAGCATTACCCTGGGTCTCTGGAATACTAGTCCAGTGACAATACCACTACGCCACCACCTTCCCCTTAATCATCTTAATCATAATCATCTTTGTAACTGTGTGATTATTGGTGATGATTATCATTATATACTTTTAAATGTAGAAGTAAAAATACACGTTTCCTTACAAGAGTTAGAAGTGAGCATTTCAAAAATAAACTACAGGAGATCGGAACCCAATCTGCATATAAAGAGAAAGATTCTGCTTCCATCCTGCAGGAACCACTTAGCTGCCTAAAAATCTAGTGCGGTTGGTGCTGATTCTTTGCATTGACTTCACCAGGGAGCTGAACAGGTTCCTAGGAGTGCGTGAGAAGGTTTCAAGAGGGTTGGCAGCACGCAGAGGGAGACCTTAGAGGGAGGGAAAGGGTTAGGGCAAGGCACTGTGTCTTTACCAGGTGAAGAGCGCTGGGAGTCACCGTCAAGAGAGAAAGAAAGGAAGAATGAGAGAGTGAAAGAGAGCCTGGCACAAAGGGAGAGAGAGAGAGGGGGAGAGAGAGAGAGACAGGAGAGACAGAGAGTGATAAAAAGACAAAGAGAAAGAATGGCAGACACAGAAATTGAGAGGCAGAGAGCGAGGCAGAAAAAAGAATTTGAGAGAGAGAGAGGGTGCGGTAAAGCGAGGTACCCTGCCCCTTTAAGAGAATGCAAGTGTACTGATCATGTGACAGCACTGACGAATCACTGTACAGTGCGGGTAACTGGGAACTGTAAGTTGAGTTCTGCAGGTTTCTGAGTGAGCACGTATGATCTGGTGCTTTGCCCTATCTCTCAATAAACCATCACTGCCTTCCTCTCCACAGATGTTGTCAGACCTGCTGAGTTTTTCCAGCTATTTTTGTTTTTGTTTCAGCTTTTCAGCATCCCCAGTATTTTGCTTTTATCCTACTGTTTATTCTTATATCAGTCTTTCCCCATTATTGATTGCAAGCAGCAGTTGGTGAGAACGTAGGAAGGTGTGCAGTTAGAGTTCGGAAGGCCAACAAACTCATTTACCCAAGATACAAAGGAGAGAGAGAAACAGGAAATGAGAAGGAGAGACAGAAAATGAGAGATAGACAGTGAGAAAGAAAATGAGAGACACAGGAAGTGAGGGAGAGAGAGAGAGAGAGAGACAGACAGAAGGATTGTGATAGAAAATGAGAGACAGACAGAGCGTGAGAGAATAAGAATTAGAAAGTGAAACAGAGATAGGAAGAGACATCAAGTTACATCGAAAGGGGGAAAAGATTTGCCGGTTTACTTAAACAAAAGGCAAAAACTGATCAGAGAGAATCTATGAGTCTCTCTCCCCATGACACTGTCTTGTCTGAATACCAGCTATTGTTCACCCACAAGAACAACAACAACTTGTATTTATATAGCACCTTTAACATAATGAAATGTCCAAAGGTGCTTCACAGGTGCATTATAGATACACAAATGACACTGAGCCACATAAGGAGATAAAATGATGAAAAGCTTGGTCAAAAAGGAAGGTTTTAAGGAGCATCTTAAAGCAAGAGGTAGAGAGGTGGAGAAGTTTAAGGATGGCATTCTAGAGCTTGGCAACTAATGGTGGAATGATTAAAATTGGCAATGCACAAAAGGCCAGAATTAGAGGAGTGATGATATCTTGGAGCATTGTGGAGCTGGAGGAGGCTAAAGGGATAGGGAGGGGCAATCAAGGCCAGGGAGGGGTGTGAAAACAAGGGTAAGAATTTCAAAAGACATTGCTTGACTGGGAGCAAACATAGGTTAGCGAGTGCGCGCGAGGGTGATAGGTGAATGGGACTTAATGTGAGTTAAGGCACGGACTGCAGAATTTCAGATGTCCTCTAGTTTACACTTACCTCAGGAACCCAGCTACACTGATCCTGTATTGAATCACCACAACTACCACATTCCCATAGCCAGCCAAGGCGGTTCCATGAAAAACAGAGCCGCTCCCTAGAATGAAGGCTCCTCCGTGGATCCAAACCATAACCTGAGAGACAGCCAGAGGGAAAAACAGAAAGATTTGACATATGGGCAGAAGGAAATTGAAAACTCCCCAAGAAATTAAACATGAATCAGGAAAGTAAGAGTGAAAGTACATCATTTCTTTTAACTGAATGTTTTAGACCCAACTCTCAGCCTTCCATATGACCATCAGATGTAGGAGCAGAAGTAGGCCATTCAGCCCATCGAGTCTGCTCCGCCATTCAATGTGATCATGGCTGATCTGATAATCCTCAACTCCACTTTCCTGCCTTTTCCCCATAACCCTTCATTCCCTTACTTATTAAAATAAGACTTATTAAAATAAACCTATTAAATCCAACGCAAGATCTGAGCCATCACTGGAGGTGATGTTGGTTGATTTTTCATTCAGTGCCTTCAGGCAGTCAGTGCTGGTCCGATACCCTTGGCTGGTGTACTTGTAGCTTCGCAGTGAATCATAAAATGATAAAGCTCAGAGCGAGGCCTTTCAGCCCATTGTGCCTCTGCTGGCTCTTTGAATGAACTATCCAATTAATCTAATTTCTTCTTCCTCCCCAGCTGCAGTTTCTCACACGTATTCACCCTATTGAATCTGCTCCCACTGCCCATTCAGGCAGGGTGTTCCAGATCAGAACAACTCGCTGTGTAAAAATATTTCTCCTCATCTCCCCACCAAGCTTCTGTCATAAGGGTTGGTCTGAAACGTTTGTTTCAGTCAATGTTACAAACCCTATTGATTTGAAGAGTAAATTAGGAGTAAGAATGCACATATTGACCCCTCTAGCAGGAAGGTGTCAGGAACATTGTGCAAGTTCTCCCCACCTCCTCCATCTTACCCATCCACCATCCCCACTGGGCAGGGGGACAGGGGGTAAAATCTGTCCAGGTTTGGCCCAACTAAGTATTGACTTACTGGTAGAGAGCTGTTTTGGTGCAAAGGATGGGCTGGAGTATAGACACTGAGATACAAACAGTCCTCACTGGCTGGCACAGAGAATGGAGGTAAATGGTTCCCTGTCTTCTGCAGGCACCTGGCAGAGTGGATAAAAGAGAGAGAGAGAGACAGAGGAAGAGGCAAAGTTTCTGATTATCATTCTGATGAAAGTTCATAGACCCGAAACATTAACTCTGTTTCCCTCCACAGATGCTGACGGACCTGCCGAATATTTCCAGCATTTTCTGTTTTTATTTCTGAACATATGAAAATTTCTCTGAGTTTGCTCTGTCTTCTCAATCACTCCTCGTCTCGGAGTTCTGTTGGTTACATAGAATTACACAGAATTTACAGCACAAAAACAAGCCATTCAGCCCAATGTGCTGGTCTCTATATACCACACCACCTCTCCCCAGTCCATCTATCTTTTTTTTAAAACATTTACTTTTTCTTTCATGGGGTAGATTTTCTTTTATTCCTGAAAGTGTTCGGAGTAGGGGTAGGCGGAGGTATAAGGAGGCCTCACAGGCAAGGTTGGCAGTGCAGGGTTGGGGTGGGTTGTGGGGGGGGGTGGGAGGTGTAACCCGGGTTGCTACCATATTGGATTCAGCAGGCAGTTTCATAATCCTCACCTCCTGGATCCTGCCATTTCTCACCTGGACGTGACTGCTGTGTTCAGGAACACCACTTGACACAGCTTAAGCTAAAAAACTTCATGAGAATGAGGCTCCCCATCTGACCCAAATACACAGTGCTTTGTGTTAAAAAATACACCCATCCAGTGTTTGCTGTTAATTCAGTCTCAGGAAAGGCCAGCGTTTACTCCTGCTCTTTCCCGGGTTATACCTAGAAGCATTAGCACTGAGTCCCCTGTCTCTCTTACTAGGTGATGGTGAACTTCCTTGAACCATTGCTATCAGTCTGGGTATAGTTGAGAATCTTACTAAACCACTTCGAGGGTGGGGGGGTAGTTAAGAGTCAGCCACATTGCTGTGGGTCTGGAGTCACACACAGGCCAGACTGGGTGAGGACAGTAGATTTCCTTCCCTAAGGGACATCAGTGAAGCAGCTGGATTTTTAAGATAATCTGACTGGTGTCCTGAGGTTTTAAAGATGCTGTATAAATGTAACCTCTCTCTTCTTTTTTGGAATGATCACCAAGGGCTATCTGAGGAATTATCCTGGCCAACTTCTCTCCCTCGCTCAACACCAGTGAACACAGGAGAACTGATTGTTTTTGGGACCTTGTTGGTGCCTAAGAATCATACAGCAGTGGTTGAGGCCATTTAGCTCATTGTGCCTGGCTGGCTCTATGCAAGAGCTAATCAATTAGTCCTACTCCTCCCTGCCCTTTCCCCAAAGCCCTGCAAATATTTCCTTTTCAAATATTTATTCAATTCCCTTTCCAAATGAAGAAATGAATTCAATGTGTGAATCATTTGAAAATGATGCAATTTGGTGCTGTATATAGACACACAATTTTAAAAGGGAATTAAAGGTTCCTACATCGGAGGGTAGCTTCTGGCATTCCGAATCCCTGTCCATGGTTGCGGTCTCTTGGGAGGAGCAAATCTTAGTGACCCCACAGGAGGTGCCGCAAATGGTATTCCTATATATCCAAACACTGTCCTGGGACTTCCTTCCACCTCCAGCTGCTTTCCCCGAAGCAATCCATCCTCGATCTTGACAATGGGATGCAAGTAATTGCCTCCTGCAAGAGAACAATCATCAACCAGATGTGGAGCCTCAGCCCAGCCTGAACTTCAAAACCTCTCGGTCAGCAAACACTCTCCACATCTCTCTTTCTCTCTCACTCTCATTCTCACACTCCCCTCAGCTTTCAGGCTCAGGGTATAAGGATTAACAGATTGGCATGGACAGAAGATTGGCTAGCCAACAGGAAACAGACAGTAGGCATAAATGGGTCTTTTTCTGGTTGGCAGGATGTGAGATATGAAAACAAGGATGAGAATTCCAACACTCTTGCTCTTCACACATTCTGTTACACCCTTTTTCTGATGACTTTAAGACTTTGTTGTAGTCTCCAGCTTTTGTAGAATGATACAATCTTACAGCATGGCAACAAGCCATTCAGCCTATTGTCATTATGCTAGCTCATTGAAGCAGCTAATTAATTAACCCCATTCCCTGATTTTTCATTGTGCATATAATTTTTATTTTCAGATATTTGCCCTATGCCTTCAAAGGATCTGGATTCCACTCCTCGCTGTTACAAGTTGGGTTTTGGAAACATCTCTATTTACTTTAAAAGGCTAATTGCTAGAGCTGATTTTTTTTTAATAGTCATTCTTGGGATTAATTACCCATCCCTAATTGCCCTTGAGAAGGTGGTGGTGAGCTGCCTTTTTGAACCGCTGCAGTCCCTGTGGTGTAGGTACACCCACAGTGCTGTTAGGGAGGGAGTTCCAGGATTTTGACACAGTGACAGTGAAGGAACGGCCGATATATTTCCAAGTTGGGGTGGTGAGTGGCTTGGAGAGGAACTTGCAGGTGGTGATGTTCCCATCTATCTGCTGCCCTTGTCCTTCTAGATGATATTGCAGGATTGGAAGGTGCTGTCAAAGGATCCTTGCTGAGTTGCTGCAGTGCATCTTGTGGATGGTACACACTGCTGCTACCGTGCATCAGTGGTGGAGGGAGTGAATGTTGAAGATGGTGGTTGGGGTGCTGATCAAGCGGACTGCTTTGTCCTGGATGGTGTTGAGCTTCTTGAGTGTTGTTGGGGCTGCACTCATCCAGGAAAGTATTCCATCACACACCTGACTTGTGCCTTGTAGATGATGGACAGGCTCTGGGGAGTCAGGAGGTTCATTACTTGCTGCAGAATTTCCCACCTCTGACTGGTTCTTGTAGCTACAGTATTTATATGGCTAGTTCAGTTTCTGGTCAATAGTAACCCCCAAGATGTTGATAGTGGGGGATTCAGTGATGGTAATGCCATTGAATATTAAAGGGCGATAGTTGGATTTTCTCTTGTTGGAGATGGTCATTGCCTGGCACCTGTGTGGCATGAATGTTACTTGCCACTTGTCAGCCCAAGCCTGGATATTGTCCAGGTCTTGCTGCATTTGGACATGGACTGCTTCAGTATCTGAGGAGTGACAAATGGTGCTGAACATTGTGCAATCGTCAGCGAACATCCCCACATCTGCCCTTATGATGGTGAAGCAGCTGAAGATGGTTGGTCCAAGGACACTACCCTGAGGAACTCCTGCTGGATAGTTATTAACGTAAGAACACTGACTTAATTCATCAGGAATTTGGTCTGTTTCTGGAAATTGTTACATAAAGAACAGGGGATTGGATGGAAACCATAGTGTAACAAAAGAGAATTTCAGAAAGGTTTTGTCAAAGTACCATATGGATAACTCCTAATATTTTAAAACTCCAAGAATCTGGAGTGGATCATAGCACTGGATATGAAATGGATTAAAGACCCAGCAGTTACAAGGGAATGCAGTTCCATACATGTGGGTGTGGGGATTGGGTGAGTGCAGAGTGGTGTACCTCAGATGTCAGGGGTATGGGTGTCATACTAGACGCCTGTGTCATTCTGGGGTGAGGGGAGATGGGGTGGGAAGTAAGAAGTGTGATGTTCCACTGGATTCTGTTAGCTCCTCGAATGACCTGGATTACGAAATGAATAGAAACTTGCCGTATTGACAGGGAGAGCAATGTAAACACGCAATGAGTTAGCGATTTACAGCAGAACATTCATCACTGATACATGATACACAGCGACTGAGATTTCCCTGATCCAGATTCCCAATGATCCACTGATGCAGGAGTTAATCAATCAGAGGGATTAACTTTTGTTTTAAATTGACCACCACCAGGAACGTAGTTAGTGGGATTTGAGGATTAAAGTTTCTTGATAGAGGAGAAAGAGATCAACATGCGGCATCACTTTTTTGGCAGGTGCTGGACACAAGGCCAGAGGAACTGTAAAGGTTAGAATAGGATATTGAGTGATATGCTGTGCCTTTGTGAGTGAGAGGAATAAATTTCATAGTCATCATGTTTTAAAGTGTGAAGCACTTTAACAGCAAATGAACATCCTAGTAACGAATGTACAGAACTGGGAAAAGACTGTGTGACCTCAAGAGCTTAGTAATATCCCACACTAGATCCTAAACTCTGAATTCTCTCCTTAAAACTCTCTACTTTTAAGATGCTCCCTAAAACCTCTCTCTTTGATAACGCTTTTGGTTATATCTGTCTTAATATCTTCTTTTGTGACTAAGTTTTTGATTTTGTTTGATAATAGTTCCTGTGAAAGATCTCAGGATGATTACTGCATTAAAGGCACTAGAAAAATGCAAGTTGCTTTTCAATCGCTTCTTTCATCAAGAAATACTCGATTCTCTCTCAAATGATACCAACACCACCCACCTTCATTGCCTTCTCGGTCTCATTCCAATCATTCATTTCGTCTCTGTTCAGTCTAACTCTCTTGATCAATCTCGCCCCATTCAGCTCAATTTCTGTGCCCTACAAGAGGGATGTGCCCAACAATAACTGCTCAGTGTAGCAGTAGAATTCCAGACGCACACATTCAGCACTGACTGAAGTGGGTGTGACCCACAATCACTGAGGCTGGAACCCCAGAGTTTCAGCAGTGTTACCTAACAAAGAACATGTTGAGGTCCTGGCCGGTAAATACAACTTCCTTCTAGGTATTTCCTTTCTCACCTGGTTATCTACTTCCTTTCATTCTTTCAATACTCACCAGGGACTGAGGATACCTTCCAGAAAGCAGCAACGTATACCATGAGCAGGACTTGGGGCCAATGCCAGTCCATCTCTCTACAGCCGTGAGATGATTCCTCGATTGATACTTGGTGCCAAGCAGGGACTTTGGGAACCTGAGACTCACTCAGAGACTCCGAGCTTGAGACTCGTCCCCTGTATACCTGAGCAAACTGTTTCCGCGTGCACTGAGTGAGTCAATATGATCACTGACCAAATGACTGACTGATTTCATTGAATGGCCTCTTTACCAGTTACACTCCCATGTCAGCTTTCCACATAGTTTAACCCTTTTACTGCTGATAGACACAGGGCAAAGCTCCCTCTACACTGTCACCATCAAACACTCCCAGGACAGGTACAGCATGGGGTTAGATACAGAGTAAATCTCGCTCTACACTGTCCCCATCAAACACTCCCAGGACAGGTACAGCACGGGGTTAGATACAGAGTGCAGCTCCCTCTACACTGTCCCCATCAAACACTCCCAGGACAGGTACAGCACGGGGTTAGATACAGAGTAAATCCCCCTCTACACTGTCCCCATCAAACACTCCCAGGGCAGTTACAGCACGGGGTTAGATACAGAGTAAAGCTCCCTCTATACTGTCCCCATCAAACACTCCCAGGACAGGTACAGCACGGGGTTAGATACAGAGTGCAGCTCCCTCTACACCGTCCCCATCAAACACTCCCAGGACAGGTACAGCATGGGGTTAGATACAGAGTAAAGCTCCCTCTACACTGTCCCCATCAAACACTCCCAGGACAGGTACAGCACGGGGTTAGATACAGAGTAAAGCTCCCTCTATACTGTCCCCATCAAACATTCCCAGGACAGGTACAGCACGGGGTTAGATACAGAGTAAATCTCCCTCTACACTGTCCCCATCAAACACTCCCAGGACAGGTACAGCACGGGGTTAAGATATTTGACCCACAGTGAATGAAAACAATCCTTTCGCTGACTCTATCGTTTAATCTCCTCCCACAGTCCACATTGTGAACTCTACCCCACTGCAGAAATTAAGCATTCCCAAAGATAAGCACACCTGGAGGAATATTCCTCCATCCTCAGCTACACAGGTCGGTCTTCCCTGGAATCTCCATTCACATAACGCAGGATGTTTGGTGGGGGAGGGGTGGTATTAATTCCCTGCTACAGTTATGTTCCAGTTTCTAGTCTTTGGGGATTGTAATGGATTCAGAATCGCCAAGCCTACATGGTGACAAATCAAATCCTTGTTCCCCTTAATTCCCATCTATATATAAGAACATTCAGGACACGAGTAGTCCACTGAAAACTCGGACTGCCACTCATGTCTGATGTATACCTCAGCTCTGAAATCTGACTTTGCTTTATAATCCTTTAATATCCTTACCTTAAATGTTGAAAATTTCAATTGACCCTCAGCATCTAAAGCTATCTGAGGGAGAGGCTTCCAAACTTCCACTGTCTGTGAGTGATTTGGCTCTAATTCTTTGGTTTTGGCAAAACAATTTCCCTCTAGCTAGCCAGCAATTTTTTTCAGTATTTTAGGCACCTCAGATCACACCTCAATCTTCCAAACTGAAGGGTACAGGAGCCAGGTTTATGTGACCTGGCCTTGTCATTTAACCCTTAATCCCCATTTTGCTGGTCAAGCACATCTCAGTGTTCTGATTTGGGGATTTATTTTTAGTCATTCAATGGATCGCTGGCTGGGCCCAGCGTTTACTGCCCATCCCTAATTGCCCCTTGAAAAGGTGGTGGTGAGCTGCCTTCTGGAACCGCTGCAGTCCATGTGGTGTAGGTACACCCACAGCGCTGTTAGGAAGGGAGTTCCAGGGTTTTGACACAATCCACTTATGAGGCGACAACACCAAAAACAGCCAATTCCAAACATCTGAACCCAGAAAACTGAAGGGAGATTAACCAAAAGCATAAAATTTAGATGCAAGTGGGACTGAGTCACCTGTGCTCCAAGGGCTGGAACGCTAGGGGCTACACAGCAGCTACACACAACAGTCAGGTCATGAGCTAGGGCAGAGTGGATATCTTCACTCCAAGTATCCATCCCAGCGCGTGATGACTTGACACGAAACACACAGTGAATCCACTGGAGTTTAGAAGAGTGAGGGTGACGTGATTGAAGTGTGTAAGATCCTGGACGGTTTTGGCAAGATGGATGTGGAAAGGGTGTTTCCAGGATTGGGGCGGGGGGGGGCACTGTTTTAAAATTAGGCGTCACCCTTTTAGGATGGAGATGTGGGGAAATTTTTTCTCTCAGAGGGTTATGCGACTTTGGAACTCTCTGCCTCAGAAGGTGGTGGAGGCGGGGTCACTGAATATTTTTAAGGCAGAGGTAGATAGATTCTTGTTAGGCAAGTGAATCAAAGATTATCAGGGGTGGTTGGGAATGTGGAAATTGAAACACAAACAGACCAGCCGTGATCTTATTGAATGGTGGAGCAGGCTCGAGGGGCCAAATGGCCTACTTCTGTTCCTATTTCATAGGTACATGCACACACACACACACACACGCAGACAGACATGCAGACACACCCACACACGGCAGCCATTGGTAGCATTCCCGCCTCAGAAATCCTGGGTTGCAGCCCAACTCCAGAGTTGACACAACAATGCAGGCCGACACTTCAGTGCAGTACTAAGGGAGCTGCTGCACTGTTGCAGGTGCCAGCTCTCAGGTGAGGCTTTGTCCCCGCTTGCGTTCTCAGGTGGACGTAATGTATTCCATGGCCGTTATTTTGAAGAGGAGCAGGGGAGTTCTCCCAGTGACCTGGGTTAATATTTATCACTCAGCCAACATCGTAAAAACAGATAAGCTGGTCATTATCACATTGATATTGGTGGGAGCTTCCTGTGTGCAAATTGGCTACCACATTTTTTACATTACAAAAGTGACTACACTTCAAACATATTTCAATGGGTGCAAGGCAATCTCAGGCATCTTGGAAGGTGCGATAGAAATGCAAGTCTTTCTTTTGTAAGTATTTATCATTCTTAAGCACATAAACAACTTTAATTTGTTGAACAATGTTAGTCTCTACAATCATGCGCAGGGCAAACTCTCCAACCGCAATGCAAGACCCTCAAATGGTCACAGCATCAATGAGCTTTCAGCCTGTGGCTGAATATTCTATCCTGCCTAGTTAACTTTAATCAATGTGCTCCTTTCATTAGAACCCAGTATTAAATCCATTTTGGACTAACCGACATTCGAAGACAAAGGCTTCTGTTTCAACTCCCTCTGATTAACCTGGTTGTGGCTTCCAAATTTTGTTTCTCCCTTTCATTTTAACGAATCCTTTACATTCTCACTTCTGATTTGACCTCTATCTAACAAGCAAAGATATTTGTCGAACAAATTTCTCAAAGCTATTGCGACAGCTGGTTCGAGTTAAATGAGCAGAACGACAGAAGTGCTTTGGGTTTGTGATCATTGGGGCAATTGATTCATTAACGCTGGAAAATCAGGGTTGCGGGTCATTTAGACCGTGCACACAATAGGGGAATTATTGGTCACATTTCAATTGGCCTAGACTGGGCTAAGGGTGGCAGGTTTCCTTCCTTAAAGGAGACAAGTGAACAGTCTGACAGCTCCAAGGTCACTTTTACTGGGTCCAGCTTTTCATTTCCCAGGATTTTAAACATCTGAATTCAGATGCTCAGACTGCCAGGATCGGTGATTCATGTGGATTACTAATTCCACTGGAATACGTTTTCAGTAATGTACTCACAACACTGCATGATTTGTAAATGCTCAGTCACAGGAAGCAAACCACACCTCACGTAGCAAGCACAAGGGGGTTGCTGGTACCAGACTGTTTATCGAGACTAGTGTCAGAGAGCCAGCATGGACTCAATGGGCTGAGTGGCCTCTGTCTGTGCCATAATGACTCTTCTGACTCTATGGCCTGGATTTTAAGAGCCACCGCTGACCCTGCCCTCCCTGGCTAAAATGTTGTGGGGGTGGGGGGGTGGACTCCGCTTACAATCTCAGCAGATACCCTGCAGCAAGTCAACTATGGCAGCAGTGTTAATTGCTTCAAGGCAAGACTTCTGCACTTTTTGGGAGGAAGCCCCTCCTTAGAGAGCTGCGAGCCAATTGAATTGGCCAGCAGCTCTGAGTCCCAGCAGTGCCGCTGGAAGCAGTGGCTACTGCTGGGACTACAGGCAGGAGCCCAGGGAAGGCCACCCACTGCGTTTTATGTGCCTCCACCACCTTCAAAACGTGACGGGCTGGGGGAGGTGGGGGGAATTTAAAATCCAGCCCATAAAGCCAGGCCGAGGGCACCTTGCCCACCAGTCTGAGAACCAGCGAGGAAACCCCGTGCGTTCCATGGGGGATTGAGTCCTGAGGTATTGAGTGCTTTTCAGCCACTTGAGTAGCCGCCTTTGGCCATGATTCCCCATGATTCTGGACCCCGGCCGCAGAAATCCTGTTCGCCAAGTGCTGTCGGCCAACCCGAGGCTGGCAGCTTCTCATTGCCATTAGCGTGACCGGAGGAGCAGTGGCAGCTGCTGGTAATGCACCCACCAGAGGCCCGGGATCAGTGAGGGAGCCAGACCACAGGCGAGTGAGGTTGGGATGGGGATTGTGGGGGGGGGGGGGGGGCGGTGCTGGGTCTATGGAGAGGGCAGGGGTGTCAGAGGCAAGGGCTGGGAGACAGCTTTCAGTGGCAACACCCCCACTCCCACCCCCACCACACAATGCTCGGTCCCTCTATCAGGCTCTGAGTGGCTGATAACAAGGGAATCCTGGGTGGCCTTTGGGAGGTGTGGGAAAAGCCGTGCGGCTCCCAGGTGGATGTGGAAAAGATGTTTCCTCTTGTGGGTGAGCCCAGAACTAGGGGACACTGTTTTAGAATTAGGACAGAGATGAGGAGAATTTTTTTTCTCTCAGGGGGTTGTGAGACTTTGGAATTCCCTGCCTCGGTAGGTGGGGGAGGTGGGGGTCATTGAATATTTTTAAGTCAGTGCTGGATAGATTCTTGTTAGGCAAGGGAATGAAAGGTTATCGGGGGTAGATGGGAATGTGGCGTTTGAAACACAATCAGATCAGCCAAGATCTTACTGAATGGCAGGGCAGGTTTGAGGGGCCGAATGGCCTACTCCTATTTAATGAGCCTAATTGACATCCCACTGAATCCTGGGTCAGCACCTTCCACCCTCCGATTTAGTTGGGGGGAGGTTTTGCCACCTGCCGGGAGATTGACATTGGGCCTCTCCCATGATTAAACGGGCCTGGTTGCTATGGTTTCCACTGCGATGGGTGGGATTTAATCCCAGCTCTTTGTCTAAAAGGGTCCTCCTAAGCCCCCCACCCATCCACTCCCCCAATTTGCATAATCAGGTGATAAGAAGAGAAAAAGAACAGTTGGGAAAACAAAAGGAATATTGGAGGTAGAGACAGGCAGAAAAATTAATGTCTTAAAAGTTAATCAGGCTCCGGCGATTTCGACAAAGGGTCAGAGTCTGTTTAAGCAGAGGGTTTTAACAGCCGACTGTTGAAGGGTTAGAGCTCTGATCGCTGCTGTTCATCATCTTTTGCGTTTTGCTCATGCTCCTCTCTGCCTTTTTGCTTCAGGATTTCGGTCAAGGGTTTCACCCTGTGTTCCTTCAGCTTCTGTCCTGCCCGTGGCTTCAAGCTCAGCTGCATGTAGCCTTCATCCTGATCAAAAACTGGCCAGAATTCCAGCCCTTCCCCGTTGGGGTTCCTGCAAAGCAAGTTCACACATTAGAGACATAAAAGGTATCATCTGCCATTGGTCCAAAATACTCCACCCCCAGCCCCATCATGCCTCAACCCCAACCCCTACCCTTCTAATATCTCAGTGAGTAAATGCACACAACCTGTGTGGTACTGAATGGCTGATCCCAGCTTTAATCGCTGGTCAATGCTGAGTTTGTTGGCTTTAGTGAGGGAAGCAGTATTGCCTTTTGCCTTGGTGTTCCTGGGTTTTTGGGATGGGGTAACATATGAGGAACGTTTGATGACTCTGGGTCTATACTCGATGGAGTTTAGAAGGATGAGGGGGGAATCTGATTGAAACTTACAGAATACTGAAAGGCCTGGATAGAGTGGACGTGGGGAAGATGTTTCCATTAGTAGGAGAGACTAGGACCTGAGGGCACAGCCTCAGAGTAAAGGGAAGACCTTTTAGAACAGAGATGAGGAGAAACTTCTTTAGCCAGAGAGTGGTGAATCTATGGAATTCATTGCCACAGAAGGCTGTGGAGGCCAGGTCATTGAGTGTATTTAAGACTGAGATAGATAGGTTCTTGATTGGTAAGGGGATCAAAGGTTACAGGGAGAAGGCGGGAGAATGGGTTGAAAAATTTATCAGCCATGATTGAATGGCGGAGCAGACTCGGTGGGCCAAATGGCCTAATTTCTGCTCCTATGTCTTATGGTCTTATGGTTGGTGGATAGGGAGGGAGAGGGAAAGGAGGGGGTGGGGGGAGGAGAAAGAAGCAGAGAGTGGGGAAGAGGTTAAAAGAAAAATCTCTCAGGGTGTTCCTGCCTGGGTCTTGATCATTATTGAAAAGTGGGTGTCAGGTGTCCACCTCCCCCACTCAACCCCCTCCCCCCCTCAACCCCCTCCCCCACTTTGCACAGAAACAGGTCATTCAGCCCAACTAGTCCATGCTGTGGTTTGCACTTCACATAAACTTCCTCCCACCCTATCAGCATATCCTCCACTCCCTTCTGCCTCGTGTGTGTGTTATCTAGCTTCCCTTAGAAGTATCTTCATTATTCACCTCAACCAGTCCCTCTGGTAGTGAGTCCCGCATTCTCACCACTCTCTGGTGAAAGACGTTGCTCCCAAATTCCCTGCTGGATTTATTGGTGACTACCTTATGTTAATTTTGCTGACGGTGGTGCAGGTTAAATAATTGTTTACAAAAGAAACATATCGTGAATGCTGGAAATCTGAAATAAAAACTGAAAATGCTGGAAATACTCAGCAGCATCTGTGGAACGAAAACAGAGGTCAAGATGACCTTTCATCAGAACTGACTTGTTTTTATTAACTAATTGTTTAATTCACTGTGCTATGTACTCCACAAATGGAAGCACCTCCTCCAAATCCATTCTACTGAGCTCCTTCAGAATTTCAAAGACTCCTATCAGGTCACCCCTCAGCCTTCTCTTTCCTAGAGAAAAGAGACCAAACCTGTTCAGCCGTTCCCAGGATACAGACACCTCACTTACCCGTTCTTAGCGAAATTAGCCCAGTAAGCCATTACTGTTCTGCTCAGAACCACCTCCTCTTCGGTGAAGTTCCCTACAGAAAACACATCGAAAAGAGAGAATCATTAGGAGGATATAAACATGCTGGATTCTTCCAGCTCTGATGGTAAGGCATCAAGCAAAAGGATTAATTCTACTTCCCTCTCTACAGATGCTGCTTGACCTGTTCAGTATTTCCAAGCATGTTCTCTTTCCAAGCATTTTGCTTTCCGTATACATGAGTAGAGAGAGAGAGAAGGGTTAATATTTACAGCCTGTCGAGCAGTACAGCAGGGGATTTTGCTCTGTCTGCTGAAAGGCTGAAGTAGGCCCTCATCAAAGGCAGATAACACCTGCTTGTTTAGCATAGGAAACAGGACGAGGCCAATCAGCCCTTTGAACCTGTTCTGTCTTTCAACGAGATCTCAGCTGATCTGTATCTTAACTCCATCCGCCCACCTTCATATCCTTTTACAACAATTTCAGATTTAAACTGACTAATTGAGCTATCATCTACTGCTTTTAGTGGGAGAGAGTTCCACATTTATACCACCCTTTGTGTGTTTTCTAACGTCTCTCCTGAATGATCTGACTCTGATTTTAAGGTGATGTTCCCTTGCCCTAGATCCCCCCCCCACAAATGGAGAAAGTTTCTCTCCATCTACCCCATCAATTCATCTCAAAATCCAGTCGATCAAGTTATATAACGAAAAATCACTTTTGGTAGTTCACAAACAACAAGTTCCAAAGATGTTCTGTACTCAAAAGGATTACACTGAATTGTTTTACTGCAGTGGTGCATGCCAGCTAGGCTGGAAACATTCTGGTGAACCTGTGCTGTATTCTTTCCATGGCCAATATAACTTTTCTAAGGTGCAGTTCCTGAAACAGGATAAAGTTACACCTGATGTGCTCTAAACAGGCTTTGTTCAGCTGTTGCAAAGCTTCCTCCCTGTGTATTCATGCCCTCAGGTTAAGTACTAACATTCCATTCTGATTGCCTTTCTGTGGCTGAATGAAACACGCCCCAGACAGAATCTTACATTATCATTTGGAAGCTTCTCGAGACTTAGATGAAATCCCACCTGCTGACCCTGGAACACAGAAGCAGGAGGAGGCCACTCAGCCCCTTGAACTTGCTCCACCCTTTAACTAGATCATGGCTGATGATCTACCTCATCTCCATCTTCCTGCACTATCCCCGTATCCTTGATGTCACTGGTATCGAGAAACTTATTGATTTCTGCTTTGAACATACTCGGTGACTGAGCCCTCTGGGGTAGAGAATTCCAATGATTCACCACTCCTCTGACAGAAGAATTTTTTTTCTTATGCATTCACGGGATGTGGGCTTCGCTGGCTGGGCCAGTGTTTATTGCTTATCCTTAATTGCCCCTTGAGAAGGTGGTGGTGAGCTGCCTTCTTGAACCGCTGCAGTCCATGTGGTGTAGGTACACCCACAGTGCTGTTAGGGAGCGAGTGCCAGGATTTTGACCCAGCGACAGTGAAGGAACAGTGATATATTTCCAAGTCAGGATGGTGAGTGACTTGGAGGGGAACTTCCAGGTGGTGGTGTTCCCATCTATCTGCTGCCCTTGTCCTTCTAGATGGTAGTGGGCTTGGGTGCTGTGTAAGGAGCCTTGGTGAATTCCTGCAGTTCATCTTGTAGATGGCACACACACTGCTGCTAGTGTGCGTCAGTGGTGGAGGGAGTGAATGTTTGTGGATGGGGTGCCAATTAAGTGGGCTATTTTGTCCTGGATGGTGTCGAGCTTCTGGAGTGTTCTGGGAGCTGCTCTCATCCAGGCAAGTGGGGAGTATTCCATCACACTGCTGACTTGTGCCTTGTAGATGGTGGACAGGCTTTGGGGAGTCAGGAGGTGAGTTACTTGTCACAGGATTCCTAGCCTCTGACCTGCTCTTGTAGCCACAGTGTTTATATGGCTAGTCCAGTTCAGCTTCTGGTCAATGGTAATCCCCAGGATGTTGATAGTGGGGGATTCAGTGATGTTGCACCTGCAGTATTTTGCTTTTCTATTAGTATATCTTTGACGAAGGTTTTTTCAGGGCATTATTGCACCACAGATACTTGATAAACTATAGCTCCCAATGTTGGTGAGATAGGAGACCACACTTAGCCTGTCAAAGAGTACATGAACATGTGGGGAAAATAAACCAAGTAAACCTCAAGAGCATCTCCTCACCTAATAATTGAAAACCATCCTCCAGAAAGGGACTGCCAAAAACAAATCCTATCTCATCGCCATGGTCAGACTTTACAAACTCCGGCCGGCTGCTTCCATGTACACTTGGTCTGTGCTGAAACTCATACAGGAAGACAGGGTTTCCAGCATCTGAGAAGAGCAAACAGAAAGATTAATCCTTCAAATTCTGCGGAGACTAAAGAAACCAGGATTGTTACCCTAAGAGCAGAGATTTAACATTGGTGTTCAAAGTCATGAAGAGTTTTGTCATTCCTTCACAGGATGTGGGCTTCGCTGGCTGGGCCAGCATTTATTGCCCATCCCTAGTTGCTCTTGAGAAGGTGGCAGTGAGCTGCCGCACTCCATGTGGTGTAGGTACACCCACAGTGCTGTTAGGGAGTGAATTCAAGGATTTTGACCCAACGACAGTGAAAGAACGTTGATATATTTCCATGTCAGGATGGTGAGTGGCTTGGAGGGGAACTTTCAGGCAGTGGTGTTCCCATCTTTCTGCTGCCCTTGTCCTTCTAGATGGTAGTGACCATGGGTTTGGAAGGTGCTGTCTAAGGAGCCTTGATGAAGACCATAAGACGTAGGAGCAGAAGCAGGCCATTCGGCCCATCGAGTCTGCTCAGCCATTCAATGAGATCATGGCTGATCTGATAATCCTCAACTCAACTTTCCTGCTTTTTTTTCCATAACCCTTGATCCCCTTACTGATTAAAAACCTGTCTATCTCAGCCTTGAATATACTTAATGACCCAGCCTCTACAGCCCTCTGTGGTAAAGAATTCCACAGATTGGCTATCCTCCGAGAGAAGAAATTCCTTCTTATCTCTGTCTTAAATGGGCGACCCCTTATTCTGAGATTATGCCCTCTGGTCCTAGGCTCTCCCACAAGGAGAAACAACCTCTCAGCATCTACCCTGTCAAGCCCCCTATGAATCTTATATGTTTCAATAAGGTCGCCTCTCATTCTTCTAAACGCCAATGAGTACAGGCCCAACCTACTCAACCTCTCCTCATAAGAAAATCCCTCCATACCCGGAATCAACCTAGTGAACCTTCTCTGGACTGCCTCCAATGTCAGTATACCTTTCTTTGGGTAAGGGACCAAAACTGTTCACAGTATTTTAGCTGTGGTCTAACAAGTGCCTTGTGTAGTCTAAGCAAGACTTCCCTATTTTTATACTCCATTCCCTTTGAAATAAAGGCTGACATTCCATTTGCCTTCACTATTACCTGCTGAACTTGTATGTTAGCTTTTTGGGATTCATGCACAAGGACTCCCAAATCCCTCTGTGCTGCAGCTTTCTGCAGTCTTTCTCCATTTAAATAATATTCAGCTCCTCTATTCTTTCAATCAAAGTGCAGGACCTCACATTTTCCCACATTATATTCCATCTGCCACTTTTTGCCCATTCATTTAACTTGTCTATATCCCTTTGTAAACTCCTAGCATCATCTACACCACTTGCCTTCTCACTATTTTTCTGTCATCCGCAAACTTGGTGATAGTACATTCACTTCCTTCATCTAAGTCATTAATGTATATTGTAAACAATTGAGGCCCCAACACTGATCCCTGTGGCACTCCACTAGTTACAGGTTGCCATCCTTAAAACGCCCTTTTTTATCCCAACTCTCTGTCTTCTATTAGTTCTCCAATCCTCTATCCATGCTAATATACTTCCCCCAACACCATGGGCTTTTATCTTATTAAGTATCCTTACATGTGGTATCTTATCGAACGACTTTTGGAAATCCAAATATATTACATCTACTGGTTCCCCTTTATCTATCCTGCTGGTTACCTCCTCAAAGAATTCTAATAAATTTGTCAGGGATGATTTCCCCTTTATGAAGCCATGTTGACTCTGCTTGATTAGATCATGTAATTCTAAATGCTCTGCTGTTACATCCTTTATAATAAACTTTAACACTTTCCCAGATGTTAAGCTAACTGGCTTATAGTTACCTGTTTTTTGTGTCTCTCCCTTTTTGAATAAGAGTGTTACATTGGCAGCTCTCCAATCCTCTGGGACTTTAAAAGGATTCTTGGAAGATTACTACCAGTGCATCCACTACCTCTGTAGCTACTTCCTTTAATATCCTAGGATGCAACCCATCAGGTCCAGGGGACTTATTGGCCTTTAGCCCCATTAGTTTCTCTCGTACTTTTTCTCTGGTAATAGTTACTGTATTTATTTCCTCCTCTTCTTTTTCCCCTTAATTATTTAGTATTGGAATACTATTAGTGTATTCTACTGTGAAGACTGAAGCAAAGTATTTATTCAACTCAATTTCTTGGTTCCCCATTATTATTTCCCCAGCCTCATTCTCTAAGGGGCCTATGTTCACTTTGGCCTCTCTCTTCCTTTTTATATATTTAAAGAAGCTCTTACTGCCCGTTTTTATATTACTTGGTAGCTTACCGTCAAAGTTTATTTTCTCCCTCTTTATTATTTTTTGGTCATCTTTTGTTGGTCTTTAAAACTTTCCCAATCCTCTGGCTTACCACTAATTTTTGCCACATTGTATGTGTTTTCTTTTAATTTGATACTATCCTTAACTTCCTCGGTTAACCATGGTTGGTTTACTCCCTTCCTTGAATCCTCCTTCCTCACAGGGATATATCTTTGCTGTGAGTCATTAACTACTTTCTTAAACGCATGCCATTGTTCATCAATCGTATTTTTCTGCTAAAATCCTATCCCAGTCCACTCCAGCCAACTCTGCCCTCATTCCTTTGTAATTACCCTTATTTAAGTTTAGCACAGTTGTTTCCAACCTAAATTTCTCACTCTCAATCTGAATGCTCAATTCTATCATATTATGGTCACTGTTTCCTAGGGGATCTTTTACTCTTAGATCATTAATTAAACCTGCCTCATTACACATTACCAGATCCAAAATAACCTGATCCCTGGTTGGATTCACAACATATTATTCTAGGAAACTGTCCCAAACACTCTATGAATTCTTGCTCATGGCTACCTCTGCCAATTTGATTTTCCCAATCTACATGAAGATTAAAGTCACCCATGATTAATGTACTGCCTTTTTTACGTGTCCTTATTATCTCTTGTTTTATTCTTTGTCCTATAGAATAGCTACTGTTCAGGGCCCATAGACTGCTCCCAATAGCATCTTCTTCTCCTTGTTATTTCTTACATCCACCCATATGGATTCTGTATCTTCCGATCCAAGATCCTTTCTTGCTATTGTACTTATTCCATCTCTTACTAACAAAGCTACCCCACATCTTTTCTTTCCTGTCTGTCCTTTTGAAAAATCACATACCTCTGAATATTTAGTTCCCAGCTGTGATCTCCTTGTAGCCACATCTCTGTAATGGCTATAAGATCATACCCTTCAACATCTATTTGTGCCATTAATTCATTTATTTTGTTCCGAATACTATGTGCATTTAAGTAAAGAGCCATTACTTCTGCCTTTTTATCATGTTTTTCCCCCTTTGACCATATTTGCTGCTTTTTTTTTAATGTTTGTGCACTCTGTCCCTTCCTGTCACACTAGCTGCCCTGCAAGGCTGCCTAGTCCTTTTGCTTTGTAGGGCTATGTTTCCCCTCTCCAGAATCCTCCCCCACCTCTATTTTGTTTAAAGCCCTCTCTACAGCCCTAGTTATTCGATTCGCCAGGACACTGGTCCCAGCTTGGTTCAAGTGAAGCTGTCCCACCAGAACAGCTCCCTTCTACCCCAGTGCCCCATGAACTGAAACCCATTCCTCCCACACCAATCTTTGAGCAACACATTTAACTCCAAGTCTTTATTTACCCTATGCCACTTTGCCTGTGGCTCAGGTAGTAATCCTGAGATTGTTACCTTGGAGGTTCTGCTTTTTAGTTTAGCATCTAACTGCTCAAATTCTTTCAGCAGAACCTCCTTTCTAGTCCTATCAATGTCGTTGGTACCAACGTGGACGATGACAACTGGATCCCTCCCCTCCTACTCCAAGTTCCTCTCCAGCCCTGAGGAGATGTCCTTAACCCTGGCACTGGGCAGGCAACACAGCCTTTGGGACTCCCACTCACGGCTGCAGCGAACAGTATCTACCCCCTTAATTGTACTATCCCCTGCTATTACCACATTCTTATTTCTTCCCTCCACTTGAATGACTCCGTGTACCACCTGCAGTCACACACCCCTGTCCCTGATCACAGACTAAACTGGAATTACCTAATCTGAGAGGTGTGACTGTCTCCTGCAGCAAAGGGTCCAGGTAGCTTTCCCCCTCCCTGATGTGGCACAATGTCTGCAGCTCGGACTCCTGCTTCTCAGCTCGGATCCAAAGTTCCTCGAGCTGCAAACGTCTGGTACAGATGTGTTCGCTCTGGTTCATCTTGGTGTCCAGCAGCTCCCACATGCAGCAGCAGCAACACATCACCTCTCCTCCCATCTTTATATTTTATTCAAATTAGTAATTAATAACTCTAGTATCCCCGCTCTTTACACTTATTGTAATTATTTTTTTATACACACAGTATTGATCTTATACTGAACAAGCTATCGATAAGAAAAAGAGAAAAAAAGATTAGAGATCTAAATACAAACTAAAGACTATACTCACCAATCAGCTGCTCTCTGCACTCTTCTCCCTCTCGCGCTCTTTAATGGTCTCTCACTCTCCTCTCCTCTCACTCTCTCACTGTTAAAGGTCACTCTCTCTCTCTGTTAAAGGTCACTCTCCTCTTACTCTCTCTCTGTTAAAGGCCATACTCCTCTCATTCTCTTGCTGTAAATGGCCCTGCTGCTTTTCACAAGCACTCTCTCTATAAATGAATTCCTACATTGCATCTTGTAGATGGTACACACTGCTGCTACTGTGTGTTGCTGGTAGAGAGAGTGAATGTTTGTGGATGTTGTGCCAATCAAGTGGACTGCTTTGTCCTGGATGGTGTCGAGTTTCTTGAGTGTTGTTGGAGCTGCACTCATCCAGGCAAGTGGGGAGTATTCCATCACACACCTGACTTGTGCCTTGTAGATGGTGGACAGACTTTGGGGAGACAGGAGGTGAGTTACTCGCTACAGGATTCCCAGCCTCTGACCTGCTCTTGTAGCCCCAGTATTTATACGGCTAGTCGAGTTCAGTTTCTGGTCAATGGTAACCCCCAGGACAAAAACAGAATTACCTGGAAAAACTCAGCAGGTCTGGCAGCATCGGCGGAGAAGAAAAGAGTTGACGTTTCGAGTCCTCATGACCCTTTTATCTCTGGTAACCCCCAGGATGTTGATAATGGAGGGTTCAGTGATGGCAATGCCATTGAATGTCAAGGGGAGATGGTTAGATTCTCTCTTGTTGGAGATGGTCATTGCCTGGCATTTGTGTGGCATGAATGTTACTTGCCACTTGTCAGCCCAAGTCTGGACATTGTCCAGGTCTTGCTGCATTTGGACATGGACTGCTTCAGTATTTGAGGAGTTGATAATGATGCTGAACAATCATCAGCAAATATCCCCACTACCAAACCACTCTTGCTGATGGACATTGAAGTCCCCCATCCAGAGTACAATCTGCACCCTTGCCATCTCAGTTCTTCCTCCAAGTGGTGTTCAACATAAAGGAGTACTGATTCATCAACTGAAGGGGGGGCGGTATGTGGTAATCAGCAGGAGGTTTCCTTGCCCATGTTTGACCTGATGCCATGAGACTTCACTGTGAACTCCCAGGGCAACTCCCTCCCCATTGTATACCACTGTGCCACCACCTCTGCTGGGTCTGTCCTGCTGATGGGACAGGACACACCCAGGGATGGTGATGGTGGTGTGTAAGAAATTGGGGTCTTTAATAAGCTGGTATTTTCTGTATAGTACAGAACTTTTACGAGATTATTACATTGATTCTCTCTCTGGAAAGGCAATTTCTTAACACTCCAACATCTCAATAGTCTCTGGAAACATTGAAGTCACTTGGTTGAGTTTGCCATGTTGATATTCCTAAATTGGTAAGATGGCACATGTGTACCCTTATCTATGCAAGCGTTTAGAAAGGGCCGGGAAGTGACCCTCAAACACACTGAGCAGGGAGACAAGCAGGGGGGAGGAGGTAACCACACTGACACTTTGGGTACCTGTTCTGTATCCATTGGTCAAAGCGGTTTGAATAGATGATTGATGATTGGATAAGCCACCCGCCCCCAGAAAATGCGTTTATTAACCAGAGCTCAGGGACAGGGGCCGGGGAGATGGCAGTGCTCGTCAGGCCGTTACCTTCTTCAGATGAGAGATGGAGCAAAAGAGGAGGAGGACCAAGGGAAGAATTTCCATAACACTTCGACCAGAGAGCAAGCTCCTGAGATCAACATACTCTGCGCCAACCCGTCCGTTCAACCTCTGGGATCGGTAAAACCACTTTCAACTGTTATGGGTCATACACTTTTTCTGTCCAATTAATTAATATATCATATCCAAATTGTTGCTTCTTAATAAACTATCTTAAAATTACTTCCGAATAGTTGATTGCCTATCTTAGGTATCTGTGGCCCTGAATTTAAAAATCTTACAGATTGGTGTCAGAAGTGAGATCCATGGCAGTCGAGGCATCATTGGCTTGGAATTTGAGAAGCAACCGTGTGATATTTGTGTTTAATGTTTATGATTTCTTGTAGGACATTTTAGTTAAAAAGAATTGTTCTATAAAACCTGCCAGTAGGGTGTGCTATGTCCCAGATGTATTGCCCTCTGGTGGAGAATAAGGAATAAAGGGAGCTTCTGTTTTTCATACAGGTAGTTGGAGTTCAGAAGCAGATAACTGTGTGTGCATTCCTAATTGTTAAGAAGTGACAAAACACTTCAAACAGTCTTACACTGTAGTTAAATATGTGGAGTAGTTATTAAGTGAAGCAAGTAGTCACAACGCCATTGGCATATGCTAGAATGCTGAGGAAAATGTACAAGGAGTTGAGGGTACTGGTAGATCAATTGCAAAAGGGAAGCGATGGCCGGCAGGAGAGCACAGATTGTCCTGAACAATCATATTCGCTGGGAACAGGAGGCACACAATACAAATATACGAAATAGAAGCAGAAGTAGGCCATTCGTCCCCTTGAGCCCACTCTGCCACTCAATAGGATCATGGATGATCCGTTTGTGTTTCCATTTCCACATTCCCATCTACCCCTGATAACCTTTGATTCCCTTGCCTAAAAAGAATCTGTCCACCTCCGCCTTAAAAATATTCCGTGGCCCCGCCTCCACCGCCTTCTGAGGCAGAAAGTTTTATACTCGCACAACCCTCAGAGAGAAATTTTCTCCTTATCTCTGTCCTATAAGGGTGACCCCTAATATTAAATCAATGCCCCTGTTAGGAAATATAGATAGTTTAAATAAGTTATATTGGCATTTGTAGCTGTTCGGAATGACTTTTAGCTTTAAAGTTTAAGTTTTGTATTTCTGCGTCTCTGTGTTAAGAAAGGTAAAATTAAGTTTTAGTTTAACTTTAACTCAAAAATCCAGGGCAGTGGAAGAGGGAGCAGTCCAAAGGAGGACAGGAACCTGGGGAAAGGTCCGGTTAAGTGAAGTTAAAAGTGAGGGGAAAAGAGAAAGGTTCTAAGCTTCAGATTTAAAGAGACAAAAGCTGCAGAAAGCAGATTTAAAGCGAGAACAACTTTCAAGAGGCAAGAAAGTCCAAAGAGACAACTGAATGTCTGTATCTCTTTGCTATGGGCATGTGAAACAGTGGTGTATTGTTGACAGCTGAATCAGAGAGACAGAGTGTGTGTGGAAGAAAGCTTGAATGCATGTGGTGACCCAGGAAAGAGGAACATCAGAAGGAGAGTTTGAAACCCTGGAAGTGAACCCTTGTGGAAGGCGTCCAATGAGAGAAAACATCAGTTTGGGAGAAGATTCTAAGGCGAGGTCTTGGAGAGTGGAGTTTGGAAACCCTCGTATGAAAGATGGTGTGAAAAGCATCTGGAGGGAGTTGAGGAGAGATCCATAGCATCTGGTTAACATGGCATCTGTTGTCACTTGGTTTCAGAGCATGGTGTGTCCGACCACAGGGTGCCTATTGGTTTACATGGATGGTGTACTTACTGTGATAATGAGAGTATAAGATAGCTTTTGTAATTTGTGTAATCCTTACAAATCTGTATACGTCTGTAAAGGTATAGTTGTGGGTGAAGGAGTATTGTAATATAGTTTCTCTTTTCTTGTTTAATACATGTTTTATGCTTTTGTTGAAAGTTCATTAGCTGACTCCGGTGACCCTGTTCAGTAGCCTCTCTTCACGTATCTAAACAAACAAATAAAAGTGAGGATCCGACAAGCTGGGTTCCACTCTGGGGTCAGGCTTGTCCAGGAGTAACCTCAGCTTGGATCCTAACAGCCCCCTAGTTCTGGAATCACCCACAAGAGGAAACATCCTTTCCACATCCACCCTGTCAAGACTACATACTTCAATCAAGTCACCCCTCACTCTTCTGAACTCCAGTGGAAACAAGCCCTGTCTGTCCAACCTTTCCTCACAAGACAACCCACTCATTCCAGGTATCAATCTAGTAAACCTCCTCTGTACCACCCCCAACACATTTACATCCTTCCTTAAATAAGGAGACCAAAACTGCACACAGTAATTGAGATGCAGTCTCACTAATGCCCTGTGTGCATTAAGCTAAGAAAAAACTGCTGCTGGACCAAACACAGAAACAAAATATTGATTTACAATCAGAAAATACCAGATGTGGGGTGGAAGTGGGGTGGGCTTTGAGAAAGTTAATTCAGCCATAAAATGTCACCCTCCCATGAAGCCAACCAGTCCGTGTTTTTAGCTAAACTCAAACGACCCCAGACACAGATCAGTCAAAAGTGAGCAGTTGTAGCTGCTGCCTCCAAAACCAGGACAGGTGACCCTGAGCTTTGCTGGAATAATACAGATGAAAGCACTTCTGCCTCGGCTCCACCTCTCCTACGTGATAAGGGAATGCTGTATGTGGGGCTACCCAAACCAGGGCATGGACAGAAGCAGATGGGAATGGTGAAGAACCAACCACCATGGCAAGAGAAGAGGTCGCAACCTCGCACCTTTCCCCCAGTGAGATTAGGGCACTATTGGTCCTACTTAGCATCAAAGGGGTCCCCACCAAAGACTTGAGTGTATTCGCAGAGAGGTCTGACTTCTCCATCAGCATCATCCATGATCCTTACCCTGACCCTATGAAGGAGTACCGTTAGCCAGTTGAGAGTATACCTTACATTCGAGTCAAGTCACTGTTAAAGCAAGGTGTTCTTTGTAAACATCAAAGATTCAAAAAATGAGCAAGAAGCTGAAAAAATTTAAAATGCAGTGAGTTTCTGTGCTGAATTTAACAAAGCAATATAGTCTGTTTTCAAAATATAAAGATAAGCCTGGAACCTTGAAGAAGTTTGGCAGGAATCCAATTTGAACTTTTCAAAACATATCAGGGGGAGGTGATGACATAGTGGCATTGTTGCTGGACTAGTAATCTAAAAACCCAGGGTAATGCCCCAGGAACCTGGGTTCAAGTCCTGCCACGGCAGATGGTGGAATTTGAATTCAATAATAAAAAAATCTGGAATTAACAGTCTAATGATGACCAATGAATCCATTGCTGATTGTTGTAAAAAGCCATCCGGCTCACTAATGTCCTTTAGAGAAGGAAACCTGGCCTACATGTGACAGCAGCAATGTGGTTGACTCTTAAATGCCCCCTGAACAAGGCCAATTAGGGATGGGCAATAAATGCTGGCACCCGCAATCCCATGAATTAAAAAAAAGTTAACGTCATAAATTTAAATTTGTCTTAAAGAAGGAAAAGGATAAGAGATATCGGGTGAGAAACATCTTACAAAAATACTAAAAGGTTTTGAAACAGTTGGGATTTAATCTACAATTTGGGCAAAGCTGAAGAAAAGCTAACAAAAGAACTTAATAAAGCCAGTGTGAAGTGTCTCTTCTTGATCAGGGAAGTTTTTTAAAATAAATTACGTAATGTAATGATTGTGCGCCAAGTTTCCTCTCCACCCCCACCCCAAACACGCATCGGACAACTTTCTGCTGACAGCTGCTTTTAAAAAAAATTCGTCACGCAACCTTTGGATCACTAAATGCATATTGGGAATTGATAGATTTTAATTTTCTAAATTTACCATTGTGATTGAACAACATTAACCCACTGGGCTCTTGGCCAGAGCCACAATGGATTGTTTGTGGGTTTTTTTTTAAAAAACAGGTGATGATGGTTCCCAGTTCCAAGTGAACCCAGCAGTTTTGAGGATTAAAGTACAACCGTAAAGAGAGACGATTGAAGAAGGACACTGGTGCAGAAGTGATTTCTAACTTGTGAAGTCAGTGACATGCGAGAGTGCATGATGCAGATGCATGTAAGAACAGGCCCCAGGCCTGCTCAGCTACTTGACAAACAGCTTGACATGAAATGGTTTATATGGCCTGAAGAGTCAGAAAACATTTTTAAATGATCAGGGCGCTGACGCACACTCCATAAAGAAACTGACTTGAAGACAGTTAAGATGGTGATCGTCAAAGGGAGTTAAATTAAAGGAAAAGGGATTTTGAATTGGGACAAATGAAGGCTGGGTAGAAATAATACTGAATAAGAATTATTCACATGATGGATACAGGTGAAGGGAGAGCTGGAGAATCTTTCAAGTCCATGCATAGTCTGTTGCTTTAGTTATACGTACTTATATGAAATTAGCAGCATTCCAGCTAAAAAATAAGGATATTTCCCTCTCACACGGGGAGCTGTTAGATATGCAAGTGGGGAGTGCCAAGCCAAGAAATCCTAGTAGCTTTAGTATGTTATCTACAAAATGTAGGCAAGGAATTAGGGAAACAGCTTGTACTTTAGAAATAACTATGTTAGCTCAAAAATTAGTTGTGAGAAGTTAGTAAGGATATTTCCTTCTCAAAGAGGTGGGGGGGGGGGGAACTGTAAGAAATTGGGGTCTTTAATAACCTGGTATTTTCTAGCTTTCTGGTTCAGGCTGTCATGGGACATTACCTGTAAGGTATGGTTCCATGAATATGACTCTGTCAGGCTCTTGCTCGACTTGTCCATCAGACAGCTCTCCCAATTTTGGCACAAGCCCCCAGATGTTAGTATCAGCTTGAACTGACAAGTGGCAAGTAACATTTACGCCACACAAGTGCCAGGCAATGACCATCTCCAACAAGAGAGAATCTAACCATTGCCTCTTGACATTCAATAGATTTACCATCACTGAGTTCCCCACTATCAACATCCTGGGGGTTACCATTGACCAGAAACTGAACTAGACCAGCAATTTAAATACTGTGGCTACAAGACCAGGTCAGAGACTTGGAATTCTCTCACCTCACCTCCTGACTGCCCAAAGTCCATCCATCATCTACAAGACACAGGTCAGGAGCGTGATTGAATACTCTTCACTTGCCTGGATGAGTGCAGCTCCAACAACACTCAAGAAGCTTGACACCATCCAGGACAAAGCAGCCCGCTTGATTGGCACCACTTTCACAAACATTCACTCCCTCCACCACCGACGCACAGTAGCAGCAGTGTGTACCATCTACAAGATGCACTGCAGAACTCACCAAGGCTCTTTAGGCAGCACATTCCAAACCTACGACCACTACCATCTAGAAGGAAAAGGGCAGCTGATAGATGGGAACACCACTACCTGAAAGTTCCCCTCCAAGCCACTCACCATCCTGACTTGGAAATATATGACCATTCCTTCATTGTCGCTGGGTCAAAACCCTGGAACTCACTCCCTAACAGCACTGTGGGTGTACCAACACCACATGGACTGCAGTGGTTCAAGAAGGCAGCTCACCACCACCTTCTCAAGGGGTGTTAGGGATGGGCAATTAATGCTGGTCCAGCCAGTGAAGCCCACATCTCGCAAATGAATAAAAAGGACTCTGCAGGGCTGACAGGGCTTGTCATTGTCATTTCCGGTGCCAAGGTCGATGCGGGATGGGGTCCGACTGGTTTCATCCCTTTCAGATTTTGTAGCGGTTTGATACAGCTGAGTGGTTTTGTTGGGGCTATTTCAGAGTCAGCCACATTGCTGTGGGCCTTGAATCACATCTGGATCAGGCAACATAAGGGCAGCACAATTCCTTCCCTTAAGGACACTTCATAAGTAAATCAGGGGAAGAAGGTGGTTTAAGTTGCAGCAAGGTCAGTAACCAGAGGACGCAGATATAAAGTAATGGGCAAAAGAACCAGAGGGAAAAAGCAATTTACACAATGACTTGTTCTGATCTAGAAGGCGCTGCCTGAAAGGGCGGTGGAAGCAGATTCAGTAGGAACTTTCAAATAAGAATTGGATAAATACTTGAAATGAGAAATTTTAAGGAACTTGGGGAAAGAGCAGGACAAGGAGCAAGGGAGTATTGATAGCTCTTTCAAAGAGCTGGCCTGGGTATTTTGGACTGAAAGCCTTTTTGCTGTGCTGTATGATTCTATATACCAGCTCAAACTTGGGCCAAGTGATCATTCCTCACATGTGTGTGCGCGTGTGTGTGTGTGTGCGCATGCGCGTGCTTGTGTGTGCGCACGTGTGTATGTGTGCGCGCATGCATGATGCATGCGTGTATCTGTGTGTGCGTGTATCTGTGTGTGTATGTGTGCGTGTTTGTGTGTGTATGTGTGCGTGTGTATGTGTGTGCGTGCATGTGTGCGTGTACCTGTGTGTGTGCGTGCACATGTGTGCGCACGCGCATGTGACAGGGAGAATCTGCAGGAAAGGCCATTAGAGCCTAGTCCCATCCTCTTCTCACATTTCCACATGTGTAATCTCTAGCAAGAATCCTTGGACAGTGATCAAAAGCAGGAACCCTGACTGATTCTCACTCTTTTTATCCTAGGGGGTCACTAGACAGTGATCAAGAGCAGGAATCCTGGCTGATTCCCTTTCTCTCTAACTCAGGGGTCACTGGACAGTGATCAGGGGCAGGAACCCTGGCTGATTTCCCCCCTCTCTCTCTAATCCAGGGATCACTGGACAGTGTTGAGAAGATTCTAGTCTTCAACATCCAATACAGCTTCTGATTGAGCATTGCAGTTTGGCTTAACCAGCTGGGACAGGTCTCAATGAGCTGCAGAGAGGCTGTCCCAACTCAGAATGCGTTTCTTCTGGGTTTGATAAGAGACTCAGCGGTGGATGCAACAGGATATTGTCCCGTACTAACTCATCCTCTTTGATGGAGGGACATTTATGGTTGGCTGAAGGACAATGCTGGGAAGGCACAGATCACCTACCTGGATGAGTGCAACTCCAACATTATATCAATGACTTGATGAACAGCCCAAATGTATGGTAGCTCAATTTGCCGATGAAACCAAGGTGGATAGGACAGCAAGTTGTAAGAGGAGGTAAAGGGGGACATTGATAGGTCAAGTGAGTGGCCAAGTTTGGCAGGCAGAGTGTAATGTGGGAAAATATGAACTGGTCCACTTTGGCAGGAAGAACTGAAAAGTGGCAAATTATTTAAATGGGGAGAGATTGCAGAACTCGGTGGTACAGAGGGACCTGGGTTAAAAAGTTAATTTGCAGGTGCAGCAAGTGATTAGGAAGGGAAATGTTGTTTATTGCAAGGGGAATGGAATATAGAAATAATGAAGCTTTACTGCAGTTGTACAGGACATTGGTGAGGCCATATTCAGAGAAATGTGTACAGTTTTTATCTTCTCGGTTGATAAAGTATATTACTGTGTTAGAAGCTGTTCACTTGATTCAATCTGGGGACGAGGGGCTGATCCTATGGGGAAAGGTTGGGCAGTCACTCTCACCTCACCTCAAGAGTTCAGCTCTTTTGTCCATGTTTGAACCAAGGCTGTAATGAGGTCAGGAGCTGAGTGGCCCTGGCGGAACCCAAACTCAGTGAGCAGGTTATTGGTGAGTAAGTGCCGCTTGATAGCACTGTTGATGACCCCTTCCATCACTTTGCTGATGATCAAGAGTAAACTGATGGGGCGGTAATTGGTCGCGTTGGATTTGTCCTGCTTTTTGTGTACAGGACATACCTGGGCAATTTTCCATATTGCCAGGTAGATGCCAGTGTTGTAGCTGTACTGGAACAGCTTGGCTAGGAGCACAAGTCTTCAGTGCTATTGCTGGAATATCATCAGGGTCCATGGCCTTTGCAGTAACCAGTGCCTTCAGCCGTTTCTTGATATCAAGTGGAGTGAATTGAATTGGCTGAAGACAGGCATCTGTGATGCTGGGGTCCTCTGGGGGAGGCTGAGGTGGACCATCCACTTGGCACTTCTGGCTGAAGATTGTTGCAACTGCTTCAGCCTTATCTTTTGCACTGATGTGCTGGGCTCCTCCATCATTGAGGATGGGGAAATTTGTGGAGTTTCCTCCTCCAGTTTAATTGTCCACCACCATTCACGACTGGATATGGCAGGAGTGCAGAGCTTAGATCTGATCCATTGGTTATGCTTAGAGTTGCTCCATTGGAGCAATGTCCAATGGAGTTGCTTAGCTCTGCCTATTGCTTGCTGCTTATGCTGTTTGGCATGCAAGTAGTCCTGTGTTGTAGCTTCACCAGGTTGACACCTATGTCTGCTTCTGTTCCTGGCATGCCCTCCTGCACTCTTCATTGAACTAGGGTAGATCGTCTGGCTTGCTGGTAATGGTACAGTGGGGGATATGTTGGGCCATGAGGTTACAGATTGTGGTTGTATACAATTCTGCTGCTGCTGATGGCCCACAGCACCTCATGGATGCTCAGTTTTGAGTTGCTAGATCTGTTTGAAATCTACCCCATTTAGCACGGTGGTAGTGCCACACAACACGATGGAGGGTATCCTCAATGTGAGGATGCGACTTTGTCTCCTCAAGGACTGTGCGGTGGTCACTCCTACCAATACTGTTGTGGACAGATGCACCTGTGACAGATATAGTGTCTGTAAGGTATGATTCCACGAGGATGACTATGTCAGGCTGTTGTTTGACTAGTCTGTGAGACAGCTCTCCCAACTTTGGCACTAGCCCCCAGATGTTAGTAAGGAGGACTTTGCAGGGTCGACCGGGCTGAGTTTGCCTTTGTTGTTTACAGTGTCTTAGATCGATGCCGGGTGGTCCATCGGCCTTCATTCCTTTTATACTTTGTGGCCATTTGATACAACTCAGAGGCTTGCTAGGCCATTTCAGAGGACATTTAAGAGTCAACCATATTATTAGGTCACTGAATTTATTCAAGGCTGAGTTAGATTTTTGATCGACAATAGATTTAAGGGTTATGGGGGGAAAGTAGAGTTTGAGACCACGATCCGGTCAGCCATGATTTTGTTGAATGGCAGAGCAGGTTTGAAGGGTCAAATGGCCTAGTCCTCCTCCTAAGTCCTATGTTCCTAAGAAGCTCAACACCATCCAGAAGAAAGCAGCCACTTGATTGGCGTCCATCCACCACCAGTGCAATGTGGTAGCAGTGTAGCATATACAGGAAGCACTGCAGCCAATGATCAAGGCTCTTTCAACACCACCTTCCAAACCCACAACCTTTACCACCCAGGACAAGGGCAGCAGATGCATGGGAACATCAACATCTGAAATTTCCCCTTTGAGCCACTCACTATCCTGACTTGGAAATATATCGCCGTTCCTTTACTGTCACTGAGTCAAAATCCTGGAACTCCCTCCCTAACAGCAATGTGGGTGTACCTACACCACATGGACTGCAGCGGTTCAAGAAGGCAGCTCACCAACAACTTCTCGAGGATAATTGGGGATGGGCAATAAATGCTGGCCTAGCCAGCGATGCCCACATTTTGTGAATGAATAAAATGTTGAGAGGAAGTGTTTTGCAAATGGAAAATGGGGAAAGGGGAGGGATGAGGAAGAGGGAACTTTTCCTTGTATTTTGTACCTCTGTGAATTCTGGCAACTTGGACAGTGGGCAGTAGGAACAACAGATCGCTGATCAGCTCAAGGTGCAAATCTCGGATTTTTGCCTTGTCCTGTGTGTCTCCCATATATTCATCCACGGCCAGCAGCAGGTTACCTTCATTAAGCTACACAGGAAGAAATGAACAAATGGAGGCAGAGTTAGAGAATGCATGGTGCGACAGGTGGGATTATATCCAGTAAGCATTACTCAAATGAGCTTTGGAACTCAGGATTCACAAACAGGGAAAGGCAGGTGCAGAAACTCCCTGCCCTCTTTAATAGACCCCCACTCCACCTCCACAACCTCTCACCACACCATTCAATCCCTCCTCTCTGCAGTAAATCACACAGCTGCTTCTTGACCCACTCACGCCATCTGCTTCAATGTCCTTCCCTGGTAAACAACGGCCGGTTTTATCTGTGTATGAAGCCTGCTCTTCTTCCAGCTGTCCAGTTTTTAACTTCAGTCCCAGAGATCTGAAGCTTTACATCATAATCCTTGGATCATGCTTTTCAAATTAAGTCCTCACACAGTCGTCTTTTTTCCAAGCAAATGAGACTGTTTTGTAAATCTGTTACTCTAAGCAATGGTAACTCAACGTTCAGTATGCCTGCTGCTATAGAGAGAACACAACATTTATTGAAGTTGGATTTTGTGATGACTAATGAACCCCACCAATGACACAAAGTTCAACACAGATAAGGGAACCCACCTGATGCAACACATTCATCTCTCTGCGCAAATTTTCAACCTCCATCGCCCATCATCCCAACAACTGCCCAGAGAGTTCCAGCCTCCAGTCTCTGTCTGGGAATATGAAGCCTCATGAAGCAGAAAACAGCTTCCCAGTTCTGATGAAGGGAAACGTTAACCCCCTCTCTCCACACATGCCATAGGTCCATAGAAAAGTTACGGTGCAGAAAGAGGCCATTCAGCCCATCATGTTTGTGCCAGCCAGAAAAAGATGAAAAAGAAACTAGCCGCTCATTTTAATCCCACTTTCCAGCACCTGGTCCATAGCTTTGCAGGTTAGAGCCTTTCAGGTGCAGATCCAGGTACCTTTTCAACGAGTTGAGGGTTTCAGTCTCAACCGCTGATTTAGGCAGTGACAGATGTCCACTACCCTCTGGGTGAAAAGGATTTTCCTCATGTCCCCTCTAATCCTTCCACCAATCACCTTAAATCTATGCCCCTGGTAACTGACCCCTCAGCTAGGGGAAACAACGTCTTTCCTCTCTACCCTATCTAGGCCCCTCATAATTTTGTACACCTCAATTAGGTCACCCATCAGCCTCCTCTGTTCTAAGGAATTTAATCTTTCCTCAAAGCTGCAATTTTCAAGCCCTGGCAACATTCTTGTAAATCTCCTCTATACTGTCTCCAGAGCAATGATGTCCTTCCTGTGATGTGGTGTCCAGAACTGTACACAAAGTTCCAGCTGTGGCCTAACCAGCATTTTATACAGTTCCAGCATTATATCCCTGCTTTTGTATTCAATATCTTATCCAATAAAGGAAAGCATTCCACATGTCCATGCCACCTTCATGGACCTGTGGACATGCACTCCAAGGTCACTCACTTCCTCAACCTCTCTCAATATCCTCCCATTTATTGCGTATTCCCTTACCTTGTTTGCCCCCCCCCAAATGCATTACCTCACACTTTTCTGGATTGAATTCCATTTGCCACTTTTCCACCCACTCAACCATTCCATTGATATCATTCTGGAGACAACAGCTATTCTATCACTATCAACTATTTTTGTTTCATCTGCAAATTTCCCAATCATACCTCCCACATTTATGTCTAAGTCATTAATATATACAACAAACAGCAAGGGCCCCAACACTGAGCCCTGTTGAACACCACTGGAAACCGGTTTCCATTTACAAAATCATCCATCGACCATTACCCTTTGTTTCCTGCCACTGAGCCAATTTTGGATCCAACTCACCACCTTTCCCTGTATCCCCTGGGATCTCACTTTTCTGATCAGTCTGCCATGTGGGACCTTGTCAAATGCCTTACTGAAATCCATCCACTGCACTACCTTCATCAATCTTCCTTGTTACTTCCTCAAAAAATTCTATCAAGTTATTAAGACATGATCTTCCCCTAACAAAACCATGCTGACTATCCCTGATTAACCTATGCCTTTCTCAGTGACAATTTATCTTGTGCCTCAGAATTGATTCCAATAATTTGCCCACTACTGAAGTCAAACTGACCAGTCTATAATTTTCTGGCTGATCTCTTGCATCCTTTTTAAATAATGGCACAACGTTTGCAGACCTCCAATCCTCTGGGAGCTTGCCTGTGTGTACTAAGGATTGGAAAACGAACCTCAGAGCGTCTGTTATTTCCTCCCTGGCTCCCTTTGACAGCCTGGGATACAATCCTTCCGGCCCTGGTAACTTAGCCACCTTCAAGGATATCAATCCCTCCAGTACATCCTCTCACTATGCCTATTGTATCTAATGCTTCACACTCCTCATTAACTAGAATGTCTGCATCATCCCTCTCCTTAGTGATGGTGGAAACAAAATACTTATTAAGAACCCTACCCTGTGTATGCACGGGTTACCATGTACATCTCTGGCAGGCCCTACCATTTCCTTAGTTATTCTCTTGCTCTTAATGTACCGGCAAAACATCTTTGGGTTTTCTTTGATTTTACTAACCAATATTTTCTCGTTTCCTCTCTTTGTTTTCCTAATTTCCATTTTTACCTCACCCCTGTGCTTTCTATAGTCCCCTTGGCTTTCTACAATATTAAGCTTTTTGTGAGTGTCTTAAGCTTTTTTTTTCTGCTTTACCTTGGCCTGTATGTTTCTGGATAACTGGGGGTTCCAGATTTGACAGTCCCGCCTTTTTTCTTTATGGGGACATGTCTACACTGTGGCTGCGGAATCTCGCTTTTGAATGCCTCCCAATAATTTGACACTGTTTTCCCTTCCAAGTAGCTGTATCCAGGCCACTCTTACCAGCTCACCCCTCAGCTTTGTAAAATTTGTCTTCCCCCAATCTAGAGCTTTTACTCCTGTTCTATCTTTGTCCATTTCCATAATGACACTAAATCTAACTGTATTATGGTCATTATCTCCAAACGTTCCCCCACTGCTCCTTCATCCACTTGCCCAGCTTCATTTCCTAAGACTAAATTTAGAATTGCTCCCCCTCTCATTGGGCTTGTTACGTGCTGGCTGAAAAAGTTCTCTTCAATGCAGTTCAAGAATTTTGTTTCCTCTGTGACCTTTACACTAGTCGTATCCCAATTGATATTAGGGTAGCTGAAGTCCCCAACGATTACTGCCCTATTGTTCTGCACTCAGACATTTGTCTATATATTTGCTCATCTAACTTCCTTCCAATATTTGGGGGTCTATAGAACGCTCCTAGCAATGTGGTTGCCCCTTTTTTATTTCTGAGCTCAACCCATATGGCCTCATTTGACGCTTCATTTAGTATATCATCCCTCCTCACAGCACAGTGCATTGATTCTTTAACCAATAATGCTACACCCCCACCTTTTTTAGGTGCCTGCTCTGGTGAGTATTTCCAGCATTTCCTGTTTTTCCTGAGGTCAGTCCTGAACTTTCCCCTTTATCAATACTGATCACCGCCGATGCTGACTGTCATCAACGATGCTCAGTGCCAATAGTGACAAACACCCACTGTGACCAATCACTAATGATACTCATTGCTGATACTGACTGCTGACAGAGCCACTCATCGTCAATTTTACCCTTCGCTAATGCTAACCTGAGGTTTAACAGAGAGAAAACGTTTCTTGTAAAACCTAAGGAGCAGGGCTGGGCAAGAACTCACTCTGTTTATTTTCTTGAGGATAGAGTCCGAGGTCTCTCTGTCCATTCCTTCCTCCCAACCAGGTGGATTCATCATCTGAAGAACACAGTGGTTAAGGTCAAAGATTATGTGTGCGTCACCAATTTGCCTGAATAACAGTTGACTGTCAAATTACAAGAGCAGGACAGAGATGGACCATGAAAGGGGCATAGTCAGCACCTGAGCATCAATATACAGAGTGTCTACTGAAACCACTGTGCCATCCAATCAGTTGGAGGCAGGGCTGGGCCTACAGCAAGAAGAGTCACTATGAACCACAGCAAACAGAACTCACGATTGAAACTGCAGAAATGTATCCTGATAAAAGCAGGATTATGTTTCCACCACAAAGTAGTAAGTGGAGGATAGTTATGGAACAGAAATTATATATGAGAAATTAATCCCAATCACTTATAGCAGGGTGGACTCAAGGTGTAATTGACAGGGGGAATTAACTAATTAAATTCCTGAAAAAAGAGACATGTTGAACCTTTTTGTCTTGCACTCATCAGGACACTTCGCAAGAATACCAGTATAAGGGGAAAACAACAATTTATACTGTATGTGAAAGGATTGAGATTAGGTTTCACATACAGTATAAATTGTTGCCCCTTATACTGGTATTCTTGCAAAGTATCCTGATGAGTGCAAGACAAAAAGCTTCCACGTGTCTCTTTCTTCCGCAGTACTCAAGTTCTGTGCAACCAAACGACTATTAATTAAATTCTGTCCCGGATTTATGACATCTTTATGTGTAACCCTCTTTTAAATGGGCTGCACAGTGTGCATCAGGTGTTTGGAATGCACCAAGAATGCAATTTCTAGTCCCAGCAGGTTATAAAGAGCTGATGGTGCATTGAAGGCATTTTAGGGGAGGGTATAGCACCAGCAAACAGAGCAAAATCATTCCAGTGAGGCTGTTAGAGGGTCGTACCATCCACATACTATAGACTGCCGTGAATGGAAATACTCAGCGGGTCAGGCAGCATCTGTGGAAAGGAAAAGAGAGTGAACATTTCAGCTTGATCAACTTCTGATGAAAGGTCATCGGCCTGAAACTTTAACCCTGTTTCTCTCTCCATAGATGCTGCCTGACTTGCTGAGCATCTCCAACATTTTCTGGCTTTATTTCAGACTTCCAGCATCCGCAGTATTTTCTTTCTGTACCACTGTGACCTTGAGCAACAGGTACCAGTGCCTGTTTCTCAGGACACATTAAGGGATGCCAGCCTCATCGACACCTGTCAGCCTTGGCTCAGTGGGTAAAACTCTTGCCTTCAAAGCACAGTTCATGGGTTCAAGCCCCACTGCAGAGGCTTAATCATGTAACCCAGCTGACACTCTGGTGCAGTACTGAGAGTGTGCTGCCCTGTAAGAGGGGGTCTTTTGGATAAGCTGCGGGATGGGAAATAGAGAATACGAGTGAAAAGACCTGTGCTCCCAAGCAGTGTGAGGGAAATGACTTTTCTGCAACACCAGGCAAGCCTTTAGAAAGCTGTTCTGCCTGTGACGAGTGGCATTACCCAGTGTAAACGAGAGAAAAAAAAATATTGTCCCAGGTTTGACTCTTGCTCTGTCCTGTTTTCAGTGAGGATAGTAGTTTGAACACTTTAATTGACCTCAGCACCAAAGGAATCAAATTCTATCCTTGATCACCACATATTAAACCTATGTGTGTATGAGCACTGGACAGCAGAACATCTAGGTTCATCTGACAGCAAAAGGAGGAGCCACTGGCAGATATCCAGTTAGGACAATGGCTGATCTGTACCTCAGCTCCAATGACTCACCATTATTCCATGCCCCTCCTTACTGTTAACCAATGAAAATTTACCAATCTCAGTCTTGAAAATTTAAAATGATCCACAGTCTTCTGGTATGTGTGTGTGTGTGTGTATATGTGTGTGTGTGTGTATGTGTGTATATACGTGCATGTGTACATGTACACACGTGTGTGCATGCACACGTGTGCTTATGTATATGTGTGTGTGTGTCTGAGTGTGTGCGTGTGCATGTGTATGCGTGCATGTATGTATGTATGTGTGTGTGTGTGTGTGTGTGTGTGTGTGTGTGTGTGTGTGTGTGTGTGGGGGGGGGGGGGGGTGGCGGGGTGGCAGTGGGAGTCCAGATTTCTTTGAATCTTTGTATGAAAATGAAAAGTACCAGGTTGGCAGATTTTGACAAACAGGAGGCAAGGTCATTGGCCATCAGTGCCCTGCTGAGCTTAAAACTTATGCCTGAGTCTGCTCTGCCCAAAGATAAGGAACCAAAACTCACTTGGCCTCTCAACAGTTCAATATCTTGCCAACCCTCACAGACCTATACTACTGGTCGAAACTCAATGGCCAACACACTCCATGGCCAACAGATGATAAATGGGCACGTGAGTGATGTTCTAGAGGGTGGGGGGGTGGTCTGAGAAAGAAATCAACATTAGAAGTTGAGGGAAAGCAAGTTTCTCATTTAACTCCCCATACACTTTAAAGTCTGAAATTGGCAGTCATCAACTCCACACTGGTGGCAATCAAAAACATAGCTTGTCTCACCCTCGGTATCAACCAGCCCCATTCTTGATTGTTGATTCCCAATAAGTATGGGACCGAGTTGATCTTGTCTGCCTCAAGCAGCTGTTCAACATCTTTCGGCAAGAAGACACCATCCACCACAGGAAAGAGGAGAAGCTCATTTGGAAAAAGAAGGGAAAAAAAAGTTTAATTGGAGCTACCACTGCTTATAGATCTGCTGTAACACTGCAAATATTTGAAGGGCCTCCAAAGGGGCCAAGTCACATAACCAGAGATCAGAGAACATTCAAAGAAATTAGAGATGACTGTTGATGTTAGGGAGTTCCAGGATTTTGACTCAGTGACAGTGAAGGAATGGTGATATAGTCCCAAGTCTGGGTGGTGAGCGACTTGGAGGGGTACTTGCAGGGGGTGGTGTTCCCATGTATCTATTGCCCTTGTCCTTCTAGGTGGTGGAGATCATGGGTTTGGAAGGTTCTATTGAAGAAGCCTTGGCAATTTGCCAACGTGCATCTTGTAGACGGTACACACTGCTGCCATGGTGCGTCAGTGGTGGAGGGAGTGAATGCTGAAGGCGGTGAATGGATTGCCAATCAAGCGGGCTGCTTTGTCCTGGATGGTGTCAAGCTTCTTGAGTGCTGTTGGAGCTGCACTCATCCAGGCAAGTGGAGAGTATTCCATCACACTCCTGACTCGTGCCTTGTAGATGGTGGACAGGCTTTGCTGCAGAATTCCTATATTGGCCCAGTTCAGTTTCTGGTCAATAGTAACCCCCAGGATATTAATGGTGGGGGATTCAGCAATCGTAATGCCATAGACTGTCAAGGGGAGATGGTCAGATTCTCGCTTTTGGAAGTGGTCATTGCCTGGCGCAAACGTTGCTTGCCACTTATCAATCCAAGCCTGAATGTTATCCAGTTCTTGCTGCATGCAGGCATAGATTGCTTCAGATTCTGTGCAGTTGCAAATGGTACTGAATACTGTGGAATAATCAGCAAACATCCCCACTTCTGACCTTATGATGAAGGGATAATTATTAAAGCAGCTGAAGATGGATGGATCTAGGACACGACCCTGAGGAACTCCTGCAAGGACATTCTGGGGCTGAGATGATTGACTTCCAATTACCACAACCATTTTTCCTTTGTGCCGGGTGTGATTCCAATCAGTGGAGAATTTTCCCACAATTCATATTGACTTCAATATTTACAAGGGCTCCTTGATGCAATGGTGGATAAAATGCTGCATTGATGTCAAAGGCAGTCAACCCTCACCTCACTTCTGGACTATGTTTGGACCAAGGCTGTAATGAGGTGTGACGCTAAATTAGAATTAGTGGAAACAGAAAGAAAGACATTAATTTATATAGCGCCTTTCATCTGAATGCACCTTACACCTTTAAAGTGTAGTCACTGTCGCAATGTCGACAAGATTCCACAAAACAGCAGTGTAATAATGATCAGTTCATCTGCTTAACTGATGTTAGTTGAGGGATAAATTTTGGCCAAGACAACAGGGTGAAATCTCCAGCCCCTCGTCAAAATAGTGGTGTGGGATCTTTTACATTCATCTCAGCCGAAGCCTCGGTTTAACGTTACACATGAGAAATGGACCCTCCGACATTGCAGCACGCCCTCAGTACTGCAACTGGGAGTGCTAGTCTTGATTATATGCTAAAGTCTTTAGTGTGGGCTTGAACCCAAGACCTGGTGACTCAGAGTGAAGGGTGCTACCGAGCCAGGGCCAACAGATACATTGAGAGCGCAAAGAGCAGATTGACCAGAGTGATTAGGGGACTACGTTACACGGAAAGGCTCAGGTGACTGAACTAATTTTTGCTGGAAAGAGGATTGCAGGGAAACACGATCCGGGGTTAGTAGAATAATTAACGAACAACATGATGAGGGTTTACAGATCCCAAGCACAACCAGATCACAGAAAAGTCAATCAGGAATTCAGGAGAAACGTCCTTAGCCAGAGAGTGATGAGAATGTGGAACTCATGACCGCAGGGAGTAGCTGAGGTGAATAGAATAGATACATTGAAAGGGAAGTTGGATAAATGCACGAGGGAGAAGGAATAGAAGGGTATGCCGATAGGTTGAGTTGAATTAGGGTGGGAGGAGGCTTATGTGGAGTATAAACATTGACTGTGGACTGATTAAACACCAGCATCAATCAGTTGGGCCCAATGTCCTGTTTCTGAGCTATAAAAAGTTTGTAAATAGAAATAAACCTGCTCCTTTCTCTAGAGTGGTGGGCATGGAGCCAGAGACCATGGACAATGTACAAAGACTTCATTCTGGGTCTGCTGCTATTATTTAAAGAACAGTAACCAGCCCTAAGTGCTGTAACTGTCAGAACCAGACAGATGACAGGTTTTCTCATAAGCTTTAAAGGAAAGATAAATGATCATTATTCAACACCCAAATATATTCACAACCACACGCACTCACACTCTCATACAGACAGACAGACAGGCAGACACAGCAGACAGGCAGACAGACACACAGGCAGACACAGCAGACAGGCAAACACAGCAGACAGACACACAGGCAGACAGACACACAGGCAGACAGACACACAGGCAGACAGACACACAGGCAGATACACTCACTCAAGAAAAGATTGTGATTCGAAAAGGTCACATGAAATGAGATCTTAAAAGTTTGAGAGCCCTGTCACACTTGATTTTCCCCTGGGTGCAGACTTGGAACATTGCAAACCTGTAATTCCTTTTGCTCCTCTGAAGAAATGAGTCTGAAGGTTTAAGAAGATGGGTTTGTGGTGGTTTACTGCTTACCATAGCAGATTTCTCGTGTTCCACTCCAGTTGAGATGCATTGAAAGCCCTGTAGCGAAACCCTGGTTTGATCTCTCGGATGGAGAGGTAAAGACCAGCCCGATATCTCTCCCTACAAATGTTTCTTAGGCAGCGCCATGTTCCTCCACTGGTCTGGGTGTTTCTCTTGTGCCTTGTTAAATATAATTACCTGGAAAAAACTCAGCAGGTCTGGCAGCATCGGCGGAGAAGAAAAGAGTTGACGTTGACACAGCAGACAGGCAAACACAGCAGACAGACACACCCTGGGTCATGAGGACTCGAAACATCAACTCTTTTCTTCTCCGCCGATGCTGCCAGACCTGCTGAGTTTTTTCCAGGTAATTCTGTTTTTGTTTTGGATTTCCAGCATCCGCAGTTTTTTTGTTCTTAGCCTTGTTAAATATCTTTGTCAAAAACCCAGCTTCTGTCATGTGGCCAGAGAATCTTTTTACATTGTCCTCACAAATGGTTTACGATTGTTAGGCCATTACCAAGCAATGTGGTCACTACTTCACCAATTCACACACCATTGTGACAGAGTCTTTTCACACTCATTCCCTGGATTTCAGCTCCAGGGTTGAAAAATCCACAAAGAGCATTTTTAAAAGTTTCTTTAATTATTTAGAGAAGGGTTGCCATTAATGACAGGAAAAGGTCTTTTGCATTTTAATGCCTTCTGAAAGATATGTCCAGAAAGTCTGTTTGCATTTTAATGACTTGTTCAGACATGAAGAGTATCTCAGGGGTTTTGTTGTGCATTAGGAGGAAAGGAAATCCTGACCTCTCCGATTCATTTAGTTTGAAAGTAAAGTGTCCATTCTCTATTTGTTTTTGAAGTAGGCTGTGTTTGTTGCCAACGCTGCACGTGCACTAGTGTTTTACCCCGTTAGGTCATTTCGAGTGACAGAGCGGGCAGTGACCAGGACCCAAGATGGCGCTGCCCATATCATTATGGCTGCGGTTTAGACGGCATCGTTAATTCCTAATTGAAATGGATTGGCCGAAATGCCTCTTGCTCATGGAGAGGGAGTGGATTTTCTGGGTTGGGGCCCCAGTTGGAGTTGGGCCTTGGGCAGTGAGTTTGGTCCAAGCAGGAGTCGGGTGTGGGGTTTACAGAGGAAGGGGGGGGGGGGGGGGGGGGGGGTGAGGAGGGAGGGGGCAGGGGGCAGGGCAGAGGCAGGGAAGGAGGGGGTGGGGGGGTGGGGAGGGAGGGGGCGGGGGGCGGGGAAGGAGGGGGCAGGGGGGCTGGGAGGGAGGGGGTGGGCCGGAGGCAGGGAGGGAGGGGGCGGGAGCGGGGAAGGAAGGGCCGGGGGCGGGGAAGGATTTTCTGGTCCCACCCAAAGTCAATGGACTGATTGTCCAACCCTAGTTGCCCTTGAGAGGGTGGTGGTGAGCTGCCTTCTTGAACCGCTGCAGTCCATGGCGTCAAACTCAGCCTTCTTCCAAACGCCAGAGAATATATGTCAATTCCTTTAATCTTTGCCTTCCAAGAATCTATCTCGCGAACCTTGCCTGCAGTCCCTCTCAGGAAGGTATATTCTTCCTTGGGTAAGGAGACTAAAACTGCTCACAGTATTCCAGGTATAGTTTTACCAGAGTCCTGTACAACTGCAGCAAGAATTTATTGCTTATGTCCTCCAACTCAATAGAAGCTAATAAATGATTTGCCCCCCAAACTGCTTGCTATACCTGCATGTTAATTTTGTGTTTCTTGTACAAGAACACCCAAATCCCTCTGAACATCAACATTTTACAGTTTCTCACCATTTAATAAATATTCTTCCTACCAAAATGAATAATCCCACATTGTACTCCATCTTCTTGCCCACTCACTAACTTGTCTACATCTCTTCACAAGCGATGAAAATTTCTCTGTCTTTCCAACCTGGCTTTGTATCAACACACTTGGAGTGGCTACACTCGGTTTCTCCACTTGGTGTCCTCATCTAAATCATTAATATAGTGTAAATAACCAAGGCCCCAGCACTGATCCTTGCAGCATTCCACTAGTTACAATCTGCTAACCTGAAAATGATAAAAACAAAAAAACTGCGGATGCTGGAAATCCAAAACAAAAACAGAATTACCTGGAAAAACTCAGCAGGTCTGGCAGCATCGGCGAAGAAAAGAGTTGACGTTTCGAGTCCTCATGACCCTTCGACAGAACTTGAGTTCGAGTCCAAGAAAGAGTTGAAATATAAGCTGGTTTAAGGTGTGTGTGTGGGATCATCAAAAGATATTGTTGTTGACATCTTTTGATGATCTGCTTCTATCACTGCTTGTTTGTCCCTATAACCACACCCCCCCTCCACCTCTCTCTCTCTCTCCGCCCCCCACACACACACCTTAAACCAGCTTATATTTCAACTCTTTCTTGGACTCGAACTCAAGTTCTGTTGAAGGGTCATGAGGACTCGAAACGTCAACTCTTTTCTTCTCCGCCGATGCTGCCAGACCTGCTGAGTTTTTCCAGGTAATTCTGTAACCTGAAAATGATCTGTTTATTGCTCAAGTCTGTTTTCTGTCCTTTAGCCAACTCTCTATCCATGTTAATATTTTACCCCTGCCCCATGAATCCTTATTTTTATGCTACAAGGTGTGTGACACCTTATTGAATACCTTTTGAAAATTCAAATATATTACATCCACTACTAGTTGCCCTTTATCTACCATGCTAGTTACATCCTGAAAAGCTCTATTAGTTTGTCAAACACAATTTCCCTTTCACAAAACAGGATCGAACCTGCCCAGCACAAAGGAAGATGGTTGTGGTTGTTGGAGGTCAGTCATCTCAGCTCCAGGACATCACTGCAGGAGTTCCTCAGGGTAGTGTCCTTGGCCCAACCATCTTCAGCTGTTTCGTCAATGACCTTCCTTTCATTATAAGGTCAGAAGTGGAGATGTTCGCTGACGATTGCACAATTTTCAGCACCATTCGCGATTCCTCAGATACTGAAGCAGTCCATGTCCAAAAGCAGCAAGACCTGGACAATATCCAGGCTTGGGCTGACAAGTGGCAAGTAACATTCACACCACACAAGTGTCAGGCAATGACCATCTCCAACAAGAGAGAATCCAACTATCGCCCCTTGATGTTCAATGGCATTACAATCACTGAGTCCCCCAATATCAACACCCTGGGGGTTACCATTGACCAGAAACTGAACTGGACTAGCCATATAAATACTGTGGCTACAAGAGCAGGTCAGAGGCTAGGAATACTGCAGTGAGTAACTCACCTCCTGACTCTCCAAAGCCTGTCCACCATCTAAAAGGCACAAGTCAGGAGTGTGATGGAATACTCCCCACTTGCCTGGATGAGTGCAGCTCCAACAACACTCAAGAAGCTTGACACCATCCAGGACAAAGCAGCCCTGCTTGATTGGCACCACATCCACAAACATTCACTCCCGCCACCACCGATGCACAGTGGCAGCAGTGTGTGTACCATCTATAAGATGCACTGCAGGAACTCACCAAGGCTCCTTAGACAGCACCTTCCAAACCCACAATCACTACCATCTAGAAGGACGAGGGCAGCATATAGATGGGAACACTACCTGGAAGTTCCTCTCCAAGGCACTCACCATCCTGACTTGGAAATATATCACCGCATCCACTGCAGCGGTTCAAGAAGGCAGCTCACCACCACATTCTCATAATTAGGGATGGGCAATAAATGCTGGCCTAGCCAGCGACACTCACATCCCATTAATGAATAAAAAAGATCATTCTGTGATTTTTCTAAGTGCCCTATTATCATTATTTCTTTCTGTACCTGATTTGATTCTAATTCCCTCTTTTTTCCTTATCCACATTCCCTTGTGGTTCAGTGATCAGGCAGTTGTGGGTTCAAATCCCACCGGAGGACCCAAGTACAAAATCTGGGCTGACACTTCTGCTGCAGCACTGAGGGAGTGCTGCACTGTTGGAGGTGCCATCTTTGATGAGATGTCAAACTGAGGCCCTGTCTCTTCCCTTCCAGGTGGAAATAAAAGATTCTATAAAACTATTTTGAAGAAAGGCAGCTGTGTCCTCAATCAACATCACAGAAACAGATTATCTGGTCGTTATCACATTGCTGTTTGTGGGAGCTTGCTGTGTACAAATCGGGCTGCTGCATTTCTTACATTACAACAGTGATAACATTTCAAAAGTCCTTCATTGGCTGTAAAGGACTTTGGAATGTCTAGCGGTTGTGAAAGTACTATATAAATGCAAGCCTTTCTATTTTTTCTTTCTCAATCCTTAAATCTCACAGGTCAAGGAGATAAACCATTGATCCCATCATAAGAACATAAGTAATAGGAGCAGGAGTAGATCACAGCGCCTGTAGAGCCTGTTCCACTATTTAATACAATCATGGCTGATCTTAGGCTTCAACCCCACTTTCCCACCTGCTCCCCATATCCCTTACTCCCCGAGAGACCAAAACTCTGTCTATTCCGGCCTTAAAACTTATTCAACGATGGAGCATCCACAACCCTTTGAGGTAGAGAATTCTGAAGACTCACAGCCCTTTGGGTGAAGAAATATCTCCTCGTCTCAGTCCTAAATGATCGGCCCCTTATCCTGAGACTGTGCCCCCGTGTTGTAGACTCCCCCGACCAGGGGAAACAATCTCTCAGCGTCAACCCTGTCAAAACCCTTCGGAATCTTGAATATTTCAATGAGGTAACCTGTTATTCTTCTAAACTCCAGAGGCAACAGACCCAATTTACTCGAATAAAAGCAAAATACTGCAGATGCTGGAAATCTGAAATAAAAACAGAAAATGCTGGAAAAACTCAGCAGGTCTGGCAGCGTCTGCGGAAAGAAGAAGCAAAGTTAATGTTTCGAGTCCGTATGACTCTCCTTCACAGAAGTGTAATATTGCACTCAAAACATTAACTCTGTTTCTCTCTCCACAGATGCTGCCGGACCTGCTGAGTTTTTCTAGAATCTTCTGGTTTTTCTGCCCCCAATTTACTCAGCCTCTCATCCCAGGGACCAATCTAGTGAACCTCTGCTCTCCTGTCTCCAATGAAAGCACATCATTCCTTAAATATGGAGACCAAAATTGCACACGGGGGAGGAAACTTGTTGATGTGCTGGGGTCTTGCCTGCCAGCTGCATACCGGTGAGATGCCCGCGCTCCCTCTTTTCGGGAAGGCCCACTGGACCGTAAGCCATTCAGGCAGTGGCAAGACCAGTGGCAGGCTTTCCCCTGGGGGGTGGACGCCTTGCCAACCAAGAGCTGCCGGCCCTGTGCTCAGCAACGCCACTGGGAAGGCCGTGGCTGCTGCCAGAGTCCCAGGACCATGGATAAGTGATAATGGGGGAGGGGGCAGGGAGGTGTCGCGGGGTGGAGGCTGCGGGGAGAGGGGTGTAGGGTCTCAGCAGAAAGGGCAGTGGGGTGACTCTTAACAGGTCCCCATCCTTCCCAGAGGTTGAGTCCCTCAATCAGGGACTGGGTGCCTTTAATCACGGGACCCACGCAGGAGGTGACAAGGTTTTAGCACAGTTTTAGCTGCAGTACACACCACATGGTGACAGGTCCACCCATCACTGGGTCAATACCAGCAGCGGTGGGATGGAGGCCCTTAAGTGGTCATTAATTGGCCATTTTAAGGCCTCAATAGGAGGCAGGGCGGGAAGGTTCACCATGGGCCTTCCCACCCTGAACTTAATTCTGGTGGAGGTGGGAAGGTAGCAGGGTTCAGGTACACCACCATTCCACCAAATGAAATGCCATTCCCACCTCCGGGCTTACCACCTGTGGGAGCAGAAGACACTGCCCAGTATTCCAGGTGTGGTCTCAATAAGGCCCTGTACAATTGTAGCAAGACCATGTTTATTCTTGTTCTCCAATCCACTTGCAGTAAAGGCCAACATGCCATTAGCTTTCCTAATTGCTCGCTGCACTTGCATGCTAACTTATTGTTCCAAAGAAGAGTCATTTTGGATGCGAAATGTTAACTCGGTTTCTCCCTCCACAGCAGAACTGCTGAGTATTTCCAGCACTTTGTTTTTATTTCAGATTCCCAGCATCCACTGTAGTTTGCTTTTATATTAGTGTTAACTTTTTGTCTTCCTCCTATAAGTGCACCCAACTCTCTCTGACTATCAACATTTACAAGTTTCATGCCCTCTTAAAAATGTTTTTTTTTACTCGCACGGCTAAAGTGAATTACCTCACACTTCCCCACATTATACACCATCTGTCACCTTGTTTCCCACTCACTTAATCTGTCCACATCTTAGTTCGAACTCTTTCTGCCTCCTTTCTGCTTACATTCCCACCTAACCAATCATCAAGCTCCTAGATATTCCATTGCCCTCACATTTGCTGTCTGTGATGTCCATAAATGATTTGGACTTAAATGTAGGGGGCATGATCAAGAAGGTCGTAGATGACACGGAAATTGGTAGAGTGGGTAAATAGTGAGGAGGATAGCTGTAAACCGCAGGAGGATATCAATAGACTGGTCAGGTGGGCAGAGCAGTGGCAAATGGAATTCAACCTGGAAAAGTGTGAGGTAATGCACTTGGGGAGTGCTAACAAGGCAAGGGATTACACTAAGAATGGCCAGACAATGGATAGTACTGAAGATCAGAGGGGCCTTGGTGTGCATATCCATTGATCTCTGAAGGTAACAGGTCAGGTGGATAAGGTGGTTAAGAAGGCATATCGGATACTTGCCTTTATTAGCCGAGGCATAGAATACAAGAGCAGGGAGGTTATGCTGGAACTGTATAAAACGCTGGTTAGGTCACAACTGGAGTACTGTGTGCAGTTCTGGTCACCACATTATAGGAAGGCTGTGATTACACTGGAGAGGGTGCAGAGGAGATTTACCAGGATGCTGCCTGGGCTGGAGGGTCTGAGCTATGAGGAAAGATTGGATAGGCTGGGGTTGTTTTCCTTGGAGCAGCGAAGGTTGAGAGGGGACCTGATAGAGATGTATAAGATTATGAGGGGCATAAATAGGGTGTATGGGAAGGCACTTTTTTCCATTAGTAGAGGGGTCAATAACCATGGGGCATAGATTTAAGGTAAGAGCAGAAGGCTAAGAAGGAAGTTGAGGGGAAATTTTTCACCCAGAGGGTGGTGAGAGTCTGGAACTCACTGCCTGAAAGGGTGGTTGAGTCAGGAACTCTCATAATATTTAAGAAGTATTTAGATAGTCACTTGTGTTGTCATAGTCTCCAGGGCTATGGGCTAAGTGATGGAAAATGGGATTAGTGTAGTCAGATCTTTGACCGGCGGGGACACGATGGGCCGAATGGCCTCCCTCTGTGCTGTAAACATCTATGAGTCACCTCCAACCAGCTACAGCAAAAAAACGATTTAGAGCATAAGGTTGGGTGGGTTGGGGGGCAGGCGCAGTTGCAGAGAAGAGGTGAACCAACAAGGTCAATGTGAACTGTCCGACTCCAGCAAGCTAAATAACCCAAAATCATCTGAGTCCAGGATTTCCCTCCTGTCTCTTTGGAATCCATGGTTCTGCGGCTTTACCCATGAAGCTCTTGTTCATCGGTCATGGATTTTGGCCCATTCCCCACCTCAGCCCTCCCCCCACTCCCCCAAACCCCCCCAGTAACTTACCGAGGAGGGTCTTTAATTACTGAACAAACCAAGTGAAGGACCAAGGCTCAGGAAGCAGGGCACTCCGAAGGCTGCAAAGAGTAGGAAGGTAGCGGTGAAGCAAAACCGGGAACAAGAGGGCGGGAGGTGACGAGTTCCACAGTTTGGAAGTGGGTGGGAATGAATTGGGTAGATCCTGACTTTGGTACGATGATGTAAAACAACCTGACAACTCACTGTCGTCCGTGTTACACCATTCTACTACCCCAGTGAGTTTAAAATACAATACAATTTGTCTCGATTTTTAACAGCATGGTGATTGAGGAAGAGTGTGCGAGATGGTGTGGGTGACGATATTGAGGTTGTACTGTTACATTAGACACGGAAGTGAAAGTATCCACAATTTGAAGAAATAAAAGAATAGGTTTCACCATACCTCAGGAGGTTTGGTAATGTTTGCCAATTCCTCTTCAGACATCTTCCTTAGGCAATCAACAATCGCCTTGGAGTGATCAGTGTCACAGCCATTCAAGCTGGCAATAGTCTATAAATTGAGGTCAACAGTTACTGAATTGAATCAAGAGAGGCCATTTTACATCATTCAACTTCAATTTCCCACATTTGTGGCCAACGCTAATAAAATGTTAGCCTTTTTCCCAAGGGGGGGTTGGTACTGACAGAGGTAGAAACACTGCGTCGTTTGTGTAAAAGCTCTGGTTAGATCCAATCTGGAGTAACTGCCTGAGAGTGTGGGGGAGGGAGATTCAATTGTGGCTTTAGAAGCGAATTGGATAATTATCTGAAGAGAAAAGAATTGCAGGGCTATGAGGAAAAGGCAGGTGAGTGGGACCAGCTGAGCTGTTCTCACAGAGAGCCAGCATGGACACAGCTGGCCAAATGGCCTCTTTTTGGGCACCAGATCTCAGGAAGGCTAATCTGGCCTTTGAGAGGGTGAAGTGCAGATACATCAGAATAAAACTGGTCTTAAAGGGTTAAATTATGAGGACAGGCTGCATAGACTAGGCTTACTTTCCTTGAATATAGAAGATTATTGGATGATCTAATTGAGGTGTTCAAGATGATTAAAGAAGTGGATAGGGCAGAAAGATAGAAAATCTATTTCCTCTGGTTGGGGCAGGTCTAGAGCAATGGGGCAGAATCTTAAAATTTGAGCCAGGCCGTTCAGGGGTGATGTCAGGAAGCATTTCTTCACACAAAGGGGAGTGGGAATCTGGAACTCTCTCCCCACTAAAGCTGTCAAGGCTGGGGGGTCAATTGAAAATTTGAAAATGGATATGTTGATTTTTTGTGTTGGTTGAGGTTATTAAGGGATATGGAGCCTCTGCAGGTAGAAGGAGTGGAGGTACATGTCAGTGATGGGCTAATTGAATGATGGAACAGGATAAAGGGGCTGAATGGCGCCCTGTTTCTATGATGAGCTAACTTGCTGCAAACGCCTCTTGCACAAGGAATCCAATTTGGGAAATCTCCTTGTGCTTGTTGTGATTTTCCAATCTGCAATAGCGGGAAAAGCTCAGTATTGACAAAGCCCTTGTTCCCACTTGACTCCCATAGTAGAGTTTAGGAGGCATGGTGATATTTATGGCTAAGAATTCACATCTGAACACTGCCTGCCAATTCTGCAGGGATCTTTGTATTTTATTTCATGGGTGGCTGACAGATCGTGCATTTTGGGATCCTTTCAGCCATCTCAATGCCCACCTGGAACGTCCACACACACACACACACAGAAGTCCAGATCCAATGGTTATGTACATCAGGGCATTGGACACCATTAGAGGGATCTGTTAGAGTGTGAATCTGCAGAGAGTGGGTTCCAGGGATTTGTTACAGTGTGAATCTGGAGAGATTGAATTCTGAGGGGGGGAAGAGTGCTTACAGCATGAATCTTAGAGTAGATTCAAGGGATCAGTTAGTGTGAATCTTCAAAGAGTAGATTACAGGGCTTTGTTGAAGTGTGAATTTATACAGAGTAGATCCCAGGGATCAGGTACAGTGCGAATCTCAGAGTAGTTTCATGGGATCTGTTGGGTTTTTAAAAATTCATTCATGTGGCGTCACTGGCTAGGCCAGCATTTATTGCCCATCCCTGATTGCCCTTGAGAAGGTGGCTTTGAGCCGCCTTTTTGAACCACTGCTCCTAGAGTGCTATTCAGGAGGAAGTTCCAGGATTTTAATTTGTATTTCTGCATTTGAGTATTAAGGGACAACCTGAGTTTTGGTTTTACTTTAAAGAGTTGCCTGTAAGTCTGTGGGGTTTGTATACCTACATTTTAATGAGGTTTTATGACCCTTGAAGTGGAGAGCTGTGTTCTCAATCAGGGTCAGGGGTTAGTCATTTAGGGAAGTTAAAATAAAGTAGAAAAAACTGGGTTGTTGCCTAGCAACAGAGGATCCACAGGGAAACAGAAATCAGTTTTAGTTCAGTTGAAAGGAGGTGCCGGGAGAAGCTGGATACGGGACAGGGAACTGCAGAAAGCAGATTTCCCAAAAGAACAGAAGAAAGTCCCAGAAACCAGGCAGTGGGTCAAAAAGAAAGTTCCAGGAAACACTCAAGCCAAGGAACAAGAACAGGAATCTGAACAAGGTCCTGCAAAGTGAAGTTAAAAGCAAGGAGTGGAAAGAAAGGCTGCGAATTAAGGAAACAGAGCTGCAGGAAGCAAACTTAAAGCAAAATAGGCTTGCTAGAAGCCAGGAGATCCAAGGAGACAGCCAAAGGTGGGTGACTCCTTACAACTGGCCTGTGAAGCAGTGGTGTTCTGGCTGAGAATCTGACAGTGTGTGGAAGGCAAAGTATGAATACACATAGTGATTCAGGGGAGAGAATCATCGGAAGGAGAGGTCAAAACCCTATGGGTGGATCCTTGTTGAAAACTTCCGAGAGAAAGCATCATTTGGGAGAAGATTCCAAAACAAGTTCCTCAAACATTGAGATTGGAAACCCTCATGTGAAAGACGGAATTCAGTGAGACTGGTTGGCTCACAGTGTGACAAGTGTCTGGGGGCAGTTGATGAAAGATCCATAGCATCTGTCTGGGGTGGCAACTGTCACTTGGTTTCAGAGTGTGGTGTGTCTGACCACAGGTTGCCTATTGGTTTACATGGACTGTGTGCTCACTGTGAACATTAGAGTATAAGATAGATTTTGTAACTTGCGTTATCCTCACAAATTTATATATATCTGTAAAAGTGTAGTTGTGGCTGGAGGAATATTTTAATATAACTCATTTTATCTTGTTTAAGAAATGTTTTATTCTTTTGTTAAAAGTTCATCAGCTGACTCTGTGACCCTGTTCAGTAGCTACTCTCCGCATATCTAAACAAAAAATAAATGTTAGGCTCTATCAAGCCAAGTTCCACCCTGGAATATGACTTGTTCAGTAGTAACATCAGCTAGGATCATAACAGTGTGAATTTACAGGGAATGGATTCCAGGGATCTATTACAGCTTGAATCCGTAGAGAGTGGATTCCATAGATCTGTTATAGTATGAAAATGCACAGAGTAGATCACAAGGATCTGTTACAGTTGAATCTGTGGATTCTGGAAATCTGTTACAATGCGAATCAGCACAATAGATTCCAGGGGTCTATTACAGTGTGATTTGGCAGAGAGTAGATTATAAAGATCTGTTGCAATGTGAATCTACAGAGAGTGGATTCCAACAATCTGTGTCAGTGTGAATCTGGAGAGAATCGGTTCCAAGAATTTGTTACAGATCCCATGCAGGCTCCACTGGGGTTTGCCTCTCCAAATTATTGTGTGTGAATGGGTTCCCCGTAAAAATGTACAGGGCCCGTGCACTCCAACACGCCGCCTGTGCACTCCAACACGCCGCCTGTGCACTCCAACACGCCGCCTGTGCACTCCAACACGCCGCCTGTGCACTCCAACACGCCGCCTGTGCACTCCAAAGCAAATTAGTGGGAACATCATTTGACTCCTTTACTTTGTTTAAACCAAGTGGAAGCTTCTCACTGTGAAACTAACAAAGCCTCCTCCGATTTTTAACAATAATAACTCACCACAGCCGCTGATTTAGGATCTGTATTTATTGTAGCGTTGGGCACAATACTGCCACTTTCTGATATTGCCTTGTGAAACAGGCCAGAGGACAAGGGAGAAACAACCTGCAAAAAAGAGCAAGGAGAATGGCCATGAGCTTAGGCTCTTTCTAAAGTCCCCCCCACTTCCCAAGCCATTCACCTGAGGCAGTCTGGTATGGGGAACCGCACTCAGTTTCCACGTAAATGCTGTAGGTTTCAGCTGGACTGGAGACAAGGTGGGAGGGAGTCTCACTAATCCCCAAGATAATCGAGAAAAATTGATCAAGGAGGGGAATGGAATGTTAGACTTTATCTCAATGGATTGGAATTCAAGAGTGAAGAAGTGAATTTTCAGCTGTCTGGAGCCAAGGACAGACCCCATCTGGGGTCCTGGTACCTGCACCTCAGGAAAACAACACTGGCCTTTAACGGAGTACAAGGCAGATTCGCCAGAATTATACCATGGCCAAAAAAGTTACATTATGAGGACTGGATGCATAAAAATGACTTGTATTCCCTTGTATTTAGAAGATTAATGGGCAATCTATTTGAGGTGTATAAAATTCTAAAAGGACTCATAGGCACAGACAACTATTTCCTCCATAGGGGGAATTGAGAACAGGCAGAGTCTTAAAATTAGAGCTGGGGTTATTCAGGTGCGATATCAGGAAGCAATTTTTCACACTGGCTGGAGTATCTGGAACTCACAGTCATACGCTCAGGAGAACGGGTCAGCCATTTAAGGGCTGAGATGAGGTGCCAACTTAATGCAAACCCATGACCCCCTCTCCCATTCCCCTTATAGTTCCTATGCTAATTAAATCCCATCTTATGACCCCCAACCCAACAACCTTTTCCCTTACACACTCCATGCCAACTCATCCAGCCTCTATCATGGGCAGGCCTCAGGATCCTTACTGAGATTTTAATAAAATAAAGTTCCAAACATTTATTACAGACTTCAATAAAAAAAATAAAAGTTAGGATCTATAAAAAAAAACTCATTAAAGCCCACCTAAGACATTTGAATCCCCTTAAGTTCTTACTCCCTTATAAAAATAAACATTTATATTCATAACCCCACATCAAAGACAGGTAATCCTTTAATAAACTCTTTGATAACATCTTGTCAATAAAACTGAACTTACAGCCCCATCTCCCCCACCCGATTGTGATAACAATAGGTGTAGAAAGCAGCTAAGCATTATTAATGATAGCACTTAGGGTTATGTCAACAAACAGCTATTGAAACTGCTAGAATCAATTTTTTTCAACTCAAACACAGGCAGTTTTTTTCTCAATATTTAAAGGGCAGGCTGTTTAAATAACTCACCCATGTTTCCACCCTCCCAACCCCAGTGAAAATAGCACCTGTCGGAAAAGGGAGAGGGATTTGCGGATCTGCTCCCGCCAGCCATTTTAAAAGGTCCTTGGAGTCCCCACGACCCTGGGCTTAAAACTAGTCATTTATAAACCCAATAGGGAATTTGTGAGAAATGTCTTTAACTCAGAGTGGTGAGAATGTGGAACTCACTATCACAAGGTGTGAGTGAAGTGAATAGATACTTTTAACAGGAAGCATGTGAGGAAGAAACAAATGAAGGATATGTCGATGGGCTGAGATGAAGAGAGGTGGACGGAGGCTTGTGTGGAACAATTGTGCTGAATGGCCTGTTTCTCTCACAATTAGAAACGCATTGCTTTAAATTCTCCTGTGAGGATGAGGCATGTCCACTGCTGGGACCAACAGGTTTTTTTGTCTTTAGCATGACAATGATCACTGGGCACATCAGTAAAACATGCAACATCAACCTGTAGAAGTGTTAACCCAAACATTTTGAATTGAAGGCAGGGGGAGAATATTGGAAATAAAGACCAATAACATACATGCAACGAGACACTCATTGAACCAGCAGATTCTCCAAATATGGTCACCGAACCTGGGTCACCTCCGAAGCTCTCGATGTTTTCTTGAACCCACTTCAGTGCCGCAACTTGATCCAACAGGCCCAAGTTTCCTGGCAGATGCTCATCTCCTGTGCTGAAGATAGAACGGCAAATGCATATTGCTGTGTGTAAGACTTGTAACAACAACAATTTCCATTTATAGAGCTTCATTAACATTGGTGTCGCTGGACCACTTCAGGAGATACGAGGTCAAAATCTTGGTCAAAGAGTTAGATCTTACAGGGGTATCTTAAAGGAGGAGAGAGAGGTAGAGAGGTTTAGGGAGGGAATTACAGAAGTTAGAGCCCAGGCAGTTGAAGGCAAGCTGCCATTAAAATCAGGGAGGCGCAAAAGGCCAGAATTAAAGGAATGTAGAGATCTTGGAGGATTGTGGGGCTGGAGAAGGCCACGGAGATAGGGAGGGGTGAAATCATGGAGAGATTAGCATATAAGGGCGAGAATTATAAATCTGAGACATGGCTTGACCGAGAGCCAATGTAGCTCAACGAGCACGGGGTGATGGTTGGTGAACAGGACCTTGTGCAGCTAAGTACACAGACAGCAAGAGTGTTGGATCACCTAAAGTTTACAGAGGGTGCTAGTCGGGAGATTGATCAGGGGAGCATTGAAATAGCTGAGTGTGAGGGCAAAAAAAGGGTAGACGCTGAGAGATTGTTTCCTCTGGCAGGGGAATCTAAAACACAAGGACACAGCCTCAGGCTAAGGGGTCAACCTTTTAGGACTGAGTGGAGGGTTCACTCCAAGGGTTGTGAATTCTCTACCCCAGAGGGTTGTGGGTGCTCCATCGTTGAATGTATTTAAGGCTGGGATAGATGGATTTTTGGTCTTTCAGGGAATCAAGAGATGTGAGGAGCGAGAAGGAAAGGTGAGTTGAGGCAGAAGATCAGCCATGATCGTATTGAATAGCAGAGCAGGCTCAAGGGGCCGAATGGTCTACTCCAACTCTTATTCCTTATGTTACCAGGAATAGAGACTGAGAGGAAAGATTGGGCAACCTGGAGTTGTTTTCTCTGGAATAGAGGAGGCTGGGGGAAGATTTATTTGAGGTGTACAAAATTAAGAGGAAGCTCTTGTGGTGCAGTGGGTATTGTCTCTACCTCAGGGCCAGAAGCTCCAGGTTCAAGTCCTACATCAGGACTTGATGACCATGGAAGGTGTATTCATAATATGGCCAAACAGGTCAATTATCTGCCTGTAAATCCTTCCAATACGCCTGATGGCAGGCGGTAAGAGTGGGAGATTTTCTCGCTCAGCCATATGGCAGAAGGCAACAGCAAACCATGGCAGTACTTTGCCAAAGCTAATCATGGACCAATCCGATGGAAGTCCATGGTCACCAATGCCCTCTTAGGCCACGGTACCTGGAGGAGGAGGAGTATAAAATTAAAAGGAGCCTGGATAGAGTGGATTGCCTTTAGCAGAGAAGTGAATAACCAGAGGGCAAAGGTTTCAGGTGATTGGCCGAAGGATTAGAGGGGAGTTGATGAGGAAACTTTTCACTCAGAAGGTGTTGGGGATTCAGAACTCATTGTCTGATACTTGGAAATGTTTGAAGTGCAGCAACCTACAAGGCAACGAGCCAAGAGGTAGGAAGTGGGATTAGGCAGCAGAGTTCTCTTTTCAGTTGGCTTGGAAACAATATTTTTATGTTTTTATATTTCCACCTACCTGAGGAAGCCAAGAACCCCCAACCGATACTGGATCACCACCACCACCACATCCTCATAAGCTGCAAGTGGTGCTCCGTTGTAGAAATATGTATTTCCGAATATGAATCCACCGCCATGGATCCAGACCATAACCTGATGGATAAAACAGGATGTGGTCAGAATATCCAGACAGTTTTCTGGGATTTGGTGGGAATCCAATTGCGGGGTGATTGGACCGAGTGAACCGGTTTCTTCACACCTGTCAAGGTAAAGGTGGAGAAGAAGTGGTTTGGGGGAGTGGGAGGAGGGAGGGAGGAGGGGGCGTTGATGGAGAAAGTGTTCGGGGGATTTGGGGGGTAGGGGAATGGATTGGGGGAGATAAGTCGTTTTATTCATTCACAGGATATAGGTGTTGCTGTCTAGGCCAGCATTTACTATCTATCCCTAATTGGCATTGAGAAGGTGGTGAGCTGCCTTCTTGAACCTCTGCAGTCCATGTGGTGTGGGTACACCCACAGTGCTGTTAGGGAGGAAGTTCCAGGATTTTGACCCAGCGACAGTAAAGGAATGGTGAAATATTTCCAAGTCAGGATGGTGAGTGACTTGGAGGGGAACTTCCAGGCGGTGGTGTTCCCATCTATCTGCTGCCCTTGTCCTTCTAGATGGTAGTAGTCGTGGGTTTGGAAGGTGCTGTCTAAGGAGCCTTGGTGAATTGCTGCAGTGCATCTTGTAGATGGTACACACTGCTGCTACTGTGCATCGGTGGTGGAGGGATTGAATGTTTGTGGATGTGGCGCCAATCAAGTGGGCTGCTTTGTCCTGGATAGTGTCAAGCTTCTTGAGTGTTGTGGGAGCTGCACTCATCCAGGCAAGTGGGGAGTATTCCATCACACTCCTGACTTGTGCCTTGTAGATGGTGGACAGGCTTTGGGGAGCGAGGAGGTGAGTTACTCACCGCAGGCTTCCTGGCCTCTGAACTGCTCTTGTAGCCACAGTATTTATATGGCTAATCCAGTTTGGTTCCTGATCAATGGTCACCCCAAGGATGTTGATAGTGGGGGATTCAGTGATGGTAATGACACTGAATGTCAAGGGGCGATGGTTAGGTTCTCTTCTGTTGGAGATGGTCATTGCCTGACACTTGTGTGGCGCGAATGTTACTTGCCACTTGTCAGCTCTTCACTGTTGCTGGGTCAAAATCCTGGAACTCCCTCCCTAACAGCACTGTGGGTGTACCTACATCACATGGACTGCAGAGGTTCAAGAAGGCAGCTCACCACCACCTTCTCAAGGGCAATTAGAGATGGGCAATAAATGCTGGGCCCAGCCAGCAAAGCCCACATCCCATGAATGAATAAAAAACACCCGAGAAGACCCTACAGAATAGAAAGGAAGATGTGAGGGTGTGGATGAATGCATCTGTATGGGTTTTGTTTATTGCTTTTAATTTATTATTTGTGCTTTTTTCCAGTCCTGAAATGAAACGAACTACAGCGGTTCAAGAAGGCACCTTCTCAAGGGCAATCAGGGATGGGCAATAAATGCTGGCACTGCCAGCTACACCCACATCCCATCAATGAACAAAGGAAATGTGAGTGAATCATATTTCATTCCATGTGGTGCAGAAGTGTTACGAGATACAATTCCTAATTCTTCCTTTTCTGGCTGGATTTGAAATAAAACTATAAACGGTGGTCCTATTAAGACAATGGAGGATGCAAGCCAGCCCCAAAATGCAAGTTGCATTCCATCTAAGTGGGATGAAAAGGGAACAGGCACTAAAAATCCCCTGGGGAGCGGAAAGACCCCCATCTCCTGTTGGCTTTCACACTATCCTGAAACTCTTCAACAGTCAAAGTGCAATTACCTGTTCTAAATAACAATGATTACAGTAAACATGGATTAATTGAATTCCTCTGGAATATACAGCCAGCAGGACTTTAAGTACTGTTTACCAAGCCACAGAGATCAGAGACCAGAATTCTGTACGGAAAGGCTGCAAAGAAGCTGTGCCCGGATTTGCAAAGTAACCATCCTGAGAAATCTACTGTAAACTGAGATCTTTTGGGAAAAAAAACGTGGAAATCTGCTCGATACAACTACACCCAGGAAGACAACTGAACAAAAGGGCCGCAACGTGAAATCACCGCATCGACACCAGCCAGGAAACAGCTAACGGTATATTCCTTTGTTTGTTTATCTTCTTCACAAACTGGAAAAAATCTTTAAGCCTATCCTCTCATTCAGCCATCTGTACTAGTGTTTGTGTGGCCCCAGGGAATGTGCTGATGTAAACAGTACGAATGATGGTTGTGATTTACTTAGTTCTTTAATTCGTGAAGTAGTATCAATAAATTTATCTTGTTATTTGTTTAACCTAAGAAAACCTGTCTGACTAGTTCCTTAAATCTGAAAGTGCACATAATGGGACTCCAGCAGCATTGGCAAAGCACCTCCTCGCTAAGCTCACAAAAAAACCCTGTTATAGTCAGACCTGGGGTGGGAGAATAGGGGAGTCATTTTTACCCCTCCTCGTGTGGTCATTACACATCCCCAGTCTTCTCTGCCCCAGGAGGAATAATCCCAGTAGCTCAGCCTCTGAATTACTGTTGTCTCTTATCCCTGGCATCAGTTTGTCAGTATGCTCCCTCGCTCAAACAAACTGTTATGTTGCTCAATCTGAGACTCGTGGCATGGTTTGTATATTTAAAGTTTAAAGATTGAAAGTTTGTGGATAGAACTTGTGCTCTCTCTGATCTGAATTCTACTAAGAGCATACATTCCTGCCAGAGAATTACCCTCTGTCAGTTCTGCTATTTGTTTCAGATCATTCCCCTTCCCTGTAGTGTGTGGTTGCTCAAACTATCCACAACACTGCAAATGTGATCTAAGCAGCGATTTATAAAGTTCTAGCATGATTTATTTGCTATAAATGCTACATATATATATCCTTTAATACTTCTGTTTCTTCCAATCTGCTATTCCCTCTCAACTGCACTTCTCTCATGAGCATCTTTAATACGGTTTACCCGCATTTTAGCAAATGTCTCCATTTTAAGTCACAGCTTAGTCATCTTTCTAGGGACCCGTTCTCTGCAAACAAAAGGAATATGTTCAGGCCTTGCACCTTTTTTTGAATTACCTGGGTGCTTAGGAAGCCTATAAATCCTCATTGCTTTCTCCATGGCAACGCTTTGGCCAGCCAAAGTTAACTTGCCCACTAATCAGCACCCTTTTCTTCTGTAATATAAATTATCACGATTGTTTGAAATTTGGCACCCGTGTTTGTCCTGATGAGTGTAAAATGAAAAGCTTCAGCAACATGTCTCTCTATTCAGCAATATAATCTATTTATCCATGAGACTCTATTTTTTTGATGAATTCTCATTTTATTCCATAAAAATGTATTTATTTTATACCCTATGCAGCTCACTCTGCAGATTTTCTACTGCATCAAACAATTTTTCTGTCAAGTTAGTTGAGTCTTGTGCCTTCTTAACTCATTGAACTTTGGCTTTTCAAAGTCCAACTCGCTATCTTTCTTTTTCATTCTGGCATTGAACCTAATTATGTCGTTGGTTTCCATTACTCAATTTCTCCTTTACCTAAACATATTATTGTTGGATCCTGCAACTATCTGAATGGTCAAAGGTGAATTAGATAGATCGTTCTTGGTGCAGCAATTCTTGTGTCCTGAGGCTGACAATCCAGGGCATTACTGAGTGAGTGCTGCAACGTTGGAGATACTTTTTCGGTTCCACTTGTTTCAGGTGGGTCTGCAAGATGGGAGGGCACTATTCAAAAGAGCAAGTGGAGAGCCCCCACCACCCCTTGCCTGTCGCCTAACACCAGAAGTAGGTCATCTACTCAGCCATTTCATTATTGTCTGTGGTCTCTTGCTGTGCACAAGATGGCAGTCGTGTTTGCCAATAGAATACTGGTGACTCCATCTCAAATTACTTTCTCAGACTTGAAGCTGTCCCTGTGTGTTCAGGAAACAATGTAAGCAGCCAATTTGCATAGCAAGATCCTACAAATAATCTGTTTAGCGATTTTGGTCGAAGAATAAATATTGCCCAGAACACCAGGAAGGACTCTTCTTCAAAACAGTCCTTATTGTTTCATGGGCGTGGCAAGCCCATCCCTAATTGCCCTTGAACTGACTGGCTTGCTGGGCCATTTCAGAGGGCAGTTAAGAGTCAACCACATCGCTGTGAGTCTGGAGCCACATGTAGGCCAGACCAGGTAAGGATGACAGATTTCCTTCCCTAAAGGGTATTAGTGAACCAGATGGGTTTTTACAACAATGATATTTTCATGGGCGCCATTACTGAGACTAGAGTTACATTCCAGACTTATTAATTGAATTCAAATTCCACCAGCCGCCGTGGTGGGATTTGAACCCGTGTCCCCAGAGCGTTAGCCTGAGCCTCTGGATTAATAGTCCAGGGATATTACCACTACATCACCGTTTCCTCATAATAAGTGACCATCAGATCTTTTCTGTCCCCCTGAGAGGGCAGAGGGGGCATCTGTTTAATGTCACATCCAAAAGAGCACTTCCAACACTTCCTCAGTGTTGTACTAGAGTGTCAGCATGGGCTATGCTGTCAACTTGAACCTGCAACCTCCTGACAAAGAGGCAAGAGTGTAGCCCACTGAACCATGACTGACACCATAGCCACAAGGAGGGGGAATGCTGGCTGATTTCTCTCCTTCCTAAAGCAAAGATACTGAAATCAACCATAGTACCAGCTGAGATCAGCTCACTCGCACTGGTGCAGCTCAATTCAGGGGCCTGTGTGGGACGTAGTGGCCAGCACCTCCCTTTCCCACAGTCCGTGTCACATGGTGCCAGATAGCCTCTGAGCTAAGGTCCACCTTGCTGACCTCTGATTGTTCTTCACAGGTCCAGGAACAGTTAAAACCAACAGTTTACTTACAGGAAGTCTCTTGCTCCCGTCCTTTGGTGTGACAGGCGTATGCACATTCAAGTACAGGCAGTCCTCTTTGAACATACTGGGGTCAGCCTCTAACTGCATTAGTTCCAAGATTATCTTCAATGCATTTGCATCTTGTAGACATCTAGGAAAGAGATAAAGAGACTCCAAATCTATAGCATTCTGAAACATTAGACAGTAAGGCAGGGTGATGGTGATGGGGCTGAGCTAGCACCAAGAGGTTCTCAGTTCAAATCCCCCTATAGCAAGTCTGAATTTGGTATATCTGTCAATCTGACTCATTTCTTCTAATACATTCAGACAACTCAGGTTGTACAATAAATCAGCTGAAGTGTTTTATCTAATGGTGTAGTGACTGTTGCCATTTTCAGTACAGGTAAATGCAATTAACAAAAAGTTCATCTTGTTAGTTGAAAGGAGATATTGTCCTGAAATGCCCTAGTAAACAGATCTCATCCAAATAACAGTACCTCTGACAATGCAGCACTTCCTCAGCACTGCTCTGTGACTGTTAGCCTGGAGTGGAGTCTTTGGACACTATTTTTAGCTATAAAATTGTTGGAGAATAAAGGCTGCTTGATTGGCAGTCAAGAATGAACCCATGAAGATGCTGTTCATTTTCTGATTGGCTGAGGGAAGGCTAGATGCAAAGAAGATGAATGTGTCAGGTGGCCAATGGCAAGCAGGTGGGAGGGGAGCAGTTGAAGGCAGGAAATCACATGATTAATCCTCTACCCAGTAGGAAAAAAACAGTTCGGACCTGTACTTTCATTTTTTTACTAGTTTTTACTAGTGTTCCATTTTAAGGTATAAAAGACCAGTTCAAACCAATATCCTTATTTCCCAGTTTTTTTTTGTTCTGGGTAAGAATTATGCCCAACCTGTGTTAACAAATGCTAGCCCATTATCAAAACTGTCATTCTTACCCAGGATGCACGCTGGTTGCCTGTCTGATTCCAGTCCATGCTTCTGCTGCCTGGGGTGCAGTGAATCTCAAAGGACCAACTGGTGGCTTTGCAAAAGGGATGGCGAGATAGTTATAGACGGGTTTTTGAGTCCCTTTCACAGACACCTTCTTCCCCTCCAGCATCCCATACTTTGTGACAACAACTGGAGGCTCTTCATTGGCTTCTGAAAGCAAAATGATTCGTCAATGGCGTAGATTTCAGTTTCTGAACCACACAGACAACCTTCTTTTTTCAGTTAAAAGCAAAACACTGCGGACGCTGGAAATCTAGAGCAAAAACAAAAATACCTGGAAAAACTCAGCAGGTCTGACAGCATCTGCGGAGAGGGATACAGTTAACGTTGCGAGTCCATATGACCCTTCATCTGAATGACCCTTCTAGATGAAGGGTTATACGGACTCGAAACGTTAACTGTGTTCCTCTCCGTAGATGCTGTCAGACCTGCTGAGTTTTTCCAGGTAATTTTGTTTTTGTTCCCTTTTCAGTTTGTTGCTTTATGTAATCAATGGCTCAGTGGGTCGTGTTCTTGTCTCCGAGTCAGACAATTGTGGGTTCAAATCCCACTCAAGGCTTGAGCATGTAACCTAGGTTGATACACCAGTGTAGTACTGAGGGTGCACTGCACTGCCAGAGGTGCCATCTTCCAGATGAGATGTTAAACTGAGGTCCTGCCTGCCCACTCAGGTGGATGTGAAAGATCTGACAACCACTATCGCAAAAAAAGAGCAGGGGAGTTCTCCCGGGTGCCCTGGCCAATACTTATCCCTCAATCGACATTACTAAAAAAGATTACCTGATCAATTACCTCACTGCTGTTTGTAGGAGTGTGCTGTGTGCAAGTTGGCTGCTGCATTTCCTACAATAGTAACTAGACTTAAGAAAACGAAATTGGCTGTAAAATGCTTAGAGATGGCCTGAGATTGTTAAAGATGCTATAATACAAGCAATTTCTTATTTTCTTTATCTCAGCATCTGTCCTTCTTCTATTTACTTTTCTAAACTTTGATACCTGTTTATCTCCCAATTTTCAGTCTGATTAACCCAAAACATCCAAAAAATACCGTCAAAACATCATAACCTGTCTTTCCTTACCACAAATATTGAACGGCTTGCTGATTATCTCCACCCTTTTCTTATTTCAGCTTTCTAGTGTTTGCAGCTGTTCCCTTGGGGGTGTGACTTAGCTCCTGTCCCCTTCAACAATAAGCTTTGTCCTTTGAACAAAAGGAAAGTAATCTGAAGATAGTCCAGGTGTAGATTGACTCTGCCTGTTTTGTAAGAACTGGGCCAAAAGGTCAAATGACAGCTTCTTTCAGCAGTGAGAGGGCTTTCTGAGAACAATAGAATAGTAAATATTCCAAACAATAACTAAACATTGGCAAGACCAAAGCCATCGTCACAAAGTCCAATCCCTAGCCACTGACTCCACCCCTTTCTCTGGCATGTGAGGCTGAAACAGACTAACCTCGAGATCACATGATCACGGTGCCTTTACAGTGCTGAAGGAAGCCCTCTGCTCCATTGAGTCTGCACTGGCTCTCTGAAAGAGCATTCTACCTAGTCCTACTCCCCTGCCTTATCTCTGTAACGTTGCACATTCCCTCTTTTCAGGTAGTAATCCGATTCCCTTTTGAATACCTCGATCGAACCTGCCTCCATCACCCTCTCAGGAAGTTTGTTCCAGACTCCAACCCTCCTCTGGGTGAAAAAATGTTTCCACACATCACATTTACACCTTTTGCCAATTATTTTGAATCTGTGCCCTCTAGTTCTTGATGTTCTCTTGAGTGGGAACAGTTTCTCACTATTTACCCCATCCACACCCCTTAGGTTCTTGAATACCTCTATCAAGTCCATAAGATGTAGGAGAAGAAGTAGGCCATTCGACCCATCAAGTCTGCTCCACCATTCAATGAGATCATGGATGATCTGATAATCCTCAGTGCCACTTTCCTGCCTTTTCCCCATGACCCTGGATCCCCTTACTGATTAAAAATCTGATTATCGCAGCCCAGAATACACGTAATGACCCAGCCTCTACAGCCCTCTGCGGTAAAGAATTCCACAGATTAACTACCCTCTGAGAGAAGAAATTCCTCCTCATCTCTGTCTTGAATGGGCGACCCCTTACTCTGAGATTATACCCTCTGCTTCTAGACTCTCCCACAAGGGGAAACAACCTCTCAGCATCTACCCTGTCAAGCCCCCTAAGAATCTTATATGTTTCAATATGGTCACCTCTCATTCTTCTAAACTCCAGTAAATTACAGGCCCAACCTACTCAACCTCTCCTCATAAGAAAATCCCTCTATACCCGGGATCAACCTAGTGAACCATCTCTGGACTGCCTCCAAAGCCAGTATATCTTTCCTTAGACAAGGGAACCAAAACTGTTCAAAGTATTCTAGGTGGGGTTTAACTAGTGCTTTGTATAGTTTTAGCAAGACTTCCCTATTTTTATACTCCATTCCCTTTGAAATAAAGGCCAACATTAAATTTGCCTTCCCTATTACCTGCTGAACTTGTATGTTAGCTTTTTGGGATTCATGCACATTTCATTATTTACTGGCAAAAGCATTGTTCAAAGTATAGGACAGTGTTTCATGTAACATAACGTATAAGATAGTAGGACAGGCATCTATTTATGGCAATTATTCATTAAGCATTTATGTCACACACAGTGTTAGTGCTTAAGAAATAGGGGCATGAGTGAACCAATTGGCTCTGCGAGCCCATTCAACAGGATCATGGCTGATCTACTATCTGAACTCCACCTTCCTATACAATCGCTTAATTCCCACAACCCCCCAAAATAACTGACCTCTGTCGTCAATATGATTCGAGTGATTTATTTTCCCCGGAGCTCTACAATTATGTACATAATTGATATTCATTACTTTTAAATGTTAGTTTGGCTCTGTAGTTTATTTTAATTTAGTGTTAATTCATTAAATTTTAATTTGATTTCTCACCCTATTTAAAGCCCAGCATATAAAGCAAGATGGTAGAGAAGATATTCCAAGTTGCAGGATGGCTGCTTGTAGATATACCGGGGAACTGGAGTGGGAAGAGGGCGAGGTGGGTGGTGGTGGTGTGTGTGTGTGTGTGTGGACGAGATGGGCTGGGTGTGTCTGCTTCTTTTAGTGTTCATCCTCAGGGTGTGGACAGCAATCACAATGCGGCATTAAATGTGGCCCAATCGAATCCTTGGAAGGTGGCAATGACTGGCCTTCTCCCAAACTTAATATTGTTGGGAGGATGGCCTGGAGTTTCAAAGTGGGCATCGAGGAGAGTGAGAACGTTGGAAAAGGGATAACAGTGTCTAAGAAAAGAAGCGTTCAGGTAAAACTGGAATCATGTTGGAGTCGCATTAGGAAAGAAAGGGGGTCCTAGATGTTGCAATTGTACAAGGGTAGATTGGGACTGTGGTGGAGCTGGGGTGATACTAGTGGAATGTGCGAGAACTGGAAAGGGCATTTGCTCGGTGTGCAGCATGACAGAACGTCACTGGAAAGTGTTTATTTTCATCGATAAATGGTGGCTCCTCTCAGCCTTCTTTTCTCCAAGGGACACAGTCCCAACCTCTCCAATCTATCCTCATAGCTACAGTTCTTCATCCTGGGAATCATTCTTGTGAATCTCCTCTGTACTCTCTCCAATGCCTTCACATCCTTCCTCAAGTGTGGTGCCCAGAACTGGACGCAGCACTCCAGATGAGGCCTAAATAGTGTCTTATACAAGTTCAACATGACCTCCTTACTCTTGTACTCAATGCTCCTATTAATAAAGCCTAAGATACCATATACTTTATTAACTGCTCTCTCAACATGCCCTGCCATCTTCAACGATCTATGTATGAATACACTGAGGTCCCTCTGTTCTTGCACCTCCTTTAGAGGCTCTCCCTTTATTTTATACTGTCTCACTATACCTTTCCTGCCAAAACAAATCACCTCACACTTTTCTGCCTTGAACTTCATCTGCCACTTGTCTGCTCAATCCACCAAAATTTCTATGTCCTTTTGAAGTTCAAGACTATCCCCAACACAGTTGACAACATTTCCAATCTTCATATCATCTGCAAATTTTGAAATCATGTCCTACACAACCACAGTCTAGGTCAATAATACATATCAGGAAGAGCAAGGGCCCCAAGATTGATCCCTGGGATGTGGGTGTCACTGGCTAGGCCAGCATTTATTGTCCATCCCTAGCTGTCCTTGAAAAGATGGTGGTGAACTGCATTCTCAAACCACTGCAGTCCATATGGCGTAGGTACATCCACACTGCTGTTAGGAAGGGAGTTCCAGGATTTTGACCCAGCGACAGTGAAGGGCTGACAAGTGGCAAGTAACATTCGTGCCACACAAGTGTCAGGCAACGACCATCTCCAACAAAAGGGAATCTAACTGTCACCCCTTGACAGTCAATGGCAGGATTTTGTCCCAGCAACAGTGAAGGAATGGTGATATATTTCCAAGTCAGGATTATGAGTGGCTTGGAGGGGAACGTCCAGGTGGTGTTGCTCCCCATGTGTCTGCTGCCCTTGTCCTTCTACATGGTAGTGGTCGTGAGTTTGGAAGGTGCTGTCTAAGGAGCCTTGGTGAGTTCCTACAGTGCATCTTGTAGATGGTACACACACTGCTGCCACTGCGCGACGGTGGTGGAGGGAGTAAATGTTTGTGGACCTGGTGCCAATCAAGCTTTGTCCTGGATGGTGTCAAGCTTCTTGAGTGTTTTGGGAGCTGCACTCATCCAGGCAAGTGGGGAGTATTCAATCACACTCCTGAATGTGCCTTGGGGGTGGTGGACAGGCTTTGGGGAGTCGGGGGTGAGTTACTCATCACATGATTCCTAGCTTCTGACCTGCTCTTGTAGCCACAGTATTTATATGGCTAGTTCAGTTCAGTTTCTGGTCAATGGTAACCCCCAGGATGTTGATAGTGGGGGTTTCAGTGATGGTAATGCCATTGAACACCAAGGGGCAATGGTTGGACTCTCTCTTGTTGGAAATGGTCATTGCCTGGCAGTTGTGTGGGGCAAATGTTACTTGTTGCTTGTCAGCCCAAGCCTGGATGTTGTCCAGGTCTTGCTGCATTTGGACATGGACTGCTTCAGTCTCTGAGGAGTCACGAATGGTGCTGAACATTGTGCAATCATCAGCGAACATGCCCACTTCTGCCCTTATGACGGAAGGAAGGCGATTGATGAAGCAGCTGAAGATGGTTGGGCCTAGTTGAAACCGTCCCCTCTTGTGAAAAGATCGAGAACGGGAGGACACAGGCTAAAGCTAATTGGCAAAAGAAGCAATAGAGACACGAGGAAAAACTTTTTCACACAGTGAGTGATTGGGATCTGTGAAATGAAACCAGGACCATCAATAGGAAGTTTCTTCAGTTTTTCAGAGTTACTATTTCAACTTTACTCACATGATGGGGATGGAAAATATCATCACTGTTCATTTAATAAACCAACAGTTCTGAGCACAAGTGAATAATGCAATTCTCATTAATCCTTCTGCATAGTTTCTCATTTGATGTCTTTATCAAAATCTTAATGATCATGTTTAATTCCTTTAAGAAGATGGTTAATGGAAAATGGAACAGTCTCCCTGGGAAACAGTATTCCCCCTTCAGGAGGTAGTATTTTGAGACATGACGTGTGGTGAGTGTAATGTGCTCGGGAGGAATAGGTGATTTGGGGCTTATGGTTCCCTAATCTCTCCCCAACGGTGGACTATCCTCACCCAGTGTCTGAATTTGTTGTAGACTCATTGATAGAGATTGATCACTGTGATTGGTCAATCCTAAAATCTAACATATTAATATTTTGGCTTCGTCTACTTATCCAACCTCTTTTGAAAGAGTTCCCGGTCTGAATGGTGAAGTGTCGCCTCCTCATTTAAACTGTTTAATTTGTGCCAGCTATTTCCTCTCCTCATTCACCCTAACAAACGTTATCATCTGCCATTTTTCTGCATGAAATTTCATCTGACATCTATCTGATAGATTTGTCTGTTGCCCTCTACCCCTGACAGATTAACAAGCACAACACAGACGTAAACCTCAGTCAAGAGTGTGATGGAATACTCCCCACTTGCCTGGATGAGTGCAGCTCCAATAACACTCAAGAAGCTTGACACCATCCAGGACAAAGCAGCCCCGCTTGATTTGCACCACATCCACAAACATTCACTCCCTCCACCACCGACGCACAGTAGCAGCAGTGTGTACCATCTACAAGATACACACTGCAGCAACTCACCAAACCTTCTAGACAGCACCTTCCAAACCCACAACCACTACCATCTAGAAGGACAAGGGCAGAAGATAGATGGGAACACCACCAGCTGGAAGCTTCCCTCCAAGTCACTCACCATCCTGACTTGGAAATATAAGGGAGCAAGTAATGAAGTCTAAATCAGGGTTACACTGCGTGTATGTGAATGCACGGAGTAGAGTTTAATAAAATTGGGATATTATAGGCACAGATTGCCTTGTGGGATTGTGATGATAACAGAGACCTGGCTTAAGGAAAGGCAGATCTGGGTGTTAAATATTCCTGGTTAAAAGGTGTTCAGAAAAGGTAGGAAAGGGACAAAAGGAGGAGGGGTGGCATTTTTGGTTAAGGAGAGTATTGCAGTACAGGAGAAAGAGGATGTGTCAGAGGATTCAAGGACAGAATCAATTTGGCTAGAGCTAAGGAATAAGAAGGGTGTGGTACATTGTTCGGTGTAATATATAAACCACCAGCTAGTGGGAAGGATATAGAGGAACAAATCTGCAAGGAAATTACAAAGAGATGTAAACATCATAGACTAGTTATAATGGGGGACTTTAATTACCCGTATATAGACTGGGATAGTGGTAGTGTAAAGGGCAGTGAGGGACAAGCATTCCTAGATTGTGTTCAGGAGAATTTCCTACAGCAGTATGTGTACAATCCAACAAGAAAGGAAGCACTGCTAGACCTGGTTCTTGGGAATGAGGTGGGTCAAGTAGGTCAAGTGACAGTGGGGGAACATTTAGGGGACAGTGATCATTGTATCATAAGTTTTAGGATGACAGTGGAAAAGGATATTGGTTAATCCAGAGTAGGAATTATCAACTGGCAGAGAGTGGACTTCAATGGGGCAAGAACGGAGCTGGACCAGATAGACTGGAACCAAAGGTTGGCCAGAAAAACTAGCTGAATAATGGACTACCTTCAGAGAGGGGATGGTTTGGGCACAGTCAAGGAATGTTCCCTCAAAAGGGAAGGGTAGGACAAACAAATCCAGAGCTCCCTGGATGACAAAGGAGATAGAAATTAGGTTAAAGAAGAAACAGTGTGCTTATGACAGGTGTCAGGTAGCAAATACAACTGAGAACCAAGCTGAATACAGAAGGTTCAGAAGGGATGTGAAAAAGCCAATACAGGAAGCAAAGAGGGATTAGGAAAAAAGACTGACAGCTAACATAAAAGGAAATCCCAATGTATTCTATAAGCATGTCAATAGTAATAGGGTGGTAAAAGGAGGAGTAGGGCCGACCAGGGACCAAAAAGGGGATTTACACATTGAGGCAAGAGGCAAAGCTGAGGTGCTAAATGAATATGTTGCATCTGTCTTTACCTACAAGACAGATACTGCCCAGGCCATGGTGACAGAGCAGGAAACTCAGCCACTAGGAGGGCTTAAAATTGATAAAGAGGAGGAATTGGATAAGCTGTCGGTACTTAAAATTGATAAGGCACCAGGACCGGATGAGATGAATCCAAGAATATTGAAGGCAGTAAGAGTGGAAATTGCAGAGGCACTGGCAATAATCTTTCAATGTTCCCTGGATTCGGGGGAGGTGCCGGAGGACTGGAGAATTCCAAACATTATGCCACCTTGTTCAAAAATGGTTGTAAAGATCTGCCCTGCAATTACAGACCAGTCGGTTTAACTTTGATGGTGGGGAAACTTCTAGAAACAATGTTTCGGGGTAGAATCAATAGTCACATGGAAAAATGTGGATTGATTCGGAAGAGCCGGCATGGATTTGTTAAAGGAAAATCGTGTCTAACTAACTTGCTGGAGTTCTTTGAAGAGGTAACAGAGATGGTCAATGAGAGCAAGGCTGTTGATGTGGTGTATACGGACATCTGAAAGGCGTTCAATACAGTGGCACACAACAGACTTGTGAGGAAAGTTATAGGTCATGGAATAAAAGGGGCAGTAACAACATGAATACAAAATTGGCTGAGGGAGAGGAAACAGAGTAATGGTTAAGGAGAACAAAAACAAAAATACCTGGAAAAACTCAGCAGGTCTGGCAGCATCTGCAGAGAGGAACACAGTTAATGTTTTGAGTCTGAATGACCCTTCAACAGAGACCCTTCAATGGTTAACGAGTATTTTTCGGGCTGGAAGAAGGTTTGTAGTGGAGTTCCCCAGGGGTTGGTATTGGGACCCTTGCTCTTCCTGATATATATATATATATATATATATAAATGATGTAGATCTTGGTGTGCAGGGAACAATTTCAAAGTTTGCGGATGACACAAAACTTGAGAGAATTGTAAACTGTGAAGAGGACAGTGTAGAACTTCAAAAGGACATTGATACATTGGTGGAGTGGGCAGATAGGTGGCAGATGAAGTTCAATGTGGAGAAGTGTGAGGTGATACACTTTGGTACAAAGAACATGGAGAGACAGAATAAAATAAAGGATACTACTCTAAAGGATGTGTAGGAGCAGAGGGACCTGGGTGTATATGTACATACGTCATTAAACATGATAGGACAGGTTGAGCGAGCTATTTCTAAAGCAAACAGTATCCTAGGTTTCATTAATAGGGGCATAGAGTACAAGAGCAGGGAGATTATGATGAACTTATATAGGACACTCATTAGAGTACAAGAGCAGGGAGATTATGATGAACTTATATAGGACACTCATTAGACCTCAGTTGGGGTATTGTGCGCAGTTCTGGGCACTACACTATAGGAAGGATATGAATGCATTGGAAAGAGTGCATAAGAGGTTTTCGAGAATGGTTCCTGGGATGAGACACTTCAGTTGTGAGGAAAGATTGGAGAAGTTGAGACTGTTTTCCTTCGAGTGGAGATTTTATACAATTTTCAAAATCATGAGTCTGGACAGAGTAGATAGACAGAAACTGTTCCTGCTCGTAAACGGATCGAGAACCAGAGGGCACAGTTTTAAAGTGTTTTGCAAAAGAAGCAATTACCAGCTGAGAAAAAAAAACTTTTTCATGCCGTGAGTTGTTAGGATTTGGACTGCACTGCCTGGAAGTGTGGTGGAGGCAGGTTCAACTGAGGCATTCATGAGGGTATTGGATGATCAATTCAAATAAAAACAATGTGCAGGATTACAGGGAAAAGGCAGGAGCTTGGCACTAAGTTAAAATGCTCAGAGAGCCAGTGCAGACACGATGGGTGATACTTCCATTCCTTCACTGTCGCTGGGTCAAGATCCTGGAACTCCCTCCCTAACAGCACGGTGGGTGTACCTACCACCACAGGGACTGCAGCGGCTCAAGAAGGCGGCTCGCCACCACCTTCTCAAGGGGCAATTAGGGATGGGCACATAAATGCTGGGCCCAGCCAGGGAACCCACATCCCGTGAACGAATAGCCCCCCCCCCCCCCCCCCCCCCCCGGGGGGGGCTAATTTCTGAGCTGTGGTCCCAGCTCAGAGCTCGGCAGACTTTATTTATGCATCGCTGCCTCCCCGCAGTTCCTGGTGACCTGAGTTAGGTGTGGATAGGGAATAAATAACCTGCCGCCTCCCCCAGACACACCTGAGCCCCTGCCCTTACCTGCCGTCCAAGTCACCTGTACAGGGAGAGCCAAGACCAGGACTGCGATCAGAGCTCGCATCTCCATCACGGTGCAGAGCCCCGGAGAGAGCGGCAGTCCCGCCCCGCCGCTAACCAAGCTCTGGGATTTAGAGAGCGAGGTAGAAATGACAGATCCTTACTCAGGGGAAACGTCACTCCGGCTTCGGAGACTCTCCAGCTGACCCAAGTTTGGAGACGGTCCCTAAACTCGACACTTGGTTAAATTGTGTAAGAGCTGGGTGAAGGGCAAAGGCGAAAAGAAAAACAAAACGTACTTTATAATGAAGGCAGTGTTGTCCTGGAGTGAGCCAGCCCCTGCTAACCCCTCCCCACAGAGAGTCTGTCCCACTAGAGAGAGGGGGACAGGTTGTGAGTCTCTCCATGAACTGCACATATACAGACGCAAGTCCGCCGCTTTGAGGAAGGGACTCGGAACGTTAACTCTGTTTTTCTCTCTCCACAAATGCTTGCAGACCTGCTGAGTTTTTCCAGCATTTTGTGTGTGTCTCCCCAGTGCAGCTGAGCTGTGAATCACATGCTTGGCTGTGTGTGTGTGTGTGTGTGTGTATGTGCCCTGGGACACAATGGCTCCACTTGTGTGAGCTGGTTTGTCTCTTTCTGATGCAAGTTCTAGTTTAAAAATTAAAGCTCGTTCCACTTGACCACCTCATCCCCAAGTGGGAACAAGCCATACACGTTTCTGACCGACTCCCCCACCCCTCCTCCTCCCTCCTCTTCATTGTATTAGTCATAGATCAAACCAGGGGAAAAAAAAGCACACTCTGCTGTTTAGGAAAGATAAACAGAAACACTCAGCAGGTCAAACAAAGTCTGTGGAGAGAGAGAAAAACAGAGTTAACCTTTCAGGTCTGTGACCTTTCATCATACCTGTTCTGATTTGAGATCATTGATCTGAAATGTTAACCCTGTTTCTCTTTCTCTCTCCCCCAGGCACTGTCTGACCTGCTGTGTGTTTCCAGCATTTTCTGCTTTTATTTCAGATTTGCCACACCCGCAGTATTTTGCTTTCTTTAGTGCACACAGCCTGGAAAGAATAAACAGAGATACTCGGCAGACCTGACAGCACCTCGGGAGTTAGCTGAACGCTGAGGAGAAAACGTTTCACCCAGAGAGCTGTGGGGATCTGGAACTCAGTGCCTGAGGTTGGGGGGGTGGGGGATGGAGGCACAAAAAAACCTCATCTCATTTTAAAAAATAGCTGGCGATGCACTTGAAGTGCCATAACCGACAGAGCTGTGGAGCAAGAGCTGGAAAGTGGGATGAGGCAGAATGGTGCTTTGTTGGGCTGGCACAGACACGATGGGCCAGAAGATGTCTTCCTGTGTTGTAAATTTTCTATGGGGTTGATTTGACGTTTTTCAGTGGGGTGAGGAAGGCAGAACAGAAAGTGAAACTGAATCCGAGGGGAGAAGACAGGAGAATGGGGTTGAGAAACTTATCAGCCATGATTGAATGGCGGAGCATTCTCGATGGGCTGAATGGCCTAATTTCTGATTCTATGTCTTATGGTCTTATGGAGTGGTCCTCTCGCTGGCACCCCTTGCTGTCTTAGCTCAGCAAATCAAGCATCTGTCAACCAATTAGCGGCTGCCCAGTGGGCAGATGGACACTTATGAAGTTGGGGGTGGGGGGGGGTCCACGCCCAAAGAGGAATCTAGGCTGGGATGTCACGCGGCAGAAGGGTGTACCACAATCAGGAAAACTAGATTGTCAGGGCTACACAATTAAAGGCTCCCTGCTCACTGAATCCATCTTTATATTGATGACATGTTCAAAAAAAGTTAATAAGTGAAGTCCAAACTCATACAAATGCTGCTATCTTCACCAGCCGAATCTGCTGCTGCCCTCTGCCGTGGTTCTGGTGCTGGGCCTTTTCTTCCGCCCTTGTGCTGTCTCATCATAGCCGCTGAAAAATCATTCCCCAAACATTTTCCTGTCCAATGTCCAAAAGCTGCAGCAGCCAGTGGAAAATTGCCGACAATTGGCTCTTTAACAAACTCAATATTGTCTTCTTCTGAAGAAGTCATACAGACTCGAAACGTTAACCCTCTCTCTCTCTCGCCACAGGTGCTGCCAGACCTGCTGAGTTTTTCCAGCATTTTCTGTTTTTATCTCAGACTTCCAGCATCTGCAGTATTTTGCTTTTATTCAGTAGTTCTTTAACTGGTCATTTCAAAATGGCGGGTGGTCCTCCAATTTCAGTCCCTGCTCATCTTCCATAACATCTGAGACTGATGTGGTATAGCCGACCCGAGGTCATCACACCATATTTATCATTCATATGAGCTTGTGGGTGGCTGGTGTGGGTGGGCACCCAATTTGAGGTCATAAAATCCAACCCCACAAGGTCAATGACCTTTCCATAACTGGATAAAGTTAGGGATGTAACACAGGTAGGTTGGGGGCAGGGTGGGAAGCAGAACAAAGGGAAGGTACTCTGTGATAGGGTGGAAGGCAAAGGAGATTAAATTATAAAAGGGATGATGCTGCAAGGCCAAAGCTGATGCTAACAGGACAAATAAGGAAGCATCCTGGGGCTTAACATTCACCAGAAACTGAACTGGACTACCCTTATTAATACTGAGGCTACAAAAGCAGGTCAGAGGCTAGGAATCCTGCGGCAAGTAACTCACCTCCTGACTCCCCAAAACATGTCCACCATCTACAAAGCACAAGTCAGGAGTGTGATGGAATATTCCCCACCATCCAGGACAAAGCAGCCCGCTTAATTGGCACCCAATCCACAAACATTAACTCCCTCCACCACCGTTGCACAGTAGCAGCTCCTTTGACAGCACCTTCCAAACCCACGACTGCTACCATCTAGCAGACACAAGGGACACCACTATCTGGAAGTTCCCCTCCAAGTCACCCACCATCCTGACTTGGAAATATCTCGCCGTTCCTTCACTGTCGCTGGGTCAAAATCCTGGAACTCCCTTCTTAACAGCACTGTGGGTGTAGCTACACCACATGGACTGCAGCGGTTCAAGAAGGCAGCTCACTACCACCTTCTCAAGGGCAATTAGGGATGGGTAATAAATGCTGGCCTGATCCACATCCTGTAAATGAATTTTTAAAAAAGGTGTAAATGGGAATAACAGAATCAATATCATGATCTGTTGGCTGAATAAAAGCAGCGGTAATGATCAGACATTGTTGAACTCAAGTCTTGAGCCTGGAAGGTTGTAAAGCCCCAAAGGAACAGATGAGGTGCTGTTCTTCAAGCTTCAATTGAGGTTCAGTGTAGGAGGCCGAGGACAGCAAAGTCAGAGAGGGAGTGGGGCAGAAAATTAGATGACAAGCAACAGGAAGCTCAAATTCACTGTTGTGGCCTGAATGGAGATATTCTGCAAAACAGTCACCTAACCTGTGTTGGTCTCCCCAGTGTAGAGGAGACTGCATTGTGAGCAGTGAATACAGTAGAGTAAATTGAAAGAACTACGGGTAAATTGCTGTCTCATCTGGGAGTTGTGTTTGGGACCTTCGATGATGCAAAAGGAAGAGGTACACAAAGTAAGAGTAGAAGTAGGTCATGTGTCCTCTCAAGCCTGCTCCACTATTGAGTAAAATCATGGCTGATCACCTACCTTAACTCCATGTTGCTGCCATATCCCCATATCGCTCGGTGTTCAAAGTCTATCAATCTCAGTCTTGAGATACTCAACACTGAGCATTCACAGCTCTCTGGGGTAGAGAATTCCAAAGATTCAAAACACCCTGAAGAGGTCCCTAGAGTTTGTCCAGGAGAATTTTCTTCAACAGTTTGTTTCCAACCCACCGAGAAAGGAAGTACTGCTAGACCTGGTTCCTGGGAATGAGGAGGGCCATGTCAGTAGGGGAACGTTTAGTGGACAGTGATCATTGTATCATAATGTTTGGGCTGACTATGGAAAAGGATAAAGAGCAATCCGGAATAATAATAATTAACTGGGGGAAAGCTAACTTCAATGGGAATAACAGAATCAATATCATGATCTGTTGGCTGAATAAAAGCAGCGGTAATGATCAGATAAATTGGAGTCAGAAGTTGGCAGGAAAAACAGTAGCTGATCAATAGGCTACCTTCAAAGAAGAGATCATTCAGCTACAATCAAGGTATGTTCCCACAAAAAGGAAAGGTAGGTCAAACAAATCCAGAGCTCCCTGGGTGATGAAAGAGAACGGAATTAAGATAAAGAAAAAGTGTGCTTATGACAGGTGTCAGGTAGAAACTACAATTGAGAGCCAGGCTGAATATAAAAGGTTCTTCGAGGAGGTGAAAAAACAAATAAGAGAAGCAAAGAGGAAGTATGAAAAGAGACTGGCAGGCAACACAAAACGGAATCCCAAAGTCTTCCATAGACTTATAAACAGTAAAGGGTAGTAAAAGAAGGAGTGGGGCTGATTAGGAGCCAGAAAGGGGACATACACCTGGAGGCAGAGGGTTTGGCTGTGGTATTAAATGTATACTTTGCATGTGTCTTTACTAAGGAAGAAGATGCTACCCAGGCCATGGTGAAAGAGGAGGTAATTCAGGCACTAGAAGGGTTTAACATTGATAAGGACAAGGTATTGGAGACCCTGTCTGTACTTAATGTCGATAAGGCACCAGGACCAGACGAGATGCATCCAAGGATACTGAGGGAAGTAACAGTGGAAATTGTGGAGGCACTGGCCATAATTTTCCAGTCTTTCTTAGGCTCTGGGTGGTGCCAGAGGACTGGAGAATTTGCAAACATTACATCTTTGTTCAAAAAAAGGTGTAAAGAAAAGTCCAGTGTAAAGATAAGCCCAGTAATTACAGACCAGTTGGTTTAACTGCAGTGTTGGAGGCAAAATGGATAGTCACATGAACAAATGCAGGTTAATTAAGGGTAGCCAGCATGGATTTCTTAAGGCAAAATTGTGTTTAACTAACTTGGAGCTTTTTGAAGAGGTAACAGAGAGGGTCGATGAGGGCAATGCTGTTGATGTGGCGTATATGGATTTCCAAAAGACCTGCGATAAAGTGCCGCACAAACAGACTTGTGAGAAAAATTATCGTTCATGGAATTAAAGGGACAGTAGCAACGTGGATTTGAAATTGGCTGAGTGACAGGAAACAGAGAGTAATGGTCAATGGATGTTTGACAGGCTGGATGGAGGTTTGTAGTGGAGTTCCTCAGGGTTCAGTGTTTGAAGCCTTGCTTTTCACGATATATATTGATGACCTAGACCTTGACGTACTGGGCACAATTTCAAAATTTACAGATGATATGAAATTTGGAAGCATTGTGAACTGTGAGGAGGACAGTGTAGAAATTCAAAAGGACATAGACAAGTTGGTGGAGTGGGCAGATAGGTGGCAGGTGAAGTTCAATGTGGAGAAATGTGAAGTGATTCATGTTTGTAAGAAGAACATAGACTCATAGATGTTTACAGCACAGAAGGAGGCCATTCGGCCCATCGTGTCCACGCCGGTCAGCAAAGATCTGACTACATTAATCCCATTTTCCAGTGCTTGGCCCATAGCCCTGGAGGCTATGGCAACGCAAGTGAATATCTAAATACTTCTTAAATGTTATGAGAGTTTCTGACTCAACCACCCTTTCAGGCAGTGAGCTCCAGACTCCCACCACCCTCTGGGTGAAAACATTTCTCAACTCCCCTCAGCCTTCTACCTCTTACCACTCTTATCCCTCTGCTCCTGCACCCCCTTTACAGTTGCACCTGCGATTTTATAATGTCATTATAAAATAGTGGATGCAACTGTAAAGAGGGTGCAGGAGCAGAGGGATCAGGGTGTATATGCGCATAAGTTATTGAAGGTGGCAGGACAGATTGAAAGAGTAGTTAATAAAGCACACAGCATCATAGGTTTTATTAATAGGGGCAGAGAGTACAAGAACATGGAGGCTCTGTTGAACTTGTATAAGACACTTGTACGGCCTCAGCTGGAGTATTGTGTCCCGTTCTGGGCCGCACATTTTAGGATGGATGTGAAGGTACTGGAGAGAGTGCAGAAAGGTTCAAGAGAATGGGTCCAGGGATGAGAAACTTCAGTTATGAAGATAGATTGGAGAAGCTAGGATTGTTTTCCTTGGAGAAAAGAAGGTTGAGAAGAGATTTGATTGAGGTACTCAAAATCACAAGCAGTCTGGACAGAGTAGGTAGGGAGAAACTGTTCCCATTGGTGGAAGGATCGAGGAGAGGGCACAGATTTAAAATGATTAGTAAAAGAAGCAAAAGTGAAATGAGGAAAAACTTTTTCACACAGCAAGTGGTTAAAGTCCAGAATGTACTGCCTGTGTGTGTAGTGGAGGCAGGTTCACTAGATGCATTTAAAAGAGAATTAGACTTATCTGAAAAGGAAGAATGTGCAGGATTACGGGGAGAAGGTGAGAGAATGGCATAAAGTAAATTACTCATTCGGAGAGTCAGTGCAGACATGATGGGCCAAATGGCCTCCTTCTGTACTGTAACAATCCTGTGATCCTGTGAATTTCTCCTCATCTCAATCTTAAATGTCCGACCCCTTATTCGGAGATGGTGACCCCTAGTTGTAGACTCTCCAGTCAAGGGAAACAGCAAGGAAAGCATAGCCCCAGCTATGCCTGTCTCTTCATGGGGTATGTGGAACAATACTTGTTGCAGTCCTACTCCGGCCCCCTTCCACAACTCTTTCTCCGGTACATCGATGATTACTTTGGTGCCGCTTCATGCTTTCATCGGGACTTGGAAAAATTTATTAATTTTGCTTCCAATCTCCACCCCTCCATCATTTTCATGTGGTCCATCTCTGATACTTCCCTTCCTTGACCTCTCTGTCTCAATCTCTGGTGATAGACTGTCCACCAATATCCATTACAAACCCACCGACTCCCACAGCTATCTCGACTACAGCTCCTCACACCCCGCTTCCTGTAAGGACTCCATCCCATTCTCTCAGTTCCTTCGCCTCCGTCGCATCTGTTCCGATGATGCTACCTTCAAAAACAGTTCCTCTGACATGTCCTCCTTCTTCCTTAACCGAGGTTTTCCACCCACGGTTGTTGACAGGGCCCTCAACCGTGTCTGGCCCATCTCCCGCGCATCCGCCCTCACGCCTTCTCCTCCCTCCTAGAAACATGATAGGGTCCCCCTTGTCCTCACTTATCACCCCACCAGCCTCCGCATTCAAAGGATCATCCTCCGCCATTTCCGCCAACTCCAGCATGATGCCACCACCAAACACATCTTCCCTTCACCCCCCTTATCGGCATTCCGTAGGGATCGCTCCCTCCGGGACACCCTGGTCCACTCCTCCATCACCCCCTACTCCTCAACCCCCTCCTATGGCACCACCCCATGCCCACGCAAAAGATGCAACACCTGCCCCGTCACTTCCTCTCTCCTCACCGTCCAAGGACCCAAACACTCCTTTCAAGTGAAGCAGCATTTCACTTGCATTTCCCCCAACTTAGTCTACTGCATTCGTTGCTCCCAATGTGGTCTCCTCTACATTGGAGAGACCAAACGTAAACTGGGCGACCGCTTTGCAGAACACCTGCGGTCTGTCCGCAAGAATGACCCAAACCTCCCTGTCGCTTGCCATTTTAACACTCCACCCTGCTCTCTTGCCCACATGTCTGTCCTTGGCTTGCTGCATTGTTCCAGTGAAGCTCAACGCAAACTGGAGGAACAACACCTCATCTTCCGACTAGGGACTTTACAGCCTTCCGGACTGAATATTGAATTCAACAACTTTAGGTCGTGAGCTCCCTCCCCCATCCCCACCCCCTTTCTGTTTCCCCCTTCCTTTTTTTTTCCAATAAATTATAAAGATTTTCATTTTCCCACCTATTTCCATTATATAAAAAAAACCCCCCACTAGAGCTATACCTTGAGTGCCCTACCATCCATTCTTAATTAGCACATTCGTTTAGATAATATCACCAACTTTAACTTTAACACCTATGTGTTCTATTGTACTATTGTCGTTGACATCTTTTGATGATCTGCTTCTATCACTGCTTGTTTGTCCCTACAACCACACCACCGCCCCCCTCCACCTCTCTGTCTCTCTATCTCTCCGCCCCCCCACACACACACCTTAAACCAGCTTATATTTCAACTCTTTCTTGGACTCGAACTCAAGTTCTGTCCAAGGGTCATGAGGACTCGAAACGTCAACTCTTTTCTTCTCCGCCGATGCTGCCAGACCTGCTGAGTTTTTCCAGGTAATTCTGTTTTTGTTAAGGAAATTTGTAAATTAATTTAAAGGGATGGGGATAATTGAATGAGAATGTCGCGATGAGAAAGGATGAAGGAGACAAAAAACCTTTAGGAAAGCCCAAACGGGCATCTCAGCCCAATAGCAGCCATGGCCAAGGTATAAGGGGTGTGGGGCAGTGGGGGAGGGGGTGCAGGGGATTAAATGAAAGGCAGTGTTGGAAGTGGGGGGGAAGCCCATGTCCAAGGTTGAGGCTGAGGCAGCTCTTCACTATACAAAACCAGCAGTGCTTGTAGGCAGCAAGTGTCCTTACAGTAAGTGGCACAGCGCTAGATCTCTGCTAACCCAGGTAAAAGAAAGAACTTGGATTTATATAGTGCCTTCTCTGATCTCAGAACTCCCCAAAGCACTTCACAGCCAACAGACTAACCTTTGAAATGTATCTACTTTGAAGTGTAGTCACTGTTGTAATGTAGGAAATGCTGCAGCCAATTTACACAAGGGCCCAGCAAAAATAGCAATTAGATACTGACCAGTTTTAGTGATATGGGTGAGGGATAAATATTGGCCCGGTTACCAGGGAGAACTCCTGTCTGCCCTCCCACAGCACTATTTCAAAAAAGATCAGTGATGTTCTCGAAAATTTGCAGGGCTATGGGGAAAGAGCAGGGAGTGGGTCTTAGTGGATAGTTCTTTCAAAGAATCAACAAAGATAGGCTGAATGGCCTCCTTGTGGCTGTATGATTCTGTGATTCTTCCTAATCTTGGTCCTTAATGCCAGCTTATCACTGGTAAATAATGGTTTGTTTCAATTGGCTTTTCCATACCTAAGAGGCTGAAATTGGAGGAGTCCAGAGATTTTGGAGGGTTGTAGGGCTGGAAGGGGTAGATAGGGAGGGTTGAGGCTATTGCAAGGCTGGAAATCTCTGAACATCTGAAAACACTGCAACACTTAGCTGGCCTCAAAACACCAAAGGAAATAACAGCAGTTATTCAGCATCCCTTGGTCTAAAGCATCCCCTCAGAACTCCTGCAATGAGAGCTCATACCCAAAATGGAAGCTGATTCTTGTCCTTTCAGACACTGCCTGACTTAAGCAGATTGTACCCTGTGTTTTCTGAATTTGTTTCAAATTTCCAGCCTCTGTTGTCTCCTTTGTGCAGGTACTTGCACAACAGGTTTTACTGCTGAAAGACTTATTCAGTCTTGACATAATTCAAAACAAAAATAAAAATACCTGGAAAAACTCAGCAGGTCTGACAGCATCTGCGGAGAGGAACACAGTTAACGTTTCGCGTCCGCATGACTCTTCAACAGAACTAAGGAAAATAGAAGAGAGGTGAAATATAATCTGGTTTAAGGGGGGAGTAGGATAGGTAGAGCTGGATAGAGGGCCAGTGATTGGTGAAGATAACCAAAAGATGCCACAGACAAAAGGACAAAGAGGTGTTGAAGGTGGTGATATTATCTAAAGGAATGTGCTAATTAAGGTTTTCCAGGTATTTTTGTTTTTGTTTTGGATTTCCAGCATCCGCAGTTTTTTGCTTTTATTTTGACGTAATTGAAGATGTTTTACTGAGCTGTGTAGTGATTAGTTGCAAGATTGGAAGCTCTTCAGAGTTTTAAATTGCTGCAGGTTTAATTTGAGCTTCACTCACTCAAAAACAGCACAGTTCAAACCATTATAGTCACCTTTAGAAAGGCTGTTGTGTGGGTAAGTGAAATAAGCACGTCCACTGCCATAATGGGTACAGCGACAGTGTGGTTATCTTACTGGATTAGTAATGCAAAGGCCTGGACTATACCTTCACGTCTTGATGGAATTGTTGCTCAGCCCAACTATAAGTTTCACATTAAGTAAAACAAAAATCAAAAATAACAATGAATATATGTACTTAATTACAACCAATTTTTAGAAAGAAGAATTCTCATCGTATTACAGGGAAGTGGGTATTTCTGGATCTTTTTATAATAAGAGCAGGTGGCCTTGGAAGCAAGAAGGTCAAGAATCCCTATTTCACCTTATGCCTCTATTTATAAAGCCCATGGTCTCATCTGCTGATTTTTAAAAGCAGAATTAGAAATCAAAGATTGATTGTCAGGTAGATAAAGTATTTGAACAAATCTTGGAAATCTTAAATCTCTTCTACAACAAAATGCATTTATATAGCTCCTGTAATCTAGTAAAGACATCCCAAGGCGTTTCATAGGAGCAGTATCAGTAAAAAATTGACTTTTTTACAAAAGGGTTTATTACCACAGATGATCAACAGCTTGGCCAAAGAGGTAGGTTTTAAGGAGCATCTTAAAAGGGACAGAGAGGTGGAAGGGTTTAGGAGGGAATTCAAGAGCTTCAAGCCCAGGCAGCTGAAGGTATAGCCACCAATGGTGGAGTGATTACAATCCCACCTATTTCCATTATATAAAAAAAAACCCACTAGAGCTATACCTTGAGTGCCCTACCATCCATTCTTAATTAGCACATTCGTTTAGATAATATCATCAACTTTAACTTTAACACCTATGTGTTCTATTGTACTATTGTCGTTGACATCTTTTGATGATCTGCTTCTATCTCTCCGCCCCCCACACACACACCTTAAACCAGCTTATATTTCAACTCTTTCTTGGACTCGAACGCAAGTTCTGTCGAAGGGTCATGAGGACTCGAAACGTCAACTCTTTTCTTCTCCGCCGATGCTGCCAGACCTGCTGAGTTTTTCCAGGTAATTCTGTTTTTGTTTAGGAAATTATCAGAATGGCTAATGGAATGCTGTCCTTTATATCTTGAGGGCTAGAATACAACGGAGGTAGAAGTCAAGCTTCACACCTGAAGTTACTATGAGTGGTTCTGGCACTGCACCTTAGGAAGGATATCCTGGCCTTGGAGGGAGTGCAGTGTAAATTTACCTGAATGATACCTGGACTCCAAGGGTTCAATTACGAGCAGATTACACGAACTTGGCTTGTGATCGCTGGAATTTGGAAGGAGTAGGATCAATATATCTTTGGATAGTCAGATTCGATAAAAATTACAGAAATCTGGTTTGGGGCTACTACTTGGTTAAAAGCTAAGCAGCAAAACTCAGATTATTCACAAAATGCTAGGTTAGATTTAGAACATTCTCATTTTATAGTGCAGATGCTCAGCTCAGCAGTTGCAGAAGGGGAAGTGAGATTAAGTGGCTGAACTAGTGTTTCCTAACCTGGAGCGTACATGAGACAAAGGTCAAGCAGTATCCTTTTTGATAGCTTGATTCTTTTAAATGAACATATAGATGTAACTACAAGGCAAACTAATGCAGATGAGCTGAGTGATGGAATATACATGACAAGCTCCATCTGTTAGTGTATGGATTAAGACGGAGTCTTGACCATTGCCTGAGTAAATGCTGGAAAAGATGTTTCTCCCTCTTCTATGTTAAGAACAATGACATTAATAAAAATTGCGGAAATGTGCAATTGCAGAAGGTGGTTGATGCCAGCAGACATGTGGGCTTTAGACTATCTGCAAAAAGTGGGGAAATAGGAAACATCTGTGAGGGGCCTAGGGATTGACAAACCATGAGTGAATTCAAGCTCGATTATGCTGACCAGAGACAACTATAGCCTAATATGGCATGTGTGGGAGGGAGTTTCCGTACAAATAAAAAGGGACAGAATCTTAGACATTGTTCGCATACCTCAAGAGAAGACAACAACAGTCAGCAGAACATAACCCAGAAGACATGCCCCAGTGACTTTGCAGAGCAAGGGCAAGAGTTCACTTGTCACAGCTACTGCCTTTAAGTATTAACTTTTGTGTGGGTCATGATCCCTGTATTCCAAAAATCTTACAAAGGTTAAGGAGTGATTTGACCAAAGTTTTCAAGATATTAAGGAGAATAAGTAGGGTATAGAGAGAAACTATTTCTGCTAGTTGGGGTCAGGGACAAATTTTAAAAATTAAAGCCAGCACTTTTGATCAGTGAAACTAGGAAACACTCCAGCACATAAAAAGTGATAGAAATTTGGAACTTTCTAAAATAATAGATCAACTATTAAATCGGAGATTGACAAATTTTGTTAACCAAAGTTATAAAGAGACATGGGGCAAAGACAGGTGTATGCAATTAGGTTGCAGATCAGCCATGCTTTCATTGAATGGGAGAACAGACTCGAGGGCTGAATGGCCTCCTCTTGTTCCTATCTCAGTGGCATCAGTAACTTAAAAGAATGATTCAAATATTCCTTACATGCAGCACTTGCATATCATGAATATTATCTATTATGATCAGAGATTACTCCATTTGCAAAGGAGTTCTTCAACCAGTAAAGTTTGAGAACCACTTCTCTGAAGGAGAGAGAGAGAGAATCAGAGGGTCTCCACTCACCAGTTATCTCAGTGGGGAGTGTGGTCAGATGTTAGCGTTTCCTCTTTTCCACAAAGTAGAATAAATTTGTGAAACAGGACACTCAGCAACCAAACTCAGACAGGAACCTCATTGATGAAACAGTTCTGGAAGTGAAAGCTGGCTGCAGCACAGCAGGATCCAGGAGCAAACCAGGAGCAAAACACAGCTTTAATCAGCTCATCCAAGTTTTTATTGAGTCTGGTTTCACACATTCATTAGCAGGAGTGAGTAACGCACAGTTTTACATATTTGACATCTCAAATCACAGCTGCAACACTGGCTACAGTTCCCAAATGGCACCACCTAGTGGGAACAGACCATTTTGCACAGCGCCCAACTTAACAGGAAAACTGCTAGAGCACGATTTAAAAAAAATGAAAAATTCTCACTCCATCCAAAAACCCAGCTCATCATATGTGCTTTAAAAAGGCTGAGCGGACTCAATTTGCTTAACTTTTGCTATGCTGAGCTTACTGTGAATGACTTCTTAAATTAAAATTACATGAGGCGGGAGTGGAATGTTACATCCCAGTAATGAACAACTGGGTTGAAATAGCAGCAGCAAAACACAAGCGGGTGGTGGTTTGTATGGTGGGTTTTGTTAGAAGTTTACCTACAGGCAAGCTTTTACAAAATCACTCGTCACAAAGTATCTCACACAGACAATTGCAGTGGGTGCAGGGTCTGAGTGAGTGTAAGTGTATATGTGTGCGTGTGTGTGTAAGAGAACATGTGGGTCAGTAAGTAGAACTGGGTGTGCATGAGTTTGCGGGTTGATACACATGCCAAGGCACTTTGGGAAGCGGGTTTGTACTTAAAGCACTCCCAACACTCCATCCCCACTGCCCCCGACCTATACCGTTACTTACTGATCGTGGTTATTTTACTGCACAAAAGTGCTAAGCAGAGGCCAAGTCATTAGGACCTTTTACACCCCCTTCCCCTCCCTCGCTCCCCTACCCCAGGGTTTGCAGAGACAGCCTCCTCCTCCTCCTCCCACTCCTTCATCAGCAAGACTTGTCCCCACTTGCTCCCGTTAACTGACTTGCAGATGGAAAAAAAAGAGAAACACTCCAGGTTAAGGGAGGAGTGAGAGATCATAGATTTGTGTATTTTTTAATGAATGATTCTCTATCTACACATCGGCACAGTTTGTGGATTGACTTAATAGACGTTACACGCAGGAAGCCCTGTTTCAGGGCTGTATCATGTTCACGGATCTCACAGACACCCTGGTGACCCACCCAAGCCAGCAGAGATCCTCAGAGACACACAGAAATTGCAATTGTTGTTCCATTACGTGATCTGGTCATAATCTCTCTGCCAGGCATTGGTTAACAACCTCCAGTAGGTGAGAGTTCTCTAGAGCTGCTGCCACTCGTTCCTTATCAGCCAGCTGCTTGTTCACTGGGAAAAGGAGAAGATTTTATTCAGGACAATAGCCTGGCACAAGGCAAGAAATCCATGTCCACTCCACTGCCCAGATACTTGCTCTGCCTTCCCCCCTGCCCAGGGCAATGGCACAGGCCCCACCTCCCACCAACCAGATGCACACTCTGTCCACTCCCAGACACTCACCCCACTCTTCCGTGCTCGATCCACCTCCCATGATTCAAGGTCTAAATTGTGATTGTGTTAACCATCTGGTTTATTTTGAACAAGGAGTTCAGCTAAAGAAGTCTGGGAGTGTTGGACACTAAAGACTTTGAGACCCTCAATCGGTCCCCCACCTCCCAGCACAGTTGCACGACACATGTGAAGACAGCAGAGTCTAAAATATCATGGATTACAAGGATTGATCCAATATTACCCACACACACAGTAGCCCCTTGCTCACCTGCATTTTCAGAAGCATGGGTTCCTGGAGTGATATGGACATCCACCTGCAGGAAGAATAACTGAATGTTAGAAATTCAAAGCCATGTATAATCTTGGAAAGCATAAGGGCGGAGACATAGGGGAATGCGCTATTGAGAGCAGAGGAAAGCTGTTCGAAATGTATAATTCTCTCCCTGTCTTAGTAAGATAGAATGACACAGCGCAAAAGGAGGTTTTCCAACCCATCGTGCCTGTGCCGGCTCTTTGAAAGACCTATCCAACTAGTCCCGCTCTTCTGCCCCGAATTACCTCAGATCAGAGACTAAACCTGGGACTTTACCGATTTCCTGGAGCAGTTCCACAGCAGCAATGTAGACTCCCACTGAGTCACCAGGGCAGTTCCCATCTTGTATATATTTACCCAGAGAGTATCAGATAACTCTCACACAGTACCAGGTAACTAAGAGATGCAGAAGTTACCAGGCAATAACATATACAGAGGTTACCAAGTAATCAGCACACACTCCCAGATTATCAGGTAACTAACACATACAGAATGCCAGCTAACCAACACACACTCCCAGATTACCAAACAACTAGCATACCTACGCACACTCCAGTTTACCAGTGTAATTACCACGTGTAATTAACACACACACATAGTTCTGGTCTCCGTATTATAAAAAGGATACAGAGATGCTGGATAACGTGCAAAAAAGATTTATAAGGATGATACCAGGAATGCAAGGATATAGCTATCAGGAAGGGATTGAGAGGCTGGGTCTCTTTTCTCATGAAAAAAGACTGAGTGACCTAATAAAGGTCTTTAAAATTCTGAAAGGTTTTGATAGAGTGGATACAGAGAAAATGTTTCCTCTTGTGGGGAAGAGCATAACTAGAGGCCATCAATATAAGATAGTCCCCAAAATATCCAATAGGGAATTCAGAAGAAACTTCTTCACCCAGCGAGCAGTGAGGATGTGAAACTCACTACCATAAGGAGTGGTTAAACTGAATAGTATAGATACATTTAAAGGGAAGCTACACAAGCAAATGAGGGAAAAGGGAATAGAGGATTAGAATGATAGATTTAGATGAGGAAAGATGGGAAGAGGCTTGAATGGAGCATAAACACTAGCATGGACTGGTTGGGCGGAATGGCCTGTTTCTGTACTGTAAATTCTAGCAATTACAAAGTAACTAATATACACGCCCGCAGGTTACCAGGTAACCAAGGCATGCCCGCAGGTTACCAGGTAACCAACGCAAGCTCTCAGGTTACCAGGTAACCAACACACATACTCAGATTACCAGGTAATGAACTCTTACCTTGAAGCGTGTAGGCAGCGAGCGCAACAACTTGACTTTAATCGATAAGCCAATCAGCGTAGCCATACTGCAGTGCGGGATTGTGGGAGTGAAGGCCACCGACACACTGTTCTCATGATCAGTCACCTGGTATAGACAGGAAAATCAAGCTCAGTACAGTAAACTGGGAACCATGGCTACTCATCATCCCTTTCAACGGCCAAGCCCATCAAGAGTCTTAAAGGAAGAGAGAGAAGTAGAGAGATGGATAGGTTTAGGGAGGGAATTCCAGAGCTTAGGGCCCAGGCAGCTGAATGCACAGCCACCAATGGAGGAGTGATTAAAATCAGGAATGCTCCAGAATTGGAGGAGTGCAGAGATCTGAGCGTTTCAGGGCTGGAAGAGGTTACAGAGATTGGCAGGCGCAAGATCATAGAGGAATTTGACATCAAGGATGAGAATTTTTAAAATTACAGTGATGCCTAACCAGGAACCAATGTAGGTTAGTGAGGACAGGGATGATGGACTTGGTGGGAATAAGGATACAGGCAGCAGAGGTTAGGTTTACTCCTGGTGAGAGCACTTCAGTGATGTCAGAACCTCCAATTGTAGTTCCGTTAAACCCAGTCTCTCCCTCACACTAAGTTCAAAATGTACAGAAGAAATAATTTTGCAATGTGAGTTTATACAACACAGACAGGGCCCACCTGGGGTTCAGTCACCCAGCACAAATACACACTATTCAATTTAAATAACTTGTTTACATTCATCTTATCCACACCTCCCAATTTGTAAATCCAAAGCATGTCCCAAAACACTTCACAGCTAATGAAGTACTTTTTGAAGTAGGAAACGTAGCAGTCAATTTGTGCACAGAAAGCTCCCACAAACAGCAATATGATAATGAGCAAGTAATCTGATTTTATTTGGTTGAGGGCTAAATATTTGTCAGGATGGCGGGGAGAGGGTTTTCTAACAATGCAATGTTAGGTGCCAGATTTAAGGCAATTAGTAAAGGAGGAAAAACTTTTTCATGCATGGAGGGGTTAGGATCTGAGGGGGTGGTGGAGGCAGGTTCAATTGATACTTTCAAAATGGAATGGGTCATTATCTGAAAAAGAGAAAGATGCAGGGCTGCGAGGAAAAGGTTAGGGAATGGCACTAGGCTAATTGCTGTTGCAGAGAGTCAGCACGGACAGGGAACTGAATGACCTCCTCCTGTGCTCTAACCATTCTATCATTCTCTGATAGGTGGGAATGTATGCTGAGGAGGACACGAAGTGGCTGCAAAAGGATATAGATGGGTTAAATGAGTGGGCAAGAAGGTGGCAGAAGGAATATAATGTAGGGAAGTATGAGGTTATTCACTTTAGTCATAGTAGAAAAGCAGAATATCTTTTAATAGACATGAAACTTATAAATAGTGATGTTGAGAGAGACCTGGGTGCACTTGTACAGGAACACAAAGTCAAAATGCAGGTGCAGCAAGCAGTTAGGAAGGTAAATGGCATCTTGGCTTTTATTGCAAATATATTGGAGTACAAGAATAAGGAAGTCTTGCTACAATTGCACAATGCTTTGGTGAGACCACACCTGTAATACTGTGCCCAGTTTTGGTCTCCACATTAAGGAAGGATATATTGCATTGAAGGGGGTGCAGCAAAGGTTCACTAGATAGAGCCTCCGATGAGAGGCAGAGTAACTTGCATTTATAGTCTTTGTAGTTTAGAAGAACCAGAGGTGATCTCATTGAAACATTCAAGATTTTGAAGGGTTGATAGAGAGGTTGTTTCCCCTGGCTGGGGAATCTAGAACATGGGGCAGAGTCTCAGGATAAGGGGTCAATCATTTAGGACTGAGATGTGAAGAAATTTCTTCACTCAGAAGGCTGTGAAAGCTCCACCTGCGAGTATATCCAGGGCTGAGATTGATAGATTTTTGATTTCTCAGGGAATCAAGGGATATGAGGAGCAAGCAGGAAAGTGGAGATGAGGGATAAGTTTAGCCATGGCTGTAGTGAATGGTGGAGGAGGCTCAAGGGTCAGAATGGTCTGCTCCTGCTTCTATTTCTTATGTTCCGGAACTCTCCTGCTCTTTTTTGAAAGTGCTGTGGTGTCTTATGCATCCATCTGAGAAGGCAGACAGAGCCTTGGTTTAATGTCTCATCCAAAAAATGGAACCTGATAGTGCGGCACTCCTTCAGTCTTGCACTGACAGTGTCACCATTGTCTCCCCCTTGCCCACCAATAATTTCAGGCCCTAAGTGTTTGGTTTAAATACTGGGAACTCTAGTTACCCCAAGCCACACTGATGTAGAGGATTACTAGCTGCAGCTTAACACTCTAATGCCCAGAATCCAGCAGCTCGAATTTGTTGATATTTGACTTCAAAGATTTCCTGCTTTGGGAGTGCAGGATCTGCCATGATACTCCACAAATCCAGGAAGCCGCAGCCTAGATTTTCTGCTCGATATTCTTTTCGATTTCCTGCTTCAATTCTGAGCCTCCATTCCCATTATAAACCTACACAACAGCTCCCCAAATCCATCGGATGGTGCTATTGGAAGCAACTCAGATCGGCCAAAGGTAATAGGATGAAACATAGGATTAGGTCATTCGACCCTTCGAGCCTGCTCCGCCATTCAATATGATTATGACTGCTCCTCTGTCTCAATGCCAAACTCCCACTCTCTCCCCATAACACTTGACGCCTTTAGAGTCTAGAAATCTATTTCCTTGTTAAATATATTCAATGACTTGGCCTCCACAGCCTCCTGTGGTAGAGAATTCCACAGGTTCACCACCCTCTGAGTGAAGAAGTTTCTCCTCATCTCAGTCCCAAATGGTCTACTCCATATCCTGAGACTGTGACCCCTTGTTCTAGACTCCCCAGCCAGAGGAAAGATCATCCCTGCATTCAGTCTGTCCAGCCCTGTCAGAATTTTATACGTTTCAATGAGATCCCCTCTCATTCTTCTAAACTCCAGTGAATACAGGCCTAGTCGGCCCAATCTCTCCTCTTACGACAATCCTGCCATCCCAGGAATCAGACTGGTGAACCTTCGCTGCACTCCCTCTATGGCAAGTATATCCTTTCTTAGGTAAGGGAACCAAAACTGCACACAAAATACTCCAGGTGTGGTCTCACCAAGGCCCTGTACAGCTGCAGTAAGACATCCTTGCTCCTGTACTCAAGTCCTCTCACAATGAAGGCCAACATACCATTTGCCTCCTTAACTACTTGCTGTATCTGCATGCTTGCTTTCAGTGATTGGTGTACAAAAACACCCAGGTCCCTTTGTACATCAACATTTCCCAATCTATCAACATTTAAATAATATTCTGCCATTCTGTTTTTCCTACCAAAGTGGATAATTTCACATTTATCCATGTTATACTGCATCTGCCATGTATTTGCCCACTCTCTTAACTTGTCTAAATCCCCTTGAAGCTTCAACATCCTCCTCACCACTAACATTGCCACCAAGTTTTGTGTCAGCAGCAAACTTGGAAATATTACATTTGGTCCCCTCATCCAAATCATTAATATATATTGTGAGTAGCTGAGGCCCGAGCACTGATCCCTGCAGTACCCCACTGGTCACTGCCTGCCACTCTGAAAAAGGTCTATTTATTCCTAATCCGTTTCCTGTCTGCCAACCAATATATCACCCCCAATCACATGTGCCTTAATTTTACACACCAACCTCTCATGTGTGGGACTTTCTCAAAAGCTTTCTGAAAATCCAAATACAGCACATCCACTGGTCCTTATTTATTCTGCTAGTTACACCCCCAAAAAACTCCAGTAGGTTTGTCAAACATGATTTCCCTTTCATAAATCTGTGTCGACTTTGTCTAATCCCATTTATAAGTGTCCTGTTGTCACATCCTTTATAACGACTCTAGCATTTTCCCTACTACTGATGTTAGGCTAACCGGTCTGTATATTCCCACTTTTTCCCTCCCTCCTTTTTAAATAGTGGGGTTACATTTGCCACCCTCCAATCTGCTGGGGCTGTTGCAGAACTTACAGAATTTTGGAAAATGACAATCAACAAATCCACTATTTCCTTGGCCACCTCCTTTAGTACCCTGGGATGAGGATTATCAGGACCTGGGGATTTATCAGCTTTCAGTCCCATTCATTTCTCCAGCACTGTTCTTTTAATAATACTAATTTCCTTCAATTCCTCCTTCTCACTAGACCCTAGAGTCCCTATCATTTGAGAAGTTTTTGTGTCTTCCTCTGTGAAGACAGAAAGTTGGTTTTATTAACATTGCCAGGAATTTAGCTGTTAAAGACTTGGTTTAAAATCACAACCACTTTTTTTAAGAAACCCTTCAAAGCAGAGTCTTACACAACATGAATAAAACTGCCAATTCTCAGTGTTTCAATTAATTCTAGAAAAATAATTCCAGAGATCCTAGAATATGATCATATTTCACCACGATTAATTATTAATTCACCTCGTTCTCATTCCCATCCTCTCTCAAAGCAGTGACCAGTGCTGGGGTTATGATAATCTGGGTATCAATTACCCTTCGATAGCCAAGTGACCACTCTTCACATACATACATGGGGGACTGCAAGTGTTCCTAATGTTCCTGGGCTCAGTGGAGAGTGCTATCCACTGAACCACAGCTTACACTTTAAAAAGTTGGCAGGCACAGCCCTGCTGATTTTCAGTTAGTTGCACAAACCGATCTTTATAGCTTACTCATGACACCTGAAAACATAATGTAATCTTATTTTAAGACAGTCTTGACCAAGAACGAACACTTACGTTAACTCGAAGCTGTTCTACAACATTTAACTCCTCCAGACTCAGTGGATGCTCAGGGTCGTTAATCGATCTGATCAAATGTAAATACATTAAGGAAACTTTTCTGCAGTAGACTGTGTTAACAACATTCACTCAAAGGATGTGCTACTTGGAAAAAGCCACCCCTTTATTAAATTCAAGCCTCGGTGGTGAACGGGGCTGAGAGAGGTCTGATTTACAGGTTAAGGGCCGAAAACAGTACAATTGAGATGGTCTTCCTAAAACATGTTCCTGATTTGAATCCTCCCAGCACAAAGGGGAACTGGTCAAATACAATTCCATTACCCCATCATTCCCCTCCCAATCCGGTAATCCAAACCTGCATCAAATCCTCTTCAGGGCCCTTGCAAAGACCACCTCCATCCCATCCCCTCCCCACCCCACCCCAACGCTCGCTCCCTCCCTCCCCCTCACGCCCCTTCCCCTTCTCCTCTCCCCCATGCCCCCTCCCCTCCCTCTCTTCTCCGCCACTCTCCTCTCCCCAACCCCTCCCCCACACCCCTCCCCCCACTCCCCCTCCCTCACTCTCCTCTCCCCCACCACTCTCCTTTCCCCCCTCCCCCGCTCTCCTCTCGCCCCTCCCCCACTCTCCTCTCGCCCCTCCCCCACTCTCCTCTCCCCCCTCCCCCACTCTCCTCTCCCCCCTCCCCCACCCTCCCCACTCTCCTCTCCCCCACCATTCTCCTTTCCCCCCTCCCCCACTCTCCTCTCCCCCCTCCCCCACTCTCCTCTCCCCCACCCTCCCCACTCTCCTCTCCCCACCCTCCCCACTCTCCTCTCCCCCACCCTCCCTCTCCTCTCCCCTGTCAGTGCCCAACAGGCTTCCTGTTAAATTCCAGCCTCCCAGAAACTCTCCGGGTTTTGTCCCCGCTCCCGGATATCGAAGATCTCTCGGTTGTCGATGGCGTCCACCGCCTCCTCCTCCTGCTCCCGGGCAGTGAGCGGCCGCTCCGAGCTCCGCCCGTAAATCAGCGGGTTGGCATTCTCCAGCCGGGCACCAGCCGCCATTACAGCCCCTAACCCGCCACCTGCACTTCCGGCTCCGGGTCAGAAGGCGTGAACTCACGCGACCGGGGGTGGAGGGCGGGGCTGGAGCGAAGTGGGCGGGGTCATAGGGAGGGGGGGTTGGACAGGAGCGCGGCGAAGAGGAGGGGGCGGAGCCATAGCGAGAGGAGGCGGGGCCATAGGGAGAGGAGCTGTGGAGGGCAGAACCGGACAGGAGCGGAGTGGGCGGGGCGGGAGGGGGCGGGCCTGGTGTGGAGGGGGCGGGGCCATAGCCCGAGGGGTGCGGGGTTCAGGCCCAGAGCGGGGCTGGCGGAGTGGAGGGGGCGCGGCCAGAGCAGGGGGTGGCGGAGGGGCGGGGCCAGAGCAGTGGAGGCGGAGGGGCGGGGCTTCTGGATCTCCATAGAAACAGAGGAGGCCATTTGGCCCCTCATGGGCTGTGCCAGCCCCATCCCAGTTTCCAGTTCCTTGCTCCATATTCCTGTAGGTTCTGGCGCCAAGTGCCCATTGCAATTGATTCTAGTTTCTGTCTCTCCTTTCAGTCCTCCCAAGGTGAGCAACTCTGGGCAAAAAATAAATAAGACTTCACCTCACACGGGCTGCTGACTGGAGCTTGGGGGCAGTGCCCCTGCCCGGGTTGTGGTGAGACCAGTGGGGGTGGTGGGGGTGGGGGGAGTGCTGGAGGCTCCTTCAGAGCGCGGTGGGGAGTGACCCATAGCCCTGCGAGCTGCCCCGATTCTGATGCTGTCAGCTTGGATCCCGCCACTCGGTCCAACAGCCACAGGACAGCCATGAATCGACGCCACTGCAGGAACAAGCCTGCAGTATAACTCCGGGCCAGAAGAAATCCCGGACCAAATATGGCCTGGGGCAAGCCTGACCCAGGAGGCGGGACAAGGGGCCAATTTACAGGATGGTCCTGGAAGACCTGGTCACCCTGAGCCCTTTACTGCCCCCTGGGTGTAAACATTTCTCCTCAACTCCCCTCTGATCTTTATACCAATTGTTTATCTCCTGTGTCCTGGTGATTGACCTCTCTACTGTCGGAAATAGGTCCAAACATCTGGGCCCCTCATATTTTATACACCTCTACTCCCTCAGGGTAGTGTCCTCGGTCCAACCACCTTCAACTGCTTCATCAATGACCTTCCTTCCATTAAGGTCAGAAGTGGGGATGTTCGCTGATGATTGCACAATGTTCAGCACCATTTGCGACTCCTCAGATACTGAAGCATGCCTAAATTCAGCAAGACCTGAACAATATCCAGGCCTGGGCTGACAAGTGGAAAGTAATGTTTGCGCCACACAAGTGCCAGGCAATGACCATCTCCAACAAGAGAAAATCTAACCATTGCCCCTTTGACATTCAATGGCATTACCTTCGCTGTATCCCCCTCTATCAACATCCTAGGGATTACCATTGACCAGAAACTTAACTGGACTAGCCATATAAATACTGTGACCTCAAGAGCACGTCAGAGGCTAGGAATCCCGTGGCGAGTAACTCACCTCCTGACCCCAACTCCCCATCCACAAGACAGAAGTCAGGAGTGTGACAGAATACTCTCCTTTTATCTGGATGAATGCAGCTCCAACAACATTCAAGAAGCTTGACACCATTCAGGACAAAGCAACCCACTTGATTGGCAACCCATCCACAGACATTCACTCCATCAACCACTATTGCATAGAAGCAGCAGTGTGTACCATTTATAAGATGTACTGCAGAAACTCACCAAGGCTCCTTAGGCAGCACCTTCCAAACCAATGACCACTACCATCTAGAAGGACAAGGGCAGCAGATAGATGGGAACACCACCGCTTGGAAGTTCCCCTCCAAGCCACTTACCATCCTGGCTTGGAAATATATCATTGTTCCTTCACTATCGTTGGGTCAAGATCCTGGAATGCCCTCCCTAACAGCACTGTGGGTGTATAATTACTTTACCTACTGGGCAGGTTTCAACCAGAAGCAGATAACATTATTACAGAGAGCGTTTCAGATGCTACATGCTTGTTTCAAGCCCTCGACCCAAAAGCTTCGCCCCCTAGATTACCCGCTCTTAGGGCTCATTCGTCGGAGTCTCTGAGAATGATCTCATGACCCCTGACAGACAGTAGGAAGTTATACCCACAATTACTACATTTCCTCCCCTCTTTAGTTTTTTTTACACATTTCTATTTACAGGGAACATTAAATATATAACACATGTACATATCTGCAACTCAGGTGATTAAAGACTAAACCTCTGAGGTGGATTCCTGTTCGGTTAGAGTGCTGTAGCTCTACCACTTAAGGTTCTTCTATTGGATCATCATGATCAGGAACTGCAATGCCAGATGCACCATTAGAAAGTGACAGTTCAGGGTTTGGTAACTCTACAGAAACATCAGGCCTGTCTATTCTAGGTCGAACTGTCACCTCAGGGATTGATGGTTCAACGTTAATCACAGGTGGAATAGCTGGTTGTTGGAAAATCTCCCTATTCTTAAGGTGATCCACATGTTTTTGAACAATTGAGTTTTCCACTTACACTGGAAGGACAAAGGACCAGTTTCGGACAATTGTACCAGGAATCCAACACGGCCCACTTCCAAACTTCTGCACAAAAACTATGACTCCTGCAATAAATCTTTGAGCTTTGCTATGAATATTGTAATTCAATTTTTGATTACCCTGATTCTTCTCTACCTTCCCCTCTAAGTTTGGAAACACCAAACTCAACTTTGTATGTAGGCAGCGTTTCATTAATAATTCAGATGGTGTTGAACCCCTAGTTGAATGAGGCGTGGTATGATAACTGAGAAGAAAACTGGAAAGCCGAGTTTCTAGAGTACCTTCTGATAATCACTTCATTCCAGATTTGAAAGTTTGCACGGATCCCTCTACTAACCCATTCGACGAGGGATGATAATGTGCTGTTTTGATATGCCTAATTCCATTTAAATTCATGAGACTTTGAAACTGTACTGGTGAAGACTACCGTTATCAGAAACGACTTTGGGTAGTCTATGTATACTAAAACTATGATACAGCTTTTCGATAGTTACGCTCAATGTCGGTGATCTGACTTTATACATATCCAACCACTTGGAGTGTGCATCTATGATCAATAAAAACATGGTACCTAAGAATGGTCCTACATAATATGTAGTCTGACCCAGGGTCCACCAGGCCATTCCCACAGATGCAGTGGAGCTGAAACAGGCAACTTCTGTTGTTGCTGACGATGGAGACAACACTTGACCATGCTCTCAATGTCGCTGTCAGTGCCTGGCCACCAGGACATAGCTTCGCGCAAGCATTTTCATCTTCGATAAGCCTGGATGTGCACTGTGAAGCTCTGTGAAGAGTGGTTCTCTTCCGTGCGAAGGGACGATGACTCTTGATCCCCACAAGATTCCATCTTGACAGCTTAACTTTGTTTTTTGGGCATGGAATGGTCTCATCTCTTCAGACACTGGTGAATTTGACCACCCTTGCAATACCTCTCTAACTTTTGACAAAATTGGATCTCTTCGCCCAATTTTTTATTTGCTTCATGTACACAGGTGAAGAATCCAGGAAGTTCAGCACATGCACAACTTCTTGTGGCGCTGGAGCATGTACAATGCTATCTGGTAACAGGAGACGACTGAATGCGTCAGCATTGGCAATGTGTAAGTCAGGACGGTGCATAAAGTATACTCATAGACAGATAATATTAAAGCCCAACATTGTATTCCTGCTGGTGCTATTGGCAGAATGACCTTATCCTCACTGAATAAACCCATTAATGGTTTATGGTCTGATGGTGAAATGTCGTCCATGTAGGTAGTGGTTGAATTTCTTCACTCTGAATACCACTGATAAACCTTCCTTTCCCAGTTGGGAATAACCCTTCTTGGCTGTGGATAGGGTTCTTGAGATATAGCTGTTTGGCCTTTCTGATCCATTTTCTGTTTTTTTTCTGTTTGCCATAGAACTTTGTCTAGTCCTTCATTTTGATTTCACAGTTGGCCAAAATTCTCTCTGGTGAAATTTTAACTTGGTTCAGTTCAGTACTTGAGCTACCCATGATTTCATCGTCCACTCACATCTTGGAAAGTTCTATGACTTTTCCTTCTAATGCCTCGTTTGTTTCATTCAGTTGATCCTCCAGCTCTTCAATCTCCTTCTTGTATCTCTTGGCTTCCTTCTGAAATAGGGAACATTGCTGAGTCTCTGCCAACTGTTTCTTCAGTTTGTTCAGAGTGGTCTTAAATTCATTTTGTTTCTCTTCATGATTTTCCAGAGGAACTAACCCTGACCTGAGGGACCCTTGCAGCATGTGAAGGTCCTTCAGTTCTCCTAACTCATATTTCCTTAGCGGTTTAGGAATTCCTCCTGTTCTCAGGTGAAATATTTCAGACCAGTCAAGCTTGATTTTCTGCACCCAGTCTTGGCCCAGAAGACTGGGTCCTTCAACCGTCACTATTATCGCTAGAAGCTGTGTTGTCTGTTTCCTATAATAAACTGGCCCTGTGGCGATTCCCTTTACTTTTATAGGCTCTCCAATGTATGTCTTCAATTTGGCGTTTGTCCATTCTAGATTCAATGGCTGGGTAATTTCATTTAAATATTTGAATGTGTGCACTCCCACCACTCTGGTTGAGGCTCCCATGTCTACCTCCATTACAAGTGGCTGCCAATAAATTTAATTGTGACAGTAATTGGTTTGGATTTTACTGCTGTGACATTGCTCAGGGAATATATGTTGGTATCGGCAGCTTCAGATTGTGTCGTATTTTTCAGTTCAGTCATATTGGTTTGCTGCCTTATGGGCTGTTTCAGCTTCGCCCTGCACTGCCTTACTATGTGGCCTTTCTTGTGGCAGTAGTGGCATTCTGCCTTCTTGATTCTGCAGGTTTCCGGTTCGTGGTCACCCTGACATCTGTAACAAATGAACTTTGGAGTCACTGTTGAAGTGTTTCTACCAGCGGACCTTGTCCCTCCCTTCGCTGCTCTGCCTCTGGTTTTCACACCACGCCCTGCGGTAGGTTCCTGCCCCACATGAAGAACAGCGCCATGTTGTATCTGTTATAAAGCCTGCGAGTCTCTCCCAGCACGCTCCACGTCTAGCGCTATTTCCAGGGCGTGCTTCAAATTGATGTCGATTTCTGTGAGCATACGGCAATGAATGTCGTGGTGGTGAATTCCACAAACTATTCAGTCCCACAGCAAGCCATGGAGTGTCTCGCCAAAGTCGCAGTGTTCTGACAACTGTTTTAACTTCGCTATATAGGTTGCGATGGACTCTCCCGGGGCCCTAATTCAGGAATTAAACTTAAACTTCTGCAGTATTACGGATGGCTTCGGTTGGAAATGCATTTTAGCGAGGTCAACCAATTCATTAAGGGCCTTCCAATTGGACACATTCGGGGCCATCAGCCTGCGGGTGAGATTGTATGTCTTGTTACCACGTACACTCAGACAGATGGCTTTCTGTTTTTCATCCGCACTAATTTTGTTTGTCACAAAATAAAAGCCGAGGTGCTGTACACATTGGCACCAGTCTTCCATGGTCGCATGGTAAGGATCAATTCTGCCGAATGGGGGCCATGACTGGTGAGTAAGCTTTTCTTTTTCCTTAAGATTCGATGTCCTCACGTTAACCAAGCGAAGTGCAGTGTCAGAGCTATTTTACCCTCGTTCCCTAGATTACCCGCGCTTAGGGCTCATTCGTCGGAGTCTCCAAGAATAATCACATGACTATCCTGACAGATAGTAGGAGAGGCTATACCCACTATTACTACTTTGTACTTACGCCACAGGGACTGCAGCGGTTCTAGGAGGCAGCTCACCCACCACCTTCTCAAGGGCAATTGGGGATGGGCAACAGATGCTGGTGTAGCCAGCGACGCCCACACCCCATGAAGGAATATTAAAAAATCTCCCCTCAGCCACCTATATTCCAAAGAAAACAACACCAGTCTAAACAAACTTACCTCATAGCTGGGCGTGTTCTCTGGATCACTGATTGTCCTTTATCCAATCTCTACTCCCCTACTTGAAACTGTTTTCAGTCACTTTGTTCCTGATCTTTTGTGGCCAAAAACTTCCTATCTCCACCTCTCTACCCCTTTTTGAAAAGCTTTGTCAGAACTTTAATCGTGCTTCACGATCCTTAATACCACTGCCTTCCTGCTTTCAGACTCACTTTTGTGCTTTGTGAAATGTTTTGAGCTTCTGTACAAACATAGTTTACTCTGATATAAAAACAGCAGGTCTGGCAGCATCTGCAGAGAGAGAAAAACAGAGTTAACGCTTCACGTCTGTAACCTTGTATCAGCTGTGGCTCAGTATGCTTGCCACGGACTATAACCTTCTGGTTTTAAGTCCCATTTCAGGACTTGAGTTGTGGCTCAGTGAATAACCCTCTCGCCTCTGAGTCAGAGACTTGTGAATTCAATTATTATGCCAGGAACTTGAGTGTAAAATCTAGGCTAACACTCTAGTGCAGTATTGAGGGAGTGTTGCACTATGAAAGGTGCCATTTTTTTGGATGGGACATTAAACTGAGGCACAGTCTGCCTTCTCAGGCAAGCATAACAGATCCCATTGCACTATTTTGGAGAAGAAGAATGGGGTTCTCTCTGGTGCACAAAATTGGCTGCTGCATTCCCTACATTACAACAGTGACTACACTTCAAAAATACTTCATCGGCTGTAAAGTGCTTGGGGATGCCCTGTGGTCATGAAAGGTGCTATATAAATGCCAATCTTTGTTTTAGAACCTTCTTGTAGCACCTAGACTTGTCAAAGGGTCATCGACCTGAAATGTTAACTCTGTTTCTCTCTCCACAGATGCTGCCTGGTCTACAGAGTATGTCAAGCATTTTCTATTTTTATTTCAGCATCCATAGTATTTTGCTTTTCTCTTACTCTGGTCATGCTCTCAACTCCCAGCTCAGGCCCTGGCAATGATACCATCTGTAGCACCAGGAGGTGGTGCTGTGCTACAATTTTCTGGAACTAAACGGTTTGAGGCAGTACCAACCCTGGTCAGATAGGGTACACTGTTTTCCTTTTTGATGCTACTTGAACAAATGGAATCAAACCAGATTGAGTGTGAAAGGAAAGAGAGTCTCAATCAGTGGGCAACAAGCTCAGAGTGGACAAGGATGTCAGAAAAGCTCATTCTTCCTCGATCCTTCCCCACATTGTGAAGTCAGGACACTTCCAGCCTAGTTACGTCATGCCTGTTTGTACAAAAACCTAGGCTGACACTCCATGTGATGAGCTGTTCATCAGGCCTACCTGACTTCCCAAACAGCAGGACGAATGCTCTGGAGACACGAGTCCAAATCCTAGCACAGCAGCTGGGGGAATTGAAATTCGATTAGTGAATAAAGTCTGGGAAAAAAAAAGCTATTCTCATTAAAAATAGTCGCTTGGTAGTGCAGAACATGCATATTTCTGGAAAAAGAGACATGTCGAATATTTTCATCTTGCACTCATCAGGACACTTTGCAAGAAATTACCAATATAAGGGGAAAACAACAATTTATACTGCATGAGAAGAGAGTGCTGATTGGGTGGCAAGTGGACTTTGATTGATAGAGGTATTTTCCATTGTTTTCCCCTTATATTGGTATTCTTGTGGTGTCCTAATGAGTGCAAGATGAAAAGCTTTGACATGTCTCTTTTTTCCAACAATACTGTTCTCATTAATAATAATCATGACACTACCGGATTGCTGTAAAAACCCATCTGGTTCACTAATGTCCTTTAGGGAAGGAAATCTGCCCTCCTTACCCGGTCTGGCCTACACGTGACTCCAGGTCCACAGCAACGTGGTTGATTCATAAGCACTCTCTGAAATGGCCCTAGCAAGTCACTTAATTCAAGGGCAATTAGGAATGATCAAAAAAACGCTGGCCTTGCTAGCAGCGCCTAAGAAGCATTCTTTCTTTTGCCCTTTCTTTCATCCTTTGAGCCCTGAGAACTTGGGCAGGTGGGAAAATCCAAGACTAAGAATTCCCAGGTGTGTGCAAAGTTGAGTTCATCCAAATTTCTGCTGTCAGTATCCTAATTAACAGCAAGTCCTGTTGCCCTTGTGCTCACTGATGTGCATTGGCCCCCCGATCCCATCAGGTCCACTGAATTTAAATTTCTCTGCCCTGTGTTCAAATTCCTCCAATGCCTTTATCTCTGTCAACTCCTCTGCAGCTCTCTGAAATCTCTACAGCCTTTGAATTCTGAACTTCTTGAGCTTCCACCTTCCAGATGAGATGTTAAACTGAGGCCCCGCCTGCCCTCGTTTCTGTGTCCCTTTCCACAGATGCTGCCAGACCTGCTGAGTTTTTCCGTCACTTCCTGTTTTCATCTCTTTATATGGCTTGGTTTCAAATTGTTTGATAATGCTACTGTTCAGAGGAGGCTGGGGAAAGATCCAGTGGGGTACTCTGGAGATGGTGTGGGGACTGCAGTAAAAGCCATTGATGGAAATGCTCCGGATACAATTGAACAGGACAAAGCAGCCTGCTTGATTGGCACCTATCCACCACCTTTAAACGTTTACTCCCTTCACCCCTGATCCACAGTAGCAGCAGTGCCTACCATCTACAAGATGCACTGCAGGACCTCACCAAAGGTCCATCAACAGCACCTTCCAAACTCGCAATCTCTACCATCTAGAAGGACAAGGGCAACAGATGTATGGGAACACCACCACCTGCAAATTCCCCTCCAAGTCACACGCCTTCCGGACTTGGAAATATGTCGCTGGATCAAAATCCTGGAACTCCCTCCCTAACAGCACTATGGGTGTACCTACACCACGTGGACTGCAGCGGTTCAAGAAGGCAACTCACCACCGCCTTCTCAAAGGCAATTAGGGATGGGCAATAAATGCTGGCCTAGCCAGTGATGCTACATCCTTTGAAAGAATAAATTAAAAAAAAGATATGAGTGGAATCAGCCGGGGGAGGTCTCACTCAGCTGCACAGCAGAGGAGAGGTGTTAGAGTAGGATGGTGCATTTGACTGGGTCAGAGGCTGCAGAGAGGCTGGAGGAGGAGGGATTGTGCACCAGAGACACAGTCGGTGCCGCTTGCAATTTTGTGTATGCTGTTTTGTTACTCTGGGAGAGGCAGCAACCTGACCAGTCAGATTCAGAAAGGGAGTTACAGGAAAGGTGAGCATGAATTTGGTAGGGTTTCAAATCGCTTCTTGAAATCACATAGTATGTACTGCACAGAAACAGGCCATTCAGCCCAACTGGTCAATGTTGATCCTTATGCTCCGCATAAGCCTCTTCCTACCTCTTGTCATCTAACCTAACCAATATATCCTTCCCTCCCTACCTCTATTATGTGCTTGTCTGGCTTCACCTAAATTCATCAATGCCTCAACCTCTCCCTGTGATATCCTCAGGGAGGGCAATGAAGTCAGAAAAATATAAAATAATGAACAGTGTAGGTGGGGGTTCTCTTGGCCAACATTCCTCCCTCCTTCACTCAACAACATCATCATCTCATTTCTGGCTGTGGGACCTTGTTCTGTGCCAATTGGCATCAGAGGAATGGGGCACTGGGAAACTGGGAAAGAAACATTGGAATACCAGGAAAGGGACATGGATACCTGGACTACAAGGAAAGGGGGACTGGAAAACCAGAAAAGAAACATTGGAATGCCAGAAATACCAGGAAAGGGACATGGAATGTGAGTTATACAAGGAACGGGGGACTGGAACACCAGGAGAAAGCTTTGGAATACCAAGAAAGAGGGACTGGATTACCAGGAATGAAACATTGGAATACCAGGAAAGGAACATGGAATACAAGGGATGGGGTGCTGGAATACCAGGAAAGAAACATTGGAATATCCTGAAAGGGACGTGGAACACAAGGAATGGGTGCTGGAATACCAGGAAAGAAACATTTGAATATCAGGAAAGGGATGTGGAATACTAGGAGTACAAGGAAAGGAGCACAGAATCAAGGAATACCAGGAAAGGGGGACTGGGAAAACATTTTAGGAAAGACACATGGGGTTACCTGGAAAACCAGGAAAGGAGATATTGGATCCAATCCCAGGAAAGAGACATGGATACCAGGAAACGAGCATTGAAATACCATCCTAGGAAAGACACGTGGGAATAACTGAAATAGCAGGAAAATGACACGAATACCATCAGAGGAAAGAGGTACTGGAATATCTTCCCAGGAAAGGAACATGATTATGGATTACTGAAAAAGAGAAACTAGGATTCATTCCCAGGAAAGGGAACAAAGACATATCTATTGGTGATTCTCATATTGCAGATTCTCTTCCAGAGACAAGAAAGGAGTCATTGAGATTTTTTTCCTTGAAAGAAGCCCTGGGAATACAATTCCTAAGGAAAGGAACATGTGGAGTACCTTTCTGGGTATTTGTGTCGATGCTCTGAGGCTAATTGCAGCAGAATGATTCAACACATTCATTGTGCATTAAGGGTTAACAGCATTAGGAAGCAGTGTGTTCTGCTGTAACACTATACAAAGTACCAGGTTATTCACTGTATAAAATTATCAACAACGCATAACGTAGTGTAACTTGATGCAGAAAGCAATTGCACAACACTAGGTAGGGTATTCATTGCTCAGTTATAACTGGACTAAAATTAAGAGGGCTGTAAGAACAAAGATTTATAACTTATGCAATCATCATTAAAAGGGACATACGACTCAGATGTTAGACATTGCAAAGTCATTACACCCTGAGTGTTAGGTTCACATTAAAACAGATGATTCAAGCACAATCTGAACTCCTCTGCTGTTTCTTCAGAATGACATATTCTCACATCTGAGGGAAGGGAAATCTGATAAATTTTTAAACCTGTGGCATTGTCTGCTTATGTGTAGAACCCAAAGGTTGAGGATATCCAGTGAGACAGCTAGAAGGGCCAAAGTGACAGATCAGCCAAAGGTTAACCAGTCATCCTATAATATGAGGCAAGGAGCACCCTAATGTGTAGGGCACCTTGATGCCCCTCTATAGCTCAGTGGCAGCACTCTCGTCTCAAAAGATCATGGGATCTGGTCACATTCGGAGACTTGAGCACATAATCTAGGCTGACACTCCCTGTGCAATACAGAGGGACTGCTGCAGTGTCAGAGGTGCCATTTTTTAAATGAAATGTTAAAACGAGGCCTTGCCTGCACCCTCAGCTGGATGTAAAAGATTCCAAGTCACACTTCCGAGTAAGAGGAGGGGATTTTTCCCCGATGTCCTGGTAAATATTTATCACTCAAACAACATCACAAAACAGATTATCTCATTGCTGTTTCTGGGATCTTTCTGTGTGCAAATTGACTGCCGTGTTCCTTGCATTACAGCAATGATTATACTCCAAATGTATTTCATTGACTGTAAAGCTTTTTGGGACAAGCACTGAAAGGTTCTATATAAATGCAATATTTTCTTTTTTTTAATTACTCAGGAACTTGGGGAGCCTATAGTTCCCCGTTGCTTTCTCCATGGCAATGCCTCGGCCAATCAGAGTCAACTTGCCAACCAACCTGCACCCTTGTCTCCTGTAGTATAAATTGTTGTGAGTGTTTGAAATTTGGCATTCTTGTGTTTGTCCTGATGTGTGCGAGACAAAAAGGATACTTGCCCCTTTTTTCAGCACTATTCAATATTTTCTTAATTGGAATTCCTTAAAGAGGGAAAGTGATCACTGGAGCCCTTTTACAAATGGAGCAGTGACGGTCGGACCCCATTAAAGAGAGGCATTTCATCAGGACCCAAAGGAAAAGTGGAATATTTCAGTGAAGGGTGAGCCATAGTCCAGGTGCTTGAAGTGGGAGAGGGACTTCCCAGCAAAGTCAGCAAAGGATTAGGAGCATTGGCTGGAACACTTACAAATGTGACACCTCACTCTGAATAAAGCATTTCGCCTTGACTGGTTTAAGATAATAAATCACACATCTTCCCAGAAGAGTGAGTCGAGTAAACATGCTGCGGAAGCATTTGCTGGGTGTATTTGGGCAGACCTGCAGCAGTCTGATATGGTCCTGCTGTGTGTCACTCATTCGACAGTGGAGATTAAAGGCTGCAAACTCCCAGTCCCTAATTCCCAGCTACAACCTGACAGGCGACGACACCCAGGCCAGACTTGGCAGTGCCGATAGTGGCTGAGGATACCTGCCAACTATTCCACACAAAAATATTGAGCGAGAGAAGAACCATTAAAACGGCCAGCTCCTCTATCCTCATCTCTCAAGCCTGGTTGAGACATGCCACGGGCTCTAAGCTGTTGTTTATAGTGTTGATATAATGCGTGTGGAGGGCTGGCTGATACAGGGAGGTGAGAATGCTAGCAAGATCTTGCTGATGTTTTCTTGTCCTCTTTTCTTCTCCATCGACTGCCTGGAAATGACAGAAAACCCTTACTAATACTGGTGTGTTGGTACACTGTATTTACAAGAACAGAGTGTATTAGGGGTCATAAATCAGCTTCTCCAACTTTGTGCTGAGACAAAGCCCTAAAGTGGCAAGATAGACATGAATGATGAAGGCCATTCTGCCCATCTTGAATTGAGCCATTGAGAAATAGACCATAATCTCCCATTGTAGAATCTAATTGGTTCTTAAATGGTTTCAGAGTTTTATTACAAATGCAAAGTTTTGTAAGATTATGTTTTTATGTCTTTAATTTAGGCTAAAATGAAGGGGGATCATGTGACTTGTTTTGAAATCTGCCTAACAACAGGTCCAGGTAAAGTGGTTATGAATGATTAAAGGAAGCCTCAGGTTGTTTTGCTTGTGAGAAGGCGTTCACACTTGGAGACAATGGCAGCAGCATCTGTGTTTACAGTGACTGCTGCCAGTGACTGCTTGTTTTTATTCAATTCACAGGATGTGGGCTTCACTGGCTGTGCCAACATTTATCGCCCATCCCTAGTTGCCCTTGAGAAGGTGGTGGTGAGCTGCCTTCTTGAACTGCTGCACTCCATGTGGTGTAGGTACATCCACAGTGCTGTTAGGGAGTGAGTTCCAGGATTTTGACCCAGCGACAGTGAAGGAATGGCGATATATTTCCAAGTCAGGATGGTGAATGACTTGGAGGGGAACTTCCAGGTGATGGTATTCCCATCTATCTGCTGGCCTTGTCCTTCTAGATAGTAGTGGTCGTGGCTTTGGAAGGTACTGTTGAAGGAGCCTTGGTGAATTCCTGCTATGCATCTTGTAGATGGTACACACTGCTGCCAGTGTGCATCGGTGTTGGAGGGACTGAATGTTTGTGGATGTGGTGCCAATCAAGTGGGCTGCTTTGTCCTGGATGGTGTCAAGCTTCTTTAGTGTTGTGGGAGCTGCACTCATCCAGGCAAGTGCGGAGTATTCCATCACACTCCTGATTGATGCCTTGTAGATGGTGGACAGGCTTTGGGGAGTCAGGAGGTGAATTACTCATCAATGATTCCTAGCCTCTGACCTGCTTTTGCAGCCACAGTATTTATATAGCTAGTCCAGTTCTGTTTCTGGTCAATGGTAACCCCCAGGATGTTAATAGTGGTGCATTCAGCGATGTTAGTGCCATTGAATGTCATGGGGCGATGGTTGGATTCTCTCTTATTGGAGATGGTCATTGCCTGGCGCTTGTGTGGTGCGAATGTTACTTGCCACTTGTCAGCCTAAGCCTGGATATTGTCCAGGTCTTGCTACATTTGGACATGGACTGCTTCAGTATCTGAGGAGTCGCAAATAGTGCTGAACATTGTGCAATCGTCAGCAAATATCCCCACTTCTAATGATGGAAGGAAGGTGATTGATGAAGCAGCTAAAGATGGTTGGGCCGAGGACACTACCCTGAGGAACTCCTGCAGTGATGTCCTGGAGCTGAGATGATTGACCTCCTACAACCACAACCATCTTCCTTTGTGCTAGGTATGACTCCAACCAGAGGAGACTTTTCCCCTGATTCCCATTGACCCCAGTTTTGCTAGGGTTCCTTGATGCCACACTCTGTCAAATGCTGCCTTGATGTCAAGGGCAGACACTCTCATCTCAACTGGTCCCCAAAGCCCCAGGAAGGTGTTGAGAATGTCGGGTTGTAAACGGTTATACTTAAATTGTCCATTTAATTCCAAGATAAAAGAGAGTTGGGGTCTCAAGGATAGCTAATCAGCATCTCTAACTGGATACAAGGCCCATGTGATTTAACTTACCTTGAAGTTGAGCTTTGAGAGGGGACAGGTTTCTACAACATCCTGAAACTCACAGACAGGCAGCCTGCCAGGATCTGGGAGAGAGGGAGAGGCTAGAGGCTGAAAGTCTCTATGGTTCACTGCACAGGAATATGGCTGGGAGCTCATGCTCTGATCGAAAAGACCAAATTAGTGAGGACTTGAAACAAGGCTGGGAGGTTACCTAACTGTCTCAGAGCCCTGACACTTGGGACCTGTTCTGTGGCTTTTCTCCACTATTCTCTGCCTGCATCATTTGAATCTATCGTTATGTCTTGGTGACCAGAACTGGGTCCAGTGCTCAAGATGGGGACTGACCAGAACTGGACCCAGTGCTCAAGATGGGGACTGACCAGAACTGGACTCAGTGCTCAAGATGGGGACTGACCGGGGATCTATAGAGTTTACATGTATCTTCCTCTGATCTGTACTCTACTGTTTCAATTGTGTTCAAAATTTCATTATTTCTATTACAACATCTTGATCTGTTAATTTCAATTGGTACACTTTCAACATTATTGATCTAATATGGATGTTGTCTGTTTTAACTTCCATTGTGCTATATATCCACATTAAATTTCATCCTCTGTTCCCTGTACATATGTTTGCACAGACAAGCACATGCACAGAAAGATTCACATGTACAGCTCATACATGGACAGATATGTGCAGATACATACTTGTATAACTGACACAAAGAGAAAAAAATGACCTTACATTTATAAAGCACCTTTCTCAATCTTAAGATGCCCAAAGCAGGACAAAACACCACTTTTGAAGAGTATTTAGTTTTGTGATGTAGGAACATAGCATACTCCCACACATGGCAATATGACGATGAACAGGTAATTTGTTTCATTGATGGATAAAGATTTGTCATATCTATAAGAGAGGACAGATGGGACCTTGCTTTAACATCTTATCTGACTGCTTTGTGCCTCCAGCACTGTAGCACTCCCTCAGCACTAACACCAGAAGTGTCAGCACACATTATATACCCACCTCTGGAGTGGGACTTGAACCCACAACCTTCTGACTCAGTGGTGAGAGAGCTACCCACTGAGACACAGCTGAACCCAGCTAAGCAACATAAAGCTCTGAGGAAATTTAGCTCTTAATAGTTTTTCAGCAGTTTTAGGGAAGGATGTGGAAAATTTCCCCACTACAGGGGGACACTGAATTGGTGTGACCTATATATCAAATTATTACCATAATTTCAGATAACTGCATACGATGCCCTAGACTCAGTTGTCACCTGACAACATGTAAATTTCCTCTGTTGAAATTCACTGCCAAGTCAAAGAGATATATTTCCAAGTCTAATCCACAGCAAGTCAGTTACTGTGGGCAACCTGCCAATGGAATACCAATGTAAAACGGAAGATATGGTAATGATTCCGCAAGTGTCTAGACTCTCTGACCTTGCTTTGATGTACTCCTTGACTAGAGTTAATGACCCTCTATATAAACAACATGGAGCAGCTGAAGTCCTTTGCTAGCATCTTCATCTTAACCTGCAATTGGCAAGTCACCATGCCATGTCTCGGATGCAAGAGAAAACTTATTCAACGGGTTAAACTCACTCATTAACAACATGACAACTCTTCACATGGATTAGAGCATTCCATTAGTAGGACAGAAATAACTGACCCTGTAACTCTGACCAGTTAACTCACCACCCAATCTATGACTGGTAAATAAAATGCTTTGAGATGTCCTGAGGTTGCGAAAGGTTGTTACCTCCAGACTTGGCTATTCCAGTGCCCACCTGGCTGGTCTCCCATCTTATGTAAACCAATGCATCCTAAGCTCTTCTGCCCTTAATTTGTGCCAAATCCCGTTTGCCCATCACCCCTGCGCTCACTGAGCTACACTTCAGGCAACATTTTGATTTTAAAATACTCATTTGGGCTTTCAAATGCCCCCATGGCCTCACATCTCCCTGTCTCTGTAACTTTCTCCAGCCTCTGCCCTCCTCCAGTTTTGGCCTCTTGTGCATCCCTGATTTTAGTGGTTCAGTGGGTGGCACTTTCACTTCTGTATCAGAAAGTTACAGATTCAAGTCTGACTCCAGGACTTGAGTAGAAAAATCTAGGCTGACACTCCAATTCAGTACTGAGGGAGTATATCTTTCAGATGGAACTTTAACCCAGTCTGTTTTCTCAGTTGGATATAAAAGATCCCTAAGCACTGTTTCAAAGAGGAATGGGGGAGTTCTCCTCATGGTCCTGGTCAATATTTATCCCTCAATTTTCATTTATTTATTATTTCACTGGAGGTGGGCATTGCTGGCTGGGCCAGCATTTATTGCTCATCCTTAATTACCCTTGAGAAGGTGGTGGGTGAGCTGCCTTTTTGAACCACTACACTCCATGTGGTGTAGGTACACCCACAGTGCTGTTAGGGAGGGAGTTCCAGGATTTTGACCCAGCGATGGTGAAGGAACGGCCAATATATTTCCAAGTCAGGACGGGGAGTGACTTGGAGGGGAACTTCCAGGTGGTGGTGTTCCCCACGTGTCTGCTGCCCTTGTCCTTCTAGATGGTAGTGGCCGTGGGTTTGGAAGGTGATGCTGAAGGAGCCTTGGCTGCAGTGCATCTTGTAGATGGTACACACACTGCTGCCACTGTGCATCGATGCTGGAGGGAGTGAATGTTGAAGGTGGTGGATAGGGTGCCAATCAAGCGGGTTGCTTTGTCCTGGATGGTGTCTAGCTTCTTGATGTTGGAGCTGCACTCACCCAGGCAAGTGCAGGGTATTCCATCACACTCCTTGTAGATGGTGGACAGGCTTTGGGGAGCCAGGAGGTGAGTTACTCATCGCAGGATTCCCAGCCTCTGACCTGCTCTTGTAGCCACAGTATTTATATGGCTAGTCCAGTTCAGTTTCTGGTCGTCATCACAAAAGCAGAAAATTATTGAAACATTATCACATTGCTGTTTGTGGGAGCTTGCTGTGCACAAGTTGGCTGCTGTGTTCCCCACAATGCAACAGTGACTGCACTTCAGAAGTATTTCAGTGACTGTGAAGTGCTTTGGGGCGTCCTGAATTTGTGAAAGGCGCTACAGAAATGCAAGTCTTCTTCATTTTACCAGCCAGAATCCCCAATAGCAGGCAATGGAACCTGAGCTGAGATGGCGTTTGATTTGTATTCAGAAAAAAAAAATGCTGTTAAAATAAACTTTGGATGAAATAACGAGATGAGTGAAATGGGAGGGGGCGAGGGGTGGGACTCCTGAAAAATTTTGGACCGTGTCTCAGTCACAGTCAGCTGCTCAATGAAAACTATTCTGGGCTTTGATAGTAATCAAATTTCGGTGATGTCAGGGACTGACTTAACTGAGTGGGGATTATAAATAGAGGTTGAGCAGAGGGGGAGTGCAGCAAATATAGTCAGAGCGCAGAGAGACAACACTGTTTACCGAGGAACATCTCCAACAGCAAAGAAACAGGTAGGAATTTCTACACTTAATTGTTCAATCGAGAATTTGATGGTCTTTTGGGTCGATCACTGAGGATGGGAGACCCTCTCTGGGACTGTGACAGAGCTTGAGGGAGGGCAGGGGGATTACTGACTGTTTAAGGAGGCATCGCAAAGAGCAGAGTTCTTGGGATCGTTCTGTGCAGCCTTCTGCCTAGAATCGCTTCTCCGAATGAGTGGTGCACAGTGAGAAACTTGATTTATTCAACTTCTTTTATAAAGAAGGAGAGAAATTGCCGGGGATACACAACTATCCGGCGGATAAAAATATTCACAATGACCCTGACCTGCGTCCGAAGTCGTCAAAATTTTCGAGACAGCCAAATGATTTTGCCTCGGTCTCAGATCTTCACTAATTGGCATTGTTTATTAATTTGGAGGATGTCATGAACAAAAACATTATTTGAATCTGGGATTGGAGACTCGCTCACTGATTGAAGAGGGTGACCTGCGTTCATTAGAGAGGCACTACACCTCAGCTTCACTCTCACTTTGTCATCGGGCTTGTGAGGAAAGGTCACCCCTTGACTCACCCCCCTCAGTACTGACCCTCTGACAGTGCAGCACTCCCTCAGTACTGACCCTCTGACAGTGCAGCACTCCCTCAGTACTGACCCTCTGACAGTGCAGCACTCCCTCAGTACTGACCCTCTGACAGTGCTGCACTCCCTCAGTACTGACCCTCTGACAGTGCAGCACTCCCTCAGTACTGACCCTCTGACAGTGCAGCACTCCCTCAGTATGGACCCTCTGACAGTGCTGCACTCCCTCAGTACTGACCCTCTGACAGTGCTGCACTCCCTCAGTACTGACCCTCTGACAGTGCAGCACTCCCTCAGTACTGATCCTCAGGCAGTGCAGCACTCCCCTCGGTACTGACTCTCCGATAGTGCAGCATTCCCTCAGTACTGACCCTCCGACAGTGCAGTACTCCCTCAGTACTGACCCTCTGACAGTGCAGCACACCCTCAGTACTGACCCTCCGACAGTTCAGTACTCCCTCAGTACTGACCCTCTGACAGTGCAGCACCCCCTCAGTACTGACCCTCTGACAGTGCAGCACTCCCTCAGTACTGACCCTCTGACAGTGCAGCACTCCCTCAGTACTGACCCTCCAACAGTGCAGCACTCCCTCAGCACTGACCTTCTGACAGTGCAGCACTCCCTCAGTACTGACCCTCTGACAGTGCAGTACTCCCTCAGTACTGACCCTCTGACAGTGCAGCACACCCTCAGTACTGACCCTCCGACAGTTCAGTACTCCCTCAGTACTGACCCTCTGACAGTGCAGCACCCCCTCAGTACTGACCCTCTGACAGTGCAGCACTCCCTCAGTACTGACCCTCTGACAGTGCAGCACTCCCTCAGTACTGACCCTCCAACAGTGCAGCACTCCCTCAGTATGGACCCTCAGACAGTGCAGCACTCCCTCAGTACTGACCCTCCAACAGTGCAGCACTCTCTCAGTATGGACCCTCAGACAGTGCTGTGATCCTTCAGTACTGGATTCAGGGCTCAAGTCCTTAGAACCTGTTTCTGTGAGGATGGTGTCAGAATGACACGATTCCAAACAGATGGAAGTAATCTCTTTAGCTGTGCAGTTTTCCCTCTTTTCCCTTTCACATCAGCGCTGCTTCCTCCAAACCAAACACCCAACTCAAGAGAGTTTGCAGCAGGACACTTATCACTGGGGAATTCATGGCTGTGTCCCATCTGCCCAGAACAGATATATCAAAAGAATTTTGCCAAAAATTGTTTTCCGTATTATTCATGTTCCTTTAAAATAATCTTTTCCTCTTTCCCTCTCTTCCCCTCTCTTACTCTCTCCTTCTCTCTTTCTCTGTCTCTTTTTCTCATACTCTCTCTCTCCCACTCTCTTCTCTCTTCCTCCCTCTCTCGCTCTTCCCCCCTCTCTCTCCCTCCCTGTCTCCCTCACTCCCTCTTTCTCTCTCCCATTTCTTTCTCTCCCTCTCCCTCACCCCCTCCCTCCATCCCTCTCTCCCTCTCCCTCTCCCTCCCCCCTCTCTCCCTGTCCCTCTCTCTCCCTCCCCTCTCTCACTCTCCCACCCATTCATCTCTCTCCTTCCTGCCCCTCCCTCTCTATCTCCATCTTCTAGGGAGTAAAATGACTCTAAACAAGACTGATAAGAGCAGGGCCCTGGACAAGAGACGGGGTAGTACGCCGCTGCACCTTCACCAGCAGTTTCACCGCCGGAGTATGCCCGTGGATGACCGTGAGCTCTGTGCCTCACTCCAGACGGGGAAACTGTCCAACCTGGTGCGCTGCACCTCCTTCAACCCCGGGCAGCCCCAGCGTGACAGCTCAGCCTCTGGCTCCTCCGACTCCTTCACCTCCAGTGATTCCGACAGCAGCCTCTACAAGGTGGTCCTGCTCGGGGAGCATCGCGTTGGCAAATCCAGCCTGGCCCGCATTTTCGGAGGGATAGAGGAAAACGAGCCACACGAGTCTGAAGGAAAAGGTGAGTGTTCATTGTGCTGGGTATAATGGAGTGAAGGTATAGGAGAGAGAGTAGGAGGGAATTATAGCGATGGAGAGTGAGATACAGATAGAGACAGAATGACGAGGAGAGAAAAAATTGGAGGGAAGGAGGAAGACAAAGAGCAGTTAAGAAGTAGAGAGAGACTGGGGATAGACAGGGTGTAAGAGAGAGAGTGAGAGATAGAGAGGGACTGGGATACAGAGATTTGGATAGAGAGAATGTGTAAGCGAGAGAGAAGGACTCAGATAGAGGAGTTTCTGAGAGAAAGAATGGAACAGAGACACTTGGATAGAGAGAATGGGCAGAAATTTTCTCTTGCTGGACGGGCGTGTGCCCTATTCTCTCGAGCGTGAAATGACGCGCGTTAATGTCAGCCGAGCTTGCGTTGTCAGCACGCACTCTCATGATATTTCGCTAGGTGGGTGCCCGAGGAAGACAGAGGTGTGCCCACCGTTAATTAAGAGGCCAGTTAAGGTCTTTGACACACCAGTTGCCTCCGAGGTTACGTAGCCCATGCGAATTTTTGGCCGTCACAAGGGCAAAACGGGCAGGCGGGCTGGTCACAACTTGCAAAAGCTCATACGCGGGTGGGATAAGAAGGGTCGGCAGCATTGTCAATGTGGGTAGTGAGGGGTTTTGGAGATGGTGTGCTGCTGGTTGATTTTGTGGATTGGACAGCTTCATCTCGCTTCAGAGCTGCCTCCTGAGCATTTCTAGGCCTCATTTCAGGACTCATTGGTGCCTTCCAGGCCCTCAGAGGATTCAGACTGTGTGGACCCTTCCAGGTATCAGACCGCCTTCTGTTTCCCTGGGAATGGGGATTGTGGTCTCCGCTGGAGGCACCTCCTCCTCTGAGGAAGAGAGGGGAAGGGGAGCGACCTGTGGGAGTAGAGACATTGGCACAAGGGGAGTAGGACCAGATGGCAGTCCAAAGTGAAAGGGGGCCACAGAAGATGCCACTATCCTGCTGCCAGGGTTTACGGGCAGCGATACAGCTACCTCAAGAGGCTCTGCCTCTCCAGGGCGACAGTGGCCTCCATTTCCCAGATGATCGGCTCTGAGATCAGCTCCGATTGTGTGGGTGGACACTCTATGCCAGTGGCTCTGAAAGTCACAGTGGCCCTCAACTTCTATGCCTCTAGCTCTTTCCAGGTCTCAGTGGGGGATCTGTGTGGAGTCTCCCAATCAGCTGTCCACAGTTGTGTCAAGCTGGTGACAGAAGATCTGTTCAGGCGGATATTGACTTTATTCTTTACTGTATGGATGAAGCCAGAGCCAGAGGCTCTGCAGTGATTGCTGGCTTACCCCGCGTCCAGGGTGCAATAGGCTGCACACGTGTGGCCATCAAGGGGCCAGCGGATCAGCCCGGTGCCTTCATCAACAGGAAGGGCTTCCACTCCATGAATGTGCAGATAGTGTGTGACCACAGGATGCTGATTCTACAAGTCTGTGCAAGATACCCAGGCAGCTCCCATTATGCGTACATCCTGAGACACTCGCAGGTGCTCCAGCTCTTCAGTGCTCCAGCCGGCTTGATGGATGGCTGCTGGGTGACAAGGACTATCCCCTGAAAAGGTGGCTCATGACGTCTCTCCGCCATCCAAGAACAGGCTGAGCAGAGGTGCAACAGGAGCCACGCCTCCACAAGGGCAGTGGTAGAGAGGACCATAGGTCTTCTCAAGATGCACTTCCGATGCTTGGACCGTTCAGGGGGAGCACTACAATACCCCCCAGACCGGGTGTCACAGATAGTGGTTACATACTGTGCTCTCCACAATCTGGCACTGGCAAGGGGGGGACCCACTGGAGGAAGAGGATCTTGATGCAGCTGCACAGGCCACAGATGACTCTGCTGTCTTGTTGGTCTTGATGACTTTGGCGGGCGCCCTCTGGCATGTGGAGCCTGTGAATGTCCCGCCTGGGAGGGAGCGGCCAGTGCCATGACTGGCATCTCCCCAGTCACCGCAGCCTCATCAGATACCACGGTCACTGGCAGAGGGGCGGAGGAGCTGCTGCCGTCATCCGGAGCGCCCTGAGAGGAGCCCGCAGTGACAAGAGGCAGCTCGTGCACCAACATCAGGTCGCTTCGGACCTCCCTGCTCATTGATGGACGGGCACCTAGCTGGGATACTGGGCGCCCAATCCATCTCCCACATTGACACTGACCACCTGAGGTCATTGCCTGTGTGAGGGCTGCAGGTCCCAGGAGGCCCTGATTCAGTTCCTGGGGCAGCCTCTCCATGAGAGTCACCACTCTCTCCACAGAGAAGACAGTGCGTTCGGTCATGAGGGTCATCGCATTGCTCATGCTCCGCTTGGACTCCTCCACAACAAGCACCGTGGTACACAGACCCTCATGTATCTCCGCCAGATCCTCCCGCACTCCCTGCTGGACTCCCAGCATCTGCTGCCTCAGGGACGACTCCAGAGGCCCATCATCAGCCACGGACTGATCATGGTCCTGGTCTCCAGCAGTCCTCTGACTGACGGTGCCCTGTGCACTCTCTGCCCCCACCTGCTCCTCAAGCTATTGTGACGTCCCCTCACCAGTGTGCACCGATAGACTACATGGCGATGTTATGCTCACCGAGGTGCTGGTATCTGCGCTGGTGCCTGCCTGACAGAGGGGGCGTGATGCAGGTGCATGCTGAGCATGAAAGGGTCAGCGGTGGCTCAGTGAATAACCCTCTCACCTCTGAGCCACAAGGTTGTGAATTCAATTATTATGTCAGGGACTTGAGTGGAAAACCCAGGCTGACATCCGCAGTGCAGTACTGAGGGAGTGCTGCACTGTCAGAGGGTCAGTACTGAGGGAGTGCTGCACTGTCAGATGGTCCGTACTGAAGGAGTGCTGCACTGTCGGAGGGTCAGGACTGAGGGAGTGCTGCACTGTCGGAGGGTCAGTACTGAGGGAGTGCTGCACTGTCAGAGGGTCAGTACTGAGGGAGTGCTGCACTGTCAGAGGGTCTGTACTGAGGGAGTGCTGCACTGTCAGAGGTTCAGTACTGAGGGAGCGCTGCACTGTCAGAGGTTCAGTACTGAGGGAGCGCTGCACTGTCAGAGGGTCAGTACTGAGGGAGTGATGAGTTGAGTTAGACGCTAAGCTAAGATCCCATTGCCCTCTGGGTGGGTGTAAAAGTTCCCTTGATATAATTTTGAAGAAGAGTAGCAGAGTTATTCCCAGTGTCCCAGCCAATATTTATTCCTCAATCAACATCACCTTAATCAGATTATGTAGTTATCTATCTCATCACTGTTTGTGGGAGCTTGCTGTGCACAAATTGGCTGCATTACAGAAGTGACTACACTTCTAAAGTGCTTTATTGGCTGGAAAATGCTCTGGGCCATCCTGGGCTTGCAGAAGGTGCGATTTAAATCAAGTGTTTCTATTATTTATATGTAATTTCCTGCTCTTTGCAGTCATGATGCTGTCCTGCACTCTGCACATTGTTTCGTTATCTGGGTTTCCCAGTATTGTCAAAAATCATTGCAGCTCTTAGAATCTGGCCCCAGTTGTTCAGCGAATCTGAACATTTTATTGATTGTGTTAAGATGGGCTGTGTAAAATTAATTTCCTGACTCCTGTGTCAGCAATCTGTGAGGCTAGCTCACGATGCTAATAGCTTCCACCTCCCGAGATTACGGTTTTCCCTCTCGCTGGATAAACATTAGTCATCTTAATCTATAATAAGTAATGGAAAACTAAACACAACCTCTTCAGCTGCACCCAAGAGTGGTTCGAGGGGAGACCTGCGCCTTAAGCTGAAAGGGTCTCCCTGGAAGTTCACTCATGAGTAATAATGACTTGTCGGCTGCCGGCAGCTCGATCTCATTGCCTGCTTCACACAGGAGGCCCCAGCTCTGCCCAGCATCCTGAGGCAGGTCAGACTGGCTGTTCCGGAAAAAAAAAACATTGCCTTCCAGCAAGTTAGGGATTCCCAACAAGAGTGGTAAACTGGGAATCACCATGGTACCCAGGGAATCTCCTAGACACCATCGAGGGAGAGGGAAAAACCTTTGGGGTTTTTTTTGGATGCAAAAAGCGAAGATGATCAATGGCCTCCCTCATCCTGATCTACCTGGGGCCTTGCCACCTTATTGGGGTGCTACTGATCTAAAACCAAATGACTGTTCACCTACCCAGCAGAGGATGTAAGACAGACCTGGTGTGGCTCCACCGACCAGAGGGCTCTCTGCTCACTCAAGGGCTTAGTGATGTGTTATTCCAAGTAACACGTGCTGAAAATTACGGGGAGAGTTTGAACGAGTAAGTGAGGAGAGTCAGTAACCAGACAGCACAGATTTTAAAATAATTCATAACAGAATCAGAGGCAAGGTGAGGAGAATTTTTTTTACACAGCGAGTTGTTGTGATCTGGAAGGCGCTGCCTGACAGGGCGGTGGAAGCAGATTCAATAATAACTTTCAAAAAGGAATTGGATAAATATTTGTAAAGGAGAAATTTGCAGGGCTATGGGCAAAGAGCAGGGGAGTGGGACTAATTGAATAGCTCTTTCAAAGAGCCAGCACAGGCGTGATAGACTGAATGGCCTCCTGTTCTATGTGGTTCTAAGATGTGATGAAAGAGACTCAGTGTGAATCCAATCTCTTTCCTTTCAGGAGACACGTTTGACAGATCCATCATGGTGGATGGGGAGGAAGCGAATCTTCTGCTGTTCGATATCTGGGAGCAGGTTGGTCCTTGCTATGATTGTTCCTGCTCTCAATACAAACGTGTTATTTTTCATTTGCTCCCCTTGTTGAACACCAGACTGGGCTCTGCTTTCTTCAGTGTTGGCCTCACTTTGGTACTTCACCCAAGTGGCTATTCTCAATGTGCGAGGGTTGGTACAGAATGGAGGGTACGATATTCAAACATATCCCTCCTCACCTGAAACACACAGGGCATCTCACACACGCATGCACACACACAAACACACACACATACACACACACACACCACACACACACACACACACACACACACACACACACACACAATGTGACACAGACACACATGGTGTCACACACACACTGTGTCACACACACACACAGGGCATCTCACACACGCACGCACACAAACACACACACCACACACACACACACACACACACACACACACACACACACACACACACACACAATGTGACACAGACACACACGGTGTCACACACACAGTGTGTCACACACACAGGGCATCTCACACGCACACATCACACACACACAAACACACACACACACACACACACACACATACATACACAATGTGTTACACACACACATACACACATACACACATACACACACACACACACACATACACACCCACATACACACACACAATGTGACACAGACACACAGGGCATCTCACACACACACACACACACACACACACACACATACACAATGTGACACACACACACGGTGTCACACACACACAGGGCATCTCACACGCACACATCACACACACACACACACATACACAATGTGATACACACACACATCACACACGCACACACATACACAATGTGATACACACACACACACATACACAGTGTGACACAGACACACACGGTGTCACACACACAGTGTGTCACACATACACACAGCGCGTCTCACACATACACACACACACACACACACACACACACACACACATACATACACAATGTGACACACACACACACATGGTGTCACACACACAGTGTGTCACACACACACAGGGCATCTCACACGCACACATCACACACACACACACACATACACAATGTGATACACACACACACACACACATACACACATACACATACACACACACACACACACACCCCTCTTCCAGCAAGACAGGAGGGTAAAACTTGGCTGATTTCTGACTCCTCCCTATCACAATAACTGTTGTGGCCAAATTTAGCAAGAGCAAGGCCTTTTTTTAACCAAGGGCTAGGGTCCAATAGTAGGCTGCTGACCAATGATAGAGTGCAGAGGAAACAGATACAGCAAGAAAAATAATGAGCGCGGGATCTGGTGGGTGGTGGGGTGAGAGACTGTCAGAAACTCCGTTCACTTGGCTTGTCACAATGTCAGCTGTGGTCATACTGACAGCACATCCACCTCTGAATCAGATAGGTTGTGGAGTCAAGTCTCAATCCAGAGACGTAACTGCAAAAATCTAGGCTGACACTCCCAGTGCAGTACTGAGGGAGCACTGCACTGTCCGAGAATCAGTACTGAGGGAGTGCTGCACTGTCGCAGGTTCAGTACTGAGGGAGAGCTGCACTGTCAGAGGGTCAGTACTGAGGGAGTGCTGCACTGTCAGAGGGTTAGTACTGAGGGAGCGCTGCACTGTCAGAGGGTCAGTACTGAGGGAGCGCTGCACTGTCAGAGGGTCAGTACTGAGGGAGTGCTGCACTGTCAGAGGGTCAGTACCGAGGGAGTGCTGCACTGTCAGAGGTTCAGTACTGAGGAAGTGCTGCACCGTTGGAGGTTCAGTACTGAGGGAGTGCTGCACTGTCAGAGGGTCAGTACCGAGGGAGTGCTGCACCGTTGGAGGTTCAGTGCTGAGGAAGTGCTGCACTGTTGGAGGGTCAGTACTGAGGGAGTGCTGCGCTGTCAGAGGGTTAGTACCGAGGGAGCTGCACTGTCAGCGGTGTCATCTTTTGGATGAGATGTTAAACTGCAGCCCTTCTCCCCTCCCAGCCTCTGATATTCATTTGTAACAGGAAACTAAATTGTATCTTTATTCATCATTTAAGGATGACACCAATTGGATCCGTGATCACTGTATGAAGCTGGGAGATGCCTACATCATAGTGTATTCAGTAACAGACCGAGCCAGCTTCGAGAAAGCCTCAGAACTGAGGATCCAGCTAAGGAGAGTGAGACAGGCGGAAGACATCCCCATTATCCTAGTCGGGAACAAAAGTGACTTGGTTCGGTCCAGAGAGGTGTCAGTGGAAGGTATGTGGGAGTTACTATATTGCACTCACTGCTTATAAAAACAGTGTTTGAAACAAAACAAGTGAACTTGCCATTTGAAGCAGTTCCAAGGGGGAAGACCCTGGGAGCGTTCAGAATGAAGGGAAGTACTCATGAATAATTGCGAGTCTCTCTTTGTCTGTATCCATTACTCTTTCCCTCTTTGTTTGTCTCTGTGTCTCCAAATCTGCCTTTCACTTCCTTCACCTCTCTTTCTTTCTGTCCGTCTCTTTTTCTTTGTTTCTGTCTCTCTGTCTCTCTCTGTCTCTCTCTGTCTCTCTCTTTCTCTGTCTCTCTCTCTCTCTGTCTCTCACTCTCTGTCTCTCTCTCTCTGTCTCTCACTCTCTCTGTCTCTCTCTCTGTCTCTCTGTGAAAACTGTGGCTCTGTGGGTCACCCACCCACCTATGAATTCAGGGACCTGAGCATATAACCTGGGAAGACACTCCAATGCGGTTATAGGGGAATGCAGCACTGTATTTCCATATAAGGTGCTGTCTTTTGGATGAGACGTTAATGAATTTCTGTCTGCTCTCTTAGGTGTATGTAAAAGATCCTAAAAGACTATTTGAAGGAGTTCTCTCCAACGTATTGGCCAATATTTATCCCTCAACCAACATCATTAAAAACAGGCTATCCATTCAATATCTCATTTCTGCTTGTGGGATCTTGCTGTCCACAAATTGCCTGCCATGTTTTCTACATTACTTCAAAAGTATTTCATTGGCTGGAAAGCTCTTTGGGGTGTCCTCCAGTCATCGGAAAGGGGCTTTCTAAATGTAAGTCTTTCTTTCCTCTCGAATGCTAACATGATCCTCCAATTCCTCCACAGAGGGGAGATCCTGTGCTGTGGTTTTCAACTGCAAGTTTATTGAGACCTCTGCTGCCCTCCACCACAACGTGAAGGATCTCTTCGAGGGCATCATCCGGCAGATCAGACTCCGCAGAGACAGCAAGGAGGCCAACGAGAGGCGGCTGGTGAGTGCCAAGAGGCGGGAAAGTATTGGGCAGAAGGCCAAACGTTTCCTAGGCCGGATGGTGGCCAGGAACAACAAGAAGATGGCCTTCAAGCAGAAATCCAAGTCCTGCCACGACCTGTCTGTCCTTTGAAGTTAGATTGAGAAAATACAATTGCTCACCTTGGCTGCTGTGCAACCGTTATCAAATGTGTTTGTCTTTTTGTGGGTATTGAATGAAAGAAGTTATTGCTTGGAGAATAAACATTATTGGGAACTATGCAAACGGAATTTGAAATTCTGCCGGTGAATAAGGTAATGCATTTCTTGCATGTTGCCTTTACTGCAGCCAACATCACTGTCAGACGTGTGATACTGACTATGTATCTGTACCCCTGGAGCTCCTCTGTGGATAGCGGAAACATGCAATTAATAACCTCTCCACCAAGAATATAAGTGCCAGCCTCCTGCCACTCTCACCTCAGTTATGCAGCCAAAAGTATTTTAACTTGTCTTCTGTTCACATGCTCACCTCCCTCTTGATATCAGTGGTGAACCATCCCAACAGCAACAGATAGAGACCTGATGGAGGTGTTTGAGGCAAGAAGACTGGACCCTTTAAGGAAGATCTGCATGCTGGAATGGGGAAATCGGATACAATAATGGGGAGTTTGTAAGATTGATATTTCAAAGGATGTGATTCAATGGGTTCAAAAGCTTCCTTCATCCAAAATTCTCCTTATTATCCAGTGAAAGAAGCTGCAATAAACCCATCTACAGCCACTTGGTCTCTTCAGCGTTATTGGTAAATGCTACATTCCATTCAATTTCTAAAGCTTGCTAGCAATATCTAGGGTTAGAAAATGGTCACTGCATCAGTCCTGGAATTCAATAGCCGACTTATTGATAGTTGGTCACTCGGAGTCTAACTGAACTCAATAGGCCTGAAGTTGTGACACTATCTCCTTGGTATCAGGATCATACAGCATGGAAGGAGATCATTTGTCCCATCATACCTGCGCTAGCTCTTTGAAAGGGCTGTCCAATTGTCCCACTAACTTTGCTCTTTCCCCATGGCCTGTAAAATTTGTCAAAGCATTAGGGATGAACTGGCATCTGAGTGAATCCAACTTGGTGTGACCTGCAGGGGTGATGGTAGTTTAATGGTAATGTCACTGGACTAGTAACCCTGAGGTCCTCTGGGGACATGGGTTCAAATCCCACCACAGCAGCTGGTGGGATTTAAATTCAAAATAAATCTGGAATTGAAAGCTAGTCTTAGTAACAGTGACCATGAAACTGTCATTGGTTGTTGTAAAAGGTCTCCTAGAAGGAAATCTGCCATCCTTACCTGGTCTGTCCTACATGTGACTCCAGACCCACAGCAATGTAGTTGACTCTTTAACTGCCCTCTGAAATGCCCTAGCAAGCCACTCAGATGAAGGGCAATTAGGGATGGGCAACAAATGTTGGCCTTGCCAGCGACACCCACATCCCATGAAAAAATAAAAAAAGGCATTGACAGGCTGAGAAACCTGTAAATTTGAGATGCAAAACCATCCCTTTTCTAATTTATGAAACAGCATGATGTTGTAATCAGCACCAATACTTTGAAACGCAAGAAGATTTCAGTGGTGAGTGGGTTTATTGAGCTGATTTTTAAAGAGAGTAACAAGGAGCAAAAGAGTTTCCGGCTCTGATGGAAGACTCATGAGGTGTGCAGGCTCATACAGAAACATCAGACAGCACAGTCAGACATAGAATGATCACATGTCCAGGTAGGCAGCTGCTGAGAAACAAAAAATTAAATAAGCAATAATACATGCTCACTGTGGTTCACTGCTAGGTTCTGTCAGATTCCTTTGCACCTCAGTATATTATTATTCAGATCATTTCCTAACTGTTTACATATCGATTTTTGTATTAAAATAAAATTTATTCAGCCTTGCAAAACTGTGTGCTGATATATTTCTGCAATGGTGAAGATTTATTGAAACACTCTTCATTCAATGTGATACCAAAACTCACCACATCCACCTGTATCTCTACTGATGTTAATCCAGCTCCCTCACACTGTCACTCAGTAACCCTACTCCCCTCAGCACCCTGTGTTACTGACTGTATCTCTTCTCATGTTAATCAAGGTCCTTTACACTGTCACTCAGTAACCCCTCTCCCCCCAGTGCCCTCTGTTACTGGCTATCTCTCTATTGATTTAATCCAGCCCCTCACACTGTCACTCAGTAACCCCTCTCCCCTCAGTGCCCTGTGTTACTGACTGTATCTCTACTGATGTTAATCCAGCTCTTTCACACACTGTCATTCAGTAACCCCTCTCCCCCCAGCACCCTGTGTTACTGACTGTTTCTCTATTGATGTTAATCCAGCTCCCTCACACTGACACTCAGTAACCCTTCTCCCCCCAGCGCCCTCTGTTACTGGCTATATCTCTATTGATTTAATCCAGCCCCCTCACACTGTCATTCAGTAACCCCTCTCCCCCCAGCACCCTGTGTTACTGACTGTTTCTCTATTGATGTTAATCCAGCTCCCTCACACTGTGGGAGAGGACATGATGAAGTGCCTGTCATTTTTTTTCTCAAAAATATACTCTGTTCCGAAATATTGTAAAAATACATTACATAACAGATCAAAACTGACAATACATAAAGTGCAAAACAGTTCAGAGTCTTTCACAGAATCACAGAATTGTTACAGCATAGAAGGAGGCCATTCAGCCCATCGTGTCTGTGTTGGCTCTCTGAAGGATCAATTCAGATCGTGCCCCCCCTCCCCCACCCTCTCCCCGTAACCCTGCACCTTCTTCCTTTTCAGAAAACAACCTAATTCCCTTTTGAAAGCCTCGATTAATCCTGCCTCTACCACACTCTCAGGCAGTGCATTCCACTCGCAGTGTGAAAAATTTTTCCCTCCTGTTTCCATTGCTTCTTTTGCCAATTACCTTAAACCTGTGTCCCTCGGTCTTTCCACCAATGGGAACAGTTTCAGCCTATCCACTCTGTCCAGGCCCCTCATGATTTTGAACACCTCCATCAAATTCCCTCTTAACCTCCTCTTTTGCAAGGAGAACAGTCCCAACTTCTCCAATCCATGCATACACACTTGAAATTGCTCATTCCTGGAAACTTTCTTGCAAATCTTTTCTGAATTCTCTAATTCCTTTACATCTTCCCTAAAGCGCGGTGCCCAGAACTGGCACAATATCCAGTTGAGGCTGAAGCAGTGTTTTACGCAAGTTTAACATAACCTCCTTGCTCTTGTACCCTATGCTCCTATTAATAAAGCCCAGGATACTGTATGCTTTATTAACCAATCTCTCAACCTGTCCTGCCATTTTCAATGATGAATACAAAATACCGTAGATGCTGGAAATCTGAAATAAAAACAGAAAATGCTGGAAAAACTCAGCAGGTCTAGCAGCATCAGTGGAGAGAGAAACAGAGTTAATCTTTCAAATCCGTATGACTCTTCATTTAGCTCTGAAGAAGTCATATGGACTCGAAACGTTAACTCTGTTTCTCCACAGAGGGTGCCAGACCTGCTGAGTTTTTCCAGCATTTTCCGTTTTTATTTCTGCCAACTTCAATGATTTATTCATACACACACACCCAGATCTTTCTGCTCCTGCACCTCCTTCCGAACTGCATCCTTTATACTGTCTCTCCATGTTCTTCCTACCAAAATGAATCACTTCACACTTCTCTGCATTGGACTCCATCTGCCACTAGTCCACCCATTTCACCAACCTGTCTATGTCCTTTTGCAGCTCTACACCATTCCCCTCGCAGTTCACAATATTCCCCCATTTGGAATCATCGGAAAAGTTGGAAATTGTGCCCTGTATACCAAGGTCTGGGTCATTAATATACATCAGGAAAAGGGACCCAATACTAACCCCCCGGGGAAACTCCACCACAAACCTTCCTCCCGCCCTAAAAACATCCATTAACCACTACTCTCTCTTTCCTATCACTCAGCCAATTTCGTATCCATGGGCAGGATTTTCCGCTGGTTGGCCGGGTCTGGGAATGGCTGGGAATCAGTCCACCACTCGCAATCGGGCCCTGACCGTGATTTCACGCTGGCTGGACAACTAACGGGCAGTCAGCGGGAAACACAGGCTGAGAGCCTCAGCGGGGACGGGAGGAGTGTGGGCGCGGAAGTGTGCGCGTGCGTGGGGGGGGTGCGCGTAGTGAAAGCCCCCTGAAGGCTACAGAGTGGAGCTGAAGGATTTAAAAGTGAAATATAAAGATTTGAATAATAAGGGAAACGCCCCCACATGTGACTCTGTCTCATGAACAGGGACATGGTGAAAACGAATTTAAACATTTTTTATTGTTTTTTTTTAGTCACTGTTGGAAACCTCATCCTGCCTGGAGGTTTTGCACAAAATGCAAATCGGCCTGGCCTATTCGCCCGCCGGCCAACTGTACAGTCAGACGGGCAGCGAGAAATTCAACATAATTACCAGCTTCGGGGCTTTAATAGGCCTCTTAATTTAATAGGCGGGTGCGCTGCCAACTCTCGCGTACGCCTGCTGACTGAAATATGGCGCGATAATGTTGAGACACCTACCCGATGTCATCGCTCGCTATTTCATGCTGGGGTGTGTGGGGCACATGCCCTCGTGCTGAGCTGAAAATCTGGGCTCGTGTTGCTACTGTCCTTTCTATTCCATGAGCTCTAACTTTGTCCACAAGTCTGTTGTGCGGCACTTATCAAGTGACTTATGGAAGTCCATGTACACCCCCATCAACTCTCTCTGATTCCCTCCCGAGGCCAGTTTGAACTAGTTGCAGACGTTCATCGGCCTGTAAACTGACAGTGGATCCGAGCAAAATGTCTGAAGTCACCCATGTATAGGGAGACTTTGATCTGAGTGCTCCCACAGCCTGGGATTGTCACCCAACTTATGTCTGAATCCTTCCTGATGGACTCATCGAAGGGTATGATGCAGCACACGAGCAGGACTGGTGAGAGAAGACAGCCCTGCTTGACTCCGGGTTTGGCTGGAAATCTTTTCAAATCCCACCCACTGATTGAAACTGTGCTACAGATGTTTGTGTAGAGCAGCTGGATCCAGTTGTGGGTTCCCTCCTCAAACCCCATTTTGGAGAGTACATCCACCATGTGCGATATGCTGTCAAAGGCCACCTCCTGGTCCAGGCTGATGAGGCAGGTGTCCACACCCCTGTCCTGTACATAGGCAATCGTATCCCTGAGTAGGGTGAGGCTGTCAGAGGTCTCCCTGCTGGGTATCGCGCAGGTGTGGTCAGGGTGGATCACCAACTTCAGAGCAGACTTGACCTGATTGGTGATGACCGTGGACAGAATCTTATAGTCCACATTCAACAGTGAAACAGGTCGCCAATTTCTAATTTCCTCCCTTTCCCCCTTCTGCTTGTAAATGAGGGTGATGATGTCTTTCCTCTCGGATTCTGACGTGCTACCGGCCAGAAGCATACTCTCGTACACTTCCACCAGGTCTGGGCCGAACCAGTCCCACAGAGCCGAATACAACTCAGCCGGCAAGGTGTCGCTTCTGGGAGTTTTACTCAAAGGACTTGATGGTTGTCAGCTCGTCCAGAGTTAGTAGTTTGTCCAGACTCTCTAATGTACTGTCATCTAAGACCTCCGTGATAGAGGACAGGAAGGACTGGGAGGCCGCTCTGTCCATGGGCTTCATGTCATACAATCCGGCATAAAAGGATTTGCTGATCCTCAATGTCGGACTGTGATGACTTTACTGAGCTGTCTTCTTCCTTCAGGCTGCTGATCACAGAGCTCTCTCTGTGTACCTTTTGGAAGATGAAACGTGAACAAGTCTCATCCTGCTCCACGGAGCGGACTCTGGAACGAAAGATGATCTTGAAGGCAAAGAGTGAGACTAGAAGTCTGTTCACCTCTTGGAAGTTCTCCTTGACATCGACCCCCACTGACTGCAGCCGGAGCAGATTCTGCAGCTTTTCTGGATTAGCTACATTTCTCTCTGTCTCCCTCTTACCTTCTGAACACCTTTGATGTTTGTCTCGATCATGTCCCACCCGTGTATCATGGACTCAAAGAGGGCTTTCACAGTTCTCCAACATTTCAAATGCCCTGAGTTCTTTGATGTTTCCTGGGGTCAACAGTTTCACGTTCAGCTTCCATGTTCCCCTACCAACCCTCTGGCCTTCCTGTAGATGCCAGTAGGAGGCAGCTTGATGTTGGTGGATGTGCCTCTGAATGCTCTGGGCAGAATCAGGAAGTCTATCCTGGAATGTGCGGACCTTTCTGGCCTTGACCAGGTATAGCTACGCGGCACTGAAGATGTTGTGCAGCTTGGCATCTTTCCACCAGGAGTCTGGATGTGATGTCCAGTTTACTGTCAGCCCTGCTGAATGGTCCAGCAGCATTGGTGATGCAGCTGAAGTCACCGTCTAGAACGAACAACCTGGATGGCGCCAGCGGCAGTGGGAGCTGCTGAGGGCTTTGCAGGCCGCTTACTGTTTAGAGCTGGGTTGTACAAGTTGATTAACTGGAGCAGAGGATTTTTATACATGAGGTCTGCTATGAGGAGGCAACTGCCTGCCATCTCCTTAACTTCAGGGATTGTGAGGTTTCTGCCCCGCAGCAGAATACCCAGGCTGCAAGAACAGGAATTGTTTCCACCTGATCAATAGCCCTTGGGACCACCATTGTGACTATTGCCTGGTGCTCCTGCAGATCCAACAGGTCAGCTTTGACCTTGGCAAGGTAGCTCAAGGTTGAAACACACTGCATAGTGACCTTAACATTAACCGCACACATTACTAGAGGGTATTTGTAATCCCGATTAAGATGTGTAATCTACCAGGGCAATAGTCTATGCTAGTCCCAGACTTTGAGTATGTTCCTGCAGAAGCCATAGTTTCGTGAACTGTTTCACTGTAGCTGGCCTGAGGTATCCGTTCTGGTCAGTGATGACAAGGTTCTTCCAGTGAGGTGATATTGGGCAGAGTGGTGTCATGTAAACAAGGAGGTTGGGATTGACCTTGGCTGGTGCTTCCTTATCCCTCAGTTCCTTTTCTGGAACTTTGCTACTCCCAGTTTCCTGGAGATGGGGTGCGCTGGTCAGATTGCTGTCCCCAGCCTCTGCCTGCCATTGCTGCACAGAGTAACAAGGTGTACACACTGGACATTTAATGGACACTGAATTCTGAGATCACACCACTACCCTGAGCCTCTCACTGTACACGGTTATGACACTCTTTCTTGGAGTGTTGAGGATCTGTCGTCATCTGGCTGCACAAAGAGCTTTGTGCTGGATAAAATTTTATTAATAGCAGAATAAATTAGAATAAATTATCAGAATAAATTAGCCTCTGACCAATGGATTTTTTCTGTGTGGACATTCGCAAGTGCAGTAATGTAGGGTGTACTTGTGTTTTAAGGCCTTGAAGCTTGTGTCCCACTGAACTTTCAGCGTAACTTTTTGTTGCCACATGTCATTGGCTTATATTTAGGGCTGATTTGTTGGAATTGTGTCAGCCTTTATGAAGCCAATGGGACCTACTTCTAAGCCATGTAGCATGGAGTCTGGTCATACTGAGAAGCAGATTCTTGGCATCCATCCAACAGGTAAGGCATTAAACTGAGGCCCCACCTCCTCTCTCAGGTAAATGTCAAAGATCCTTTGGCCACTATTTGAAGAACAGCATGGGAATTCTCTTTGGGGTTCTAGGCCAATGTTTATCCCTCAACCAACATCATTAAAAAACAGAAACAGAAAATGTTGGAACACTCAGCAGGTCTAACAGCATCTGTGGAGAGAAAGACTGTGTTAATGTTTTGTGGCTGTATAACTCTTCTTCAGAGCTCTGAAGAAGAGTCATACGGACTCAAAACGTTAACTCTGTTTCTCTCTGCAGATGCTGTTAGACCTGCTGAGTTTTTCCAGCATTTTCTGTTCCTGATTCAGATTTCCAGCATCTGCAGTATTTTACTTTTATCATTAAAAAACAGACCATCTGGTTATTATCATAGCGCTGTTTCTGGGACCTTGCTATGCAAAAATTGGTTTGCAGTGTTTCCTGCATTACAACAATGGGTACATTTCAAAAGTATTTTATTATGTAAAGTACTTTGGGGTACCTTGAGGTCATGACAGCTGTAGAAACGCAGTCTTTCTTTCCTCATGAAAAACACTGGCACAGATTGATGGGCCAAATGGCCTGGGTTAATAATCTTTAGTTCTTTAATATTCTTTGCTTTGTTATGGGGAGAAGGTGGGAGAATGGTGTTGAGAAACTTATCAGCCATGATTGAATGGCGGAGCAGACTCGATGGGCCGAATGGCCTAATTTCTGCTCCTATGTCTTATGGTCTTATGTACTCCAGCACTATTCTCTATTTGTCCATATCTGCGTTTCTCTGTCTGTCTCTTTCTCTGTCATTCTGTTTGTTTTACCCGAGTCACCTTCTGTGCCCCACTGTCTCACCCCTCTGTTCATCTCTCTGAGTTTCTGCCCTCTTCGTCCATCTCTTGCCTCCTCTATTTCTCCTCAATCTCTCTGTATTTCTATTTGTCTATCTCTCTCTCTATCTACCCATGCTTGTCCACTTGTCTCTCTGACTCCCTGTTTATCTCCCTTTCTCGGTCTCTGACTCTGTCCCTCTTCTCTTCCTTTATCTGGTGTTATGTTATGGCAGATGGTAATTGCCGGGCTGACCAAATCCCAAAGGGAAACTTGGCCAAGCTATCATAACAATTTTGAAATTTGTATTTATTATAGAAGGTATGTATACTGAAGTCAGAAGTAAAGAGCCCACTACCACCTTTGGAGATTTTAAAGATTAAGTTAAAACATTTACTAACAAAAGAAAAGAAAAAATTACACATGTAAGATTACACTTACACAGTTAGATTTAATCTTACAACAGTTCCCAAAAGATTTCTACTTACAAATGATTAGATTCCCAACAACATACCCTTTTCAGGCAACAGTCTGAATAGATTCTTAATCTATAAAACACCTAGCAATATTACTACAAGCACCCACTGTTGCTATAAGGGGGGTATTTCTCAGCTTCTCTCTCCCTTGCACTTGACAAGGGAACTCCAAAGCTTTTAACAAAACCTTGCATTCTGGACCAAACCAGCACTTCTCTGGGGCACCTAGAGGTTGCTTTTTCACTGGGTCCACTTCTTAAGATCTCACAGGGCTACTCCCCATACAGCTTTCCATCTCTCTTTAAACATATGTCCTCCCTTTTGATCTGCAAATCCCGTTGTTTCACCCTTTCTTTGGAAATCACTTTTCCCAGAATATAAAAACCTTTCATGTTGTCCTTATGGCCAGCACTTTCAGGAAAAGATAAACATAATAACTCTGCCTCATATACCTTGTCAGTTGCAAAACATCTTATCATGTTCCTTTGAAAATCAAACAACCCCTAAACTTATCTACAAAATGCAGATTCCATTCATAATGCAACTGCTGAGAACTCATCTTAGCTTACCCATCTCCATATCAAGTTACCTGTTTTTTACACTTAATCCCTTTAATGATTCAAACTTTGCAGTTTAACCATCTTTAATTTAATTAAGTTAGTCTCTCTCTCTCTCTCTCTCTCACACACACACACACACACACACAAGCCTGCTTCAGTATCCCACAGTAATATTAGGAAAAAAATGACATTTCCTTTACATTATCTATATGTCTGTGTTTCATCTCTCACTATCTTTATCCTTCTGTCTATCTGCCTTTCTACTTCTCTCTGTCTGCTTCTACCCTTTTTCTATATCCCTGCCTACATTCCTTTGTTCCTCTGTCCCTCCTACTCTGTTGCTCACTATACCCACTCTCTCTCTCTCTTGCTCTGCCTCTCTCTGTCTTGCCATCTCAGAAGCTGCAGGATGTGAAAGAAATGATTGTGTTTGTGGCTAATTTAGGATTGGATTGGGTGAAATGGGAAGTCAATGATTAACTTTGAATTATGGGCCGTTTATAAGAAAGTTGCAGTGCGGCTGGGGTCTGCCTGAGGCACAGTCACACTGACCAGGTAAGACTTCAGCTGTTTGTATCTGACTCGATCTTTCCTTTAAACTGAAAACCAGAAGTAGAGAGGCCTTAAGAACAGTCAGAACTGTGACAGACCAAGAGAGGAGAGAAGGTGAACTAAGCTATGAATCCATCCTTCTTACAGGGTCAAACAGTTACAATTAAACCTTCTCGTTGATAGGAAAATCTTACTTTTGCTTCATTACAGTAAAAATATTTGGAATTCCAAACTGCAGAAACCTCAAGCTGGAAAATCTGGGAAATTTTCTTAGAATCTTTAAATGTGAAATTTTGAAGTGCTTGCCTTAGAAAAATGGCAAGATATTCCAAGTATCTTTCTTAAACTTTACATGCGAGGGACAAATGTACTCCTTATCCTTTAGAGATTAGACCAGATGTCTGAGGGATTACTGACTGCTCCTCAGTGGGTTGTGTGCATGACCGTCAACTTTTTAAACAGAAAACTGCAGTTCAAGGTCACCCTGAATCTGCTGCATTCGCCTTCAAACTTTATTTTACTGCGACATTAACTGAACTGCAAAATATTGTTAAATGGGAATGAAATTTTATTGTCACTGGAATGTTGGGGTAAGGGGGAAAAGCAACATGGGGGGAGAGAGAGAAAGAGAGCGAGAGACTGGCTGACCAAGGAGAGATAGAAAAAGAACACACCTTGGAGAGACAGATTGACAGAGTGGGGGGATACAATACGAGAGAGACCATGGGGAGATAGAGACCAAGTGTGTGTGTGAGAGAGACAGAGAGACAGACAGACAGATGGAGAGAGAAAGAGAAAGAAAGAGATAGTGGAAAGAGAAAAACAGAGGGAAAGACAAAAAGGGAGAGAGAGAGAGACAAGTGAGGAGACTGAAAGAAATTAGGAAGGAGAGAGAATCAGAGTGAGAGGAGAGAACAAGAGATAGAGGGCAAAGAGCTGAGAAAAAAGAGAAACAGAGGAAAGGATAGAGACAGAGCAAGAGATAGCTACAGAACAATGGAGAGAAACAGAAACAGAGGCAGAAAGAGACCAAGAATGCTGGTTTGTGAAATTACAAATTAATAGAATTAAGTCATGGGTTAAAGCCACCTAAACAAGGTCATTACAAAGACACTTGTAAATGAGGAGACACGTGAGTACAGGTAGTTGCAGTCATTGAAAGGTCACCCTGTCTGTCTGATCTTGAAGCTGCCATTAAATTGGCTTTTAACTGGATTTTCTGGGGTTTTTTCCCATGCTTCTGTTTGGGGGTGGGGGGCGGGGCGGGGGGGCTCGTGGGGGAGTTCACTAACAGCTGATGTAATTGTGATCTACAGAATCTGAAGCAATGGTTCTGATGGGATTTCTGCACATCAAAGAATTCAGCCAGGTAGGTAAATGCAACACTTGACTCTCCTGAACCCTTCTCAAAACAATTCATTATTCATGACAGGAAGCACCTTTGGCAGAATAAAATCACTTGCATCTACTCTCTTCATTTTGTTTCAATTCTCTTTCTCACTCTCTATTTCTTACTCTCATTTTCTCTCCTGCTCTCTTTTGTCCAGTTTACTTTTCATTTTTATTTCACTGTCACTCAATCTTTTCACTTTAATCCTCCTCCTTCACTTTATTTTTCTCCACCTTTTCTTTGCCACTTCACATTCTCAACTTCCTTTCATCTCTCAGTTTCACTCTTTGTGTTTCTTACTCTTCTTTTCTATTCTTTTCCATTTGATTATTTCCCCCGAACTTGCATTTACTTATTTCTTTGCCAGCTCTTTCTGTTTCTGAGTTTTTTGTCTTCCTCTGTCTAACTTCTCTTTCCCTCTAACCTCCATTTGCTCGTACAGTGTTCACAATCAGTCTTGGTCCTGATATCCTCCCTCTATAGTTGGAGATGCTATCTTTCTGATAAGGCATTAAACTGAACCCCACTCTGTCCTCTCAGCTGGAAGTCAAAGATTCCAAGGGGACTATCAGAAGAGAAATGGAATTCCCCCCAGTTCCCTGGGGCCAATATTTATCCCTCAACCAACAATACTGAAGATTAGATGACCTGGTTATAATATCAATGGAGTTTATTGGATCTTTCTGTGCACAAATTGGCTGCCATGTTTCCTTACGTTACAACCATGACTATCAAGCCTCTCATTGGCTATGAAGCATTTTGGGACATCCTGAGGTCATGAAAGACACTGTAAATGCAAACTATTTCTTTCACATTCCTGATGGTTGGGAAAAGATGAGATGTGGGGAAATCAAGTCCTGAGGGGAGTGCTCGGTGGCAGAGCAAGCTCCAAGTGCTGGATCTGTTATTCTCATCATCTTCAATTCTCCTTGTCTTATTCTTTTCTTCGGATCTCAATTCCGGTTTGGTTTCTCGGCAATTACCTTGAAATGGCAACTTGTTTATCCAGTGACCAGGTGATTGCCAGACACCAGGGGGACTCCATGTGGGATACTGTGACTGTGATGGGATCTCTGGTCTCAGGAGTGGTACAATGGGCCTGGACGAAAGAGGGAGAGAATCTTTCTCTTCCAATCATTGTCCACTGACCCTTTAATTAAAATAAACAGAAAATTCTAGAAATACTCAGCAGCTCTGGCAGTTCTGTATGGAGAGGAACAGAGTATGGAGAGGAACAGGCCAGGATTTTAAGGGGCACCATATTCCCTGACCCCAACCCCCCAACTAAACAGTGGGTAGGGGCCAGCCCACCAAATAGCTGGCTGCCTCACAGCCATTTAACCCTCCATGGGACATTGACTGCCTAAGGTTGAGATTTCCACCCCCATCAGGGAAGAAAGTCCTGCCTTAAAGAGCTCCTGGTCAGCTCGATTGGCCAGCCACTCTGTTGTCCCAGCAGCGCCATGTTCGAGTGGTGGCCACTGCTGGGACTACAGGCAGTCCCCAGAGAAGAGGAGGTTATGGAGATGGACTTCAAGGTAAGTCCAGGGTGTTTGTGAGGGCTAAGTGACTGACTCCAGTGAGGGGGCGAAGGGGGTGGGGGTCCAGATTTAAGAGGCCAGGGGAGAGGGTTAAAGGGGGTATGACTGGTAGGGGGAGAGTGCCTTCGATGGGCACCGTAGACCCTCAAAGGAGGTTTCCCCCACCTTGCCTGGCACCAGGTGTGCAGTAAAAGCGGCTAGGCTACCCGCTTGTCGTGTGCCCCCTGCTGTGGGTGAAATAGTGGCAGAGGCAGAATGAGGCACTTAAGTGGCCATTAGTTGGTCCCAAGTGAGTGTGCGCTGCCTAACGCCTCTTCCGCCCATCGTAAAATGGGAGACAGGTGGGGAACGGGTAGGAAGTCACACGCTGCATTTAATGAGGACCCCCACCTTCAAACCTACCGGTGGGGGAGCATAAAATCTGACCTCTTGTCAGGACATTTCTGAGTGCTTGCAGCACCTGCTGTTTTCATTTCCGATTTCTGTATCATTTTATTTCTGCACAAGAGTTTCTGCTTCCTGACTGTCGGTGATCCAGGTGCAAATCCCACTCATTTTGCAAAACGAACCTTTTGCTGAAATTTCTGCTCAAGCACATTCGCAAATCTATCATGAACCAGTGTAATCAGGCAGCTTTCTAAAATATAATATTTTAAAAGAAATTAGCATTAAAAATATTCCATGATATGTTTCAGGGAGCTAACTTGCTGAAGTTGAAAACAGGTTTGACATCAGAAGTAAGCAGTTTTAGTACGAGTGTTTAATCTGAGTGACCTGAATTTAAATCACTGAAAAAGACTTCAAAAAAATCTGTGCGGAGCCGCTTACAAAAGCAAAATGCTGTGGCTGCTGGAAATCTGAGACAAAATCAGGAAATGCTGGAAATTCTCAGCAGGTCAGGCAGTGTCTGTGGGGAGAAACAGGGTTAGTGGGCTGGACTTTACAGGTCACCTCTGGGCAGGGAAGCAGGTGGGTGGACCCCTACAACAGGGTGCCGTGCCATTGCCCAGTCCCCTCGGTGATTTTATGAGCAGTGTCGGGGGAGGCATCCGATGGATTGCTCACCCCTAGCCCCAACTGAGGATCGTTAAGTGGGCATTTGATGCCCAGTTAAGACCCTCATCCTATGCCTCTCTGATATAACGGGCAGCAGGAGGGAGAAGCCTGCAGTCAAAGCGTAGCAAAGCAGGTTTGACTCTTTGGGCTGTTGGTCAGTAGGAGGTGGGGGCGCCGGTGGTGGTGGTGGTGGTGGTGGTGGTGGGGTGGGGGGGGGGGGGGTGGCTTAAAATCCCTCCCAGAGAGCGAGCTGCTTGAGGCTTTGCTGAAATCACTCGCGGTGAAGAGTCATTCAAGAGCGCAGGCCGATTGGGAACAGTGGGTTTCTACAGGGGATTGGAAAACTGGAACTCTCTCCTCTCCCCACAGAACACAGTTGTGGCTGTGGGTCAACTGAAAATTTCAAAGCTAAGACTGATAGATTTCCGTTGGGTTAGGGTATGAAGGAAACTAAGATGAGTTAAGATATAGATTAAGCATAATTTTTGAACGGCGGAACAGATTTGAGGAGCTGAATGGCTACCTGCTGTTCCTATATTGTTATATCCACTGCTTTAATTTGCAGAGCATTGGCCATCACATTCTATTAGCTTAGCCTGTCTCGCGAGTCTGATCAGTGAAGCAGGTTGCAAAGCGATTTCCTCCCATTATAAAAACTGGTTCAGTGAATTCCAAACCCAGGAACACTGAGTTCCCAGCTCATAACCATACCTACTGAAGAAACTCCGGTGTTCAGTGACAGCCATGGACCAGTGGATATCACCCTCTTTTGAATCACATGGTCATGAGTTTAAAACCCCACATGAGAACGCTTTAACCCTTAATCCAGACTGACACATCCAAGTCAATGCCGGAGATGCCAACAATCGGATGAGACATTAAACCGAGGGCCCGTATACTCTCTCAAGTGGTTCTAAAAGATCCCGTGCCAATAGTTGAAAAAGTGAGAGTTCCCTGGTGTCTGGTCACCTCTGCTGGTGGGACAGGATATACCAGGTGATGGTGGTGTCTGGGACCTTACCTGGAAGGTATGATTCCATGAGGATAGCTACACCAGGCTGTTGCTTAACTAGTCTGTGAGACAACTCTCCCACTTTGGAAGACTTTGCAGGGTTGACAGGGCTGCAGTTGCCATTGGTCCTTCCAGTTTCATTACTTTTTTTTTGGTGATTTTGTTGCAACTGAGTGGTCTGTACTGGCCATTCAAGAGTCAACCACATCGTAGGTCTGGAGTCACACGTAGGCCCATCAACAATGGTCATCATTAGATTTATAATTCTAGATTTTTATTGAATTCAAACCATCTACCATCATGAACTTTGAACCTAGGTCCCCAGACCATTACCCTGGGTTGCTGGATTACTAATCCAGCAACAATACCACTACACCATCACCTCCCAGATACTCCTTTCCTGCCACTGATCCCTGGGTCGATATACCTGACTCAAATTCACAGCCTCCTCCTGTCCCTGGCCATTGACCAACTCTAAACCATTTCTTTATTAAGGGGTCTGACTGCCTCCCGGATCAACATGTCCAGGTAACATTCTGCCTTCCTAAGGTCCTGCAATGTCTCCAACTATATTACCATCTCAATCGAACCTTGTTTTGTACACTTAATTAATTAAGGTTTTATGTCAATAATTCACTTTATTTTACACTAATGAATTTAACAAAAAGCAGCTCCTCCTTGCCCCTCTTCCACTTGCACCAAACATTCAACTAATTGTTCTATGTTTTTTTTCTGTGTTATGATCTTTTAGTTTCTATGTACTCAATCAAAACCTTTCATAATCTTGAAATCTCTATTAAATCTCCTCTGCTCTAAGGAGAACAATCCCACCATTTCCAGCTTCTCCACATTAACTGAAGTCCCTCAGTGCTGGTACCATTCTGGTAAACCTCCTCTTGTTCCCTCTCTAAGACCTTCACATGCTTCCTAAAGTGAGCTGCCAGAACTGGATTCAATACTCCAGCTGATTTTTTTTATAAGAGTTTAAGCATAAATTTCTTGCTTTTGTATTCTAAGGCTCTATTTGTAAGGTCGAGAAATAATTCTTAAAACATTTGCCTCTGAACAGATTGTTGTTCTGTTGTCTACTCTCAGCACTCTGTCTGCAGCCAAGGTGGTGACAGTGCCGGAGAATTATGTTGGTGAATTTCCTTGGTACCTGACGAGGGTAAGACCCCAGGTTTAAAGATTAGTTAGAGACTTGAGTACAAAATCAAGATTGACCACTCAGTGCAATACTGAGGGAGCACTGCACTGCCGTGGGGCTAGTACTGAGGGGGTGCTGCACTGCCATAGGGCCAGTACTGAGGGAGTGCTGCACTGCCGAAGGGTCAGTACTGAGGGAGTGCTGCACTGCCATAGGGCCAGTACTGAGGGAGTGCTGCACTACCGGAGGCCAGTACTGAGGGAATGTTGCACTGCGGAGGGGCAGTACTGAGGGGGGTGCTGCACTGTTGGAAGGTCAGTACTGAGGGAGTGCTGCACTGCTGGAGGGTCAATACTGAGGGAGTGCTGCACTGTCAAAGGGTCAGTACTGAGGGTGTGCTGCCCTGTCGGATGTGCCACTTTTCGAACGAGATGTTAAAGAGGCTTTGTTTGTCTTCTCAGGTAGCGTCTTGATTCCCTGTCACCATTTGGAAAGATTCTCAGGGCCAATCTCTGATGTCCTGGCCAATAATTATCCCCCAACCAAAATCACTGAAAAGAGATTATCTGATCATTATCACATATCTGTTAATGGGAGCTTACTGTATGCAGATTGGTTGCTGTATTTTCTACCTTTCAACAGTGACCACGGTACAGAGATAGGGGTGGGGAGTGGTGACTGCAGGGTGGGGAGGGAGGGGCCGGTTTGGGGGCGAGGCTAAAATGACTATCAAGTTTCAGCAAACATTTCTAATTTCAGATTGATACAGGTGCTGTTGGCGAATTCAGACTCACACTAATTGATGATTACAATGGAACCTTCGGGATTGAAAACCAAGATTTGCTTTTCACTCTCAAGTCTTTTGATCGGGAAGAGCGTTCCACGTATGAGCTGGAGGTATGTAACAGTCAAGCTGGAGGTATGTGCTTGCAGAGCCAGCTCTCACAATCTGAAGCAAAGGACCAAAAACGCTGTGCTGGGAAAATTAAAATGCCCATTTACCAATTCAATACAGTAATTTGGAAAAAGAAAATGGCACAGAGCCTCCTCAATCTGGCATCATTTATTCTTTATTACAAGATGCGCTGTGCAAGTGCTGGAGCTTCTTTCCAGGAGGATAGAATTGAAAAGCAGAGAAGTCGTGTTAAACTTGTTTAGAGCCTGTAGTATTAGGGTGTCCAGGCCAGAAGAGTTAATGTGTGGGACTGGAGAAACAGTACCACCCACACATGATGATGTAAGAGAGTCACATGACTAGGAACCTCGCAGGAGAATGCTTATGGTTTAGACTGAGTAATACCTGTGGTCTTGTGCGTCGGTAAATAGTTAGGTTCACTCAACAAGCCAGTTCTTGTTCAGACAACTCAAAGTCTCCCCAGTCATTCCTTAGCCAGACAAAGTCAACATGCAACATGGTGGCAGCAGTGAAGGACCCCAAAATCTCCAAAAATCAACTTAAAAAATGTTTTGCACGTCTGACCTGAAAAAAAGGCACCAAAGCTGAAGAGTTCAGGAAAACAGTTGAAAATTGCCAAAAAGAACTCCACGGAAGACGAGAGGCAAAGAAGAAATCAACTGTTCAGCTTACTAAGGGCTACACCCTGGCATGTGGCGGTCCATGAAAAAATCTCCATCCAGCAGCAAAGAACCCGCCGATGATCGAGGAAGGGTGAGCAAGCCTTGGAAAAGGTTTGAAAGCTTCAGATGAACAGTGTAGTGGGCAGGCAGCACTGGGAGCATTCTGTATTAACAAGTACAGGTCAATATACCCACAACCCGGGTCCGAGCTCAGCCCCATTTCACATGGTGACCGATTCCCCAATGGGAGGGAAGCAGTGAACTGGCCTTAAACCTTACTTCGGATGATTATTTAGAAAATTGGGCAAAGTTTAGGAATGACTCCACAAAGCTCAGCGACCACAGTGGGTATCATTAAAAGCCTGGACAGTGTGGGGAAACTCTATCATTGCAAGAGAAGTTCAAAAAATGCAGGCAAACTGCCTAATAGCTTCAGACAGCTATGGATTCTAAATTCATCTTGCCAGACCAATTTGGGAATATGGAAGGACTAGGTCAGACATAGATCGGGGTTTTCCAATCCCTCCTACTGGCAGAATCTTCCTGTTCCGCCAAAGTCAATGGACTTTTTGTTGGCTCGCCGAATCCGCCCTGGCAGAGGCCAGAAAATCCCAACCATAAAATTGGACACTATGGAGGAAGTGGTTTTTAAGATTCAGAATTGCATCCAGATTAAACAGTAAGTCAGAGGCTGAACAAGTCAACACATTGTTGTATTCTGTTGGAGCAATTGCTGATGATCTGATAGCAAGACATGGTGGTAATGAAACATCATACAGCTCTTTGACAATTATTTTAACCTATGAAGTGACAAGGTATCAGAAAGAGCCAAGTTTAACAAAGGAGTCCAGAAACCTGGTGAACCAGTAGATATCCTTATCAATGGCCTACATCTGGCTGAAAGATGTGAATATGGTGATCTTAAACCTGATCTTATAAGAGACCACATCATAGTTGGGGTAACCGATGACACCCTTTCTGATCAACTGCAATCTAAAGGAGACTTAACTTTGGAGAAGGAGATATAGTTAGTCAGATAATCAGAGGTCTGTCAGCAAAATAGAGCCAGACTAAGAGGGGAAGACAAACCATGGTTCAGAAAACCCCCAATGACTGTACAGCTTATTAAACAAAAGAATGCCAAAGACACTTTGGTGCAAAAAAGACCCCTTATGAAGCAAAACCTGAAGATGGCAGTAAACCTTGGCAGCACTGTGCCACCCAGAAGCCCCACAGGTGTGATCAGTGTCCTGCAAACACTGCAGAATGCTTTCATTGTAAGAGGTTGAGACACTTTGGAAAGATGTGTAGAACTGAAACCTCTAAAACACAGAGGTTAATGAGAGGATCTTTTCACACAAAGCCATCAATGAAATGGAGGAATCTCAACAAGAAAAGGAACAACAAAACTTCCCAGGCAAGATCAAAGACCCAAGATATACATTCAGGAATGTGGACCCCGTGCCACCATGAATCCATCCACCAAATGTGGTAGCCCAGGATGTGAGTAGTCAAACAAGCCCAGAACCAGAGTCAGAACTGAGCCAGGTGAGGTCCACCTCTTCCACGTTGGGAGACACTGATCTTCCTGTTACACCAGGGTTCCTGGAATTTGAGGGAAAGCAGGATGTCGATCAGGTGCCTTCCTCACGGTTTCCTGTCCTGCCTAAACAATTAGTTCCGGAAGCAAAAATCCAGGATGCCCCAAAACCTCACAAACTGGAGGTGATAAGGAGTCATCGTTCCAGGAGTAAAGAAAGGCAGACGGAACCATCAAAAGGAACCAAGGTTAACTCAACAAACAAAGATAGGGAACATAGTGAACATTAAGAAAGGGATGAACCCACAAAATCCAACCATGAGAGAGAAACAATGGACTGAGAGAAGTATAACAGCAAGGAGAGGGGAAAGAGGATCAAATCTAGATCCAGATGAGAGAACCTTCCATTATGCATTTTTAAAATTCATTCATGGAATGTGGGCTACTTGCCCATCCCTAATTACCCTTGAGAAGGTGGTGGTGAGCTGCCTTCCTGAACTGCTGCAGTCCATGTGGTGTAGGTACACCCACAGTGCTGTTAGGGAGGGAGTTCCAGGATTTTGACCCAGCGACAGTGAAGGAACGGCGATATATTTCCAAGTCAGGATGGTGAGTGACTTGGAGGGGAACTTCCAGGTGGTGGTGTTCCCTATGTGTCTGCTGCCCTTATCTTTCTAGATGGTAGTGGTCATGGGTTTGGAAGGTGGGAGAACATTTGGGAGAACAAGATGTTGAGAGTCAAACTGACAATGCACCAGACACTGCAAAGACCAACCAAGGCAAAGCAAAGTGTCCAAGGGGAAATCATTGATCCTGCAAGCCTCACAAAGACATGATCAGGGAGAGTTGTGAAAGCTCCAGACTGATTAAACCTATGAAGTCAGAGACTTTGGGGGAGAGGGGTAGTATATAAAGGTAAAGTTAAATATATCTGGAAAAAGACTTGGGAGAGATGTAGTATCAGGTTGTTCAGGGCAGAAAGAGTTAATGTGTGGGACTGAAGAAACAATACCACCCACATAGCTACGACAGCAGGTCCGAGACTGGGATCCTGTGGTGAATATCTCACCTCCTGACTCCCCAAAGCCTGTCCACCATCTACAAGGCACAAGTCAGGAGTTTGATGGAATACTCCTCACTTGCCTGGATGAGTGCAGCTCCCACAACACTCAAGAAGGTCAACACCATCCAGGACAAAGCAGCCCACTTGATTGGCACCCCATCCACAAACGTTCACTCCCTTCACCACCGCGCACAGTAGCAGCAGTGTGTACCATCTACAAGAAGCACTGCAGGAACTCACCAAGACTCTTTACACAGCACCTTCCAAACCCACAACCACTACCATCTAGAAGGACAAGGGCAGCAGACACATGGGAACACACCACCTGGACGCTCCCCTCCAAGTCACTCACCATTCTAAACTAAAACTCAAGTTCTCCCTTTCTTAATACAACAATACAGAAATACAAATTAAACTTAAACTTAAAGCTAAAACTCATTCCTTACATTCACAATACAAATATAGCTTACTTAAGCGATTTCTAGTCCCTAACATTGGACAGTGGCTTACAGCACCAAAAGATCAGATATTATCCGTGAGTACACTGGACAGAGTAGCGTGGGTGGTTCTCCCTCATTCATTTCTCTTTTACTCGCTGTCTAGTTTCGATAGTGAGGTAGGGTTCAGCCAATATTCGCTCTCCACACCTTTCGTTAGAAATTCACCCTTCCTTATACCCCATTTCAATAACCCACAACCTGATAATTCCAATCACTCTTTCTCCTGCTTTGCTGTGCCTCTCTGTGTGTACACTTTTCACTCTTCCCTAATCCCTAGGACACATCTTACCTGGACACCCTGCTTTCCTTCTGCTTTTGTGCCTAGTGATTTTAGCTGCCATATCAGTCAATCAGATCACCAGCGTGACTGGACAATGGGTTTTTAATATTTGAGCTTCAGGCAGCCAGTTTATATTCTAAAAAGTCCCTTAAACAGCTTCATTTTTGAAATTATGTAGGTCATCATATCAGTGCAAATATAAGACAAATGCTAGTTAAACGAGTAAAAGGATTATTTGTGAGAAAATCAATCCATGATAAACTTACACCAGGAAATTGGAGACTCACATGAGGGCTAATGTTGGGTTACTCCTTATCTCATTTAAACTGAAACCACCTTTCTGTTGCCTTTAGTAGTTGCAGTCACCCCACACTCTGAGACAGTTATATACGAACATACATACAGAGGAACTAGGAGCAGGAGTAGGCTGTTCGGTCCTTTGACCCTACTCCGCCATTCAATGAGATCATGGCTGACCTTACTGTAACCTCACGCCTACCCCCCAATAACCCTTCTCCCCCTTGTTTATCAAGAATCTATCTACCTCTGCCTTGAAAACATTCAAAGACTCTGCTTCCACGACATTGACACACTTGTGATGTTTCTTTTACTCCAAAGGCAGGGATATCATGGGATCAATACAGTAGGAGGCCATTCAGCCTGTTGTGCCTGTGCTGGCCCTTTGCTCGAGCTACCCGCTCCCTTACTCTTTCCCCATAGCCCAGCACTTTTTTCTCTTTCAAGTATTAACAAAAAGTATTTTTGAAAGTCCCTATTAAATCTGCTTCTGCTGTACTTGGGGCAGTGCATTCCAGATTGCAACACACTGCATAAAAAATGTTTTCTCATGTTAGCCTTGGCTCTTTTTCCAGTTGTCCTAAATCTGTCTCTTCTGATTACTGACCTTTCTGCCACTAGGAACAGTTTCTCTTTATTTACACTTATGAAAACCATTCAGGACTTTGAACACCTCTCTCAATCACCCCTTAAACTTCTCCGCTGTAAGAAGATCCTAACAGGCCGTATCCTGAAGTTGCAAAAGGTGCTATTTAAAAATGATTTTTTCATTCGGTTTCTCTTTTGTCCTAGGTGAATGTTACAGATGCTGAGGGGAGACAACTTGATGACCTCGTTTCCATTACAATCATTGTCATTGATAGGAATGACAATGGTCCAGAGTTTGAACAGGAGATATTTTTAGCAAGTGTCCACCAGGGAGCCCATGCAGGTAACCTAAACACAAGCACCAGGAAAAAAAAGTACTGCAGATTCTGGAAATCTGAAACAAAAATAAAAACAGAAAATGCTTGAAGTGGCCACACGTCAGAGCGCATCAGTTTACAGAACTGAAACCTCTTGACTTTTCTGCCATTTATGTCTGACTCACCTGTCAATCACTTAATTAATCCAAACAACTAACTTGCGGGCCAATGAACATAACAATGTAAACTGGCTATTCCATCAACCCAGCCAACCAACTATTCAACTGAAATAGCAAGCAACCCCTCCTAACCAGTCAACAAACGGACCTAATTAGTTGTCCCAAGCAGCCAAACTCTCAAACTTGCTCAACCAGTAACAAGGTGAGGTGAGGTGAGAGTGACTGCCCTCAACATCAAGGGCATTTGACCGAGTGTGGCATCAAGGAGCCCTAGAAAACTGGAGTCAATGGAAATCAGAGGAAAAACTCTCCACTGGTTGGAGTCATACCTAGCACAAAGGAAAATGGTTGTGGTTGTTGGAGGTCAATCATCTCAGCTCCAGGACATCACTGCAGGAGTTCCTCAGGGTGGTGTCCTAGGACCAACCATCTTCAGCTGCTTCATCAACAACATCCCTTCCATCATAAATTCAGAAATGGGGATGTTCGCTGATGATTGCACAATGTTCAGCACCATTCGCAACTCCTCAGCTATTGAAGCAGTCCATGTCCAAATGCAGCAAGACCTGGACAATATCCAGGCTTGGGCTGACAAGTGGCAAGTAACATTCACACCACACAAATGCTAGGCAATGACCATCATGCCTTGACATTCAATGACATTACCATCGTCGAATGCACCAATATCAATATCCATTGACCAGAAACTGAACTGGACTAGCATATAAATACTGTGGCTACAGGAGTAGGTCAGAGGCTAAGAATTCTGTGCAGAGTAACTCACCTCCTGACTCCCCAAAGCCTGTCCGCGATCTACAAGGCACAAGTCAGGAGTGTATGGAATACTCCCCACTTGCCTGGGTGAGTGCAGTTCCCACAACACTCAAGAAGCTCGATACTATCCAGGACAAAGCAGCCCCGCTTGATTGGCACCGCATCCACAAACATTCACTCCCTCCACCACCGATACTAGCAGCAGTGTGTACCATCTACAAGATACACTGCAGGAATTCACCAAGGCTCCTTAGACAAGAGTGCAGTGGTTCAAGAAGGCAGCTCACCACCTTCTCAAGGGCAATTAGGGATGGGCAATAAATGCTGGCCCAGCCAGCGAAGCCCACATCCTGTGAAAGAATAAAAATAAATGCAGCTCAACAAATTCACCAATCAGTTAATTAAATCAACTATCTTCAAACAGCCAACATAATGACTGGTCCAAAAAGCCAGCAAAACACAATCCAACTGGATGACTAAACTCTCAGCTAACCCAACCAGTGAGTAAGCTGATCAATGATAGTGAGTTATTGGCAGTTTGAAGCATTTCTAGGGACCTGCACTGGCCTCTCCCACATCCCGATTCCTCCGGCAGGTTCCTCCAATGAGACCCACGCTTCATGGGAATCTGCCATTTTTCAGGGAAACCTTGTCTATTCCGACCCCAATAAGTTGCTCGGTCCAGTGCTGTAAATGTCAGAATGGCAGGGGGATGGTTGGAGCAATTTGAAAAAAAAAGTATTCCTTCATGGGGTGTGGACGGTGTTGCAAGGCCAGTGTTTGTTGACCATCCCTTGAACCGAGCGGCTTGCTGGAGCCATTTCAGAGGAGAGTCAACCACATCACCTGGGGAGCAATTGAAGTCAACTCCCATTGCAACCCCAGCTGAAATCGGGTATATATGTGACACTGTTGGCAGGAAAATGGGAGGGTGACCTACCACCCTGATTGGGGTTTCCCCACCCCTGCCTCCATCAGGGGCACTGCAACCAGCTCCTTCCCCACCCATCAGAGTGTAAACCAAGCTGGGCGAGAGGTCTACAGGGCAGAGGCCTCTGGTATGGGAGGTGGAATCAATGAGCTGTTCTGTTCTGCCACAGATAGAAACAGAACCTGGAGCCCTGCTTGTCCTAAACCACGCTCACACGCTGAAGTGATGAATGATTAACTTATTGGGAGCTGGTTGGGTCCATTTTAAGCTCACTTTATCTCTGCTTTTTCAAACTGCTCGATATCTATGAGTGATTTATAACCACAGGACAGCACTCATCTATTCCTGGCCCAGAGCATTTCATATTTAGGTAAAGACACAGACATTTTAACCCTTTAAAGGTGAGATTGTCTGTTCCAGCTTCATCATCAATTTTTTATCTATAAGAAGGATTTGCCCAAATGCTTTTCACCACTTCAGGCTGTCTCAAAGTGCTTTACAGCCAATGAAGTATTTTGCGAAGTGCAGTTCCTGTTGTAATGTAGGAAATGCAGCAGCCAATTTGTGCACAGCAAACTCCCACAAACAGCTATGTGACATTGACCAATTAATCTGTTTCACTGAGGTTGGTTGAGGGATAAATATCAGCCAGGACACTGGGTCATGGGATCTTTTAAGTTTACCTGAGAAGGCAAACAGAGTCGTCTCATCTGAAAGATGATATCTCTGACAATGCAGCACTCCCTCAGTACTGTGAGGTGGGCGGGGGGGTGGGGTGGTGGGGGGGTGGGGGGGGGGGATGGTGGGGGTGGTGGGTGTGGGGGGTGGGGGGAGGTGTGGGGGTGTGGTGTGGGGGGAGAAGGAGTGAAGGGAAAGGGGAGGGGGAGGGGAGTGGAGGGACAGGGGGAAGGATAGTAATGGTGGGCCAATGCTACAATTGTCTCAATATTAGAAGGCCACTCTTGTTTACTATCAATGGTTCCCTTCCAAGAAGATCTGGCATGTGGCTATAGGTCAAGAATGAGATGTGATGCTTTTATAGCTGCATATCCTGCCACCGCCCACTCTTAAGCTCATACGTGTGAATGATCATTGCGGTATCTCACACTCAGTTGTGTCTTACCAAGGCATTAGGAGGGGGGAAATTGCAGAAAGATATTTTCTTTTTAAAAAACTGTGAATAATCAAATCTGCTTGATTAGCAGAGATGGTCACATGCCTCTAATTTCCTGTTTATAATTGCTCTTAAAAATTAAACAGTCAGTAATAAATCCATTGGGAATTCAGGAGAAACTTTTTCATCCAGAGAGTGCTGAGAATGTGGAACTCGCTACCACAAGGAATGAATGAGGTGAATGGTATAAATACATTTAAGGGGAAGCTGGTTAATCACATGAGGGAGAAAGGAACAGAAGGATATGGGATAGGGTGAAATGAACAGGAATGGAAGGCGATTTGTGAGGTATAACTGGCATAGACCAGTTGGTTGAATAGGCTGTTTCTGTGCTCTAAAAATCTATGTAAGGCTACTTTCTGTTGTAGGATACCGAGTCCTGGCCACTCCGGCCACTGACCTGGATGACCCCTTGCTGCCCAGCAGTGACCTGCGCTACAAAATCCTTCAACAGGTTCCAGCACAGCCGTCTGATCAAATGTTCGAGATTGATCACCAGAATGGTGACATTTTACTGACTACAAAAGGTATAGTTTCTCTCTCTCTCTCTCTCTCTATCTCTCCAGACTGGTGCAATGAGAAACAGGGACTCCCTGTTGGAGAATCATTGCTCCGACCCATCACCCTGTACCCTTGGCTCTACTGAGAAAGGTCCTTGAGCAAAACTCTCCGAAACCTAGTAGGTCTCTGGGAAGAATCTGTGAGGAATGCTGGCCTAGTCCCAACTACTTATATTCATTTTCCTCCTTCCCCAGTCTAAGTCAACAGGGAAGGTAGGTACGTCAGGAGTGAGAAGAGGCCATCTGGTCCATTGAAGCTCCTTGATTAGTAAGGGGTGCGTGAGGAGACAGGCGACTATGCCATTACGGAGACATGGCTGCAGAATGATAACGATTGGGTCCTGAATATTGAGGGGTTTATGTCTAGACTAAGGGATAGATCAATAGGGAAGCAGTGGCAGTATTTAAGGGGATATTTCAGAATACACAGAATAAGTATATTCCTACTATAAGACAAATTCTAAGGGAAGGACCCACCATTCCTGGTTAACTAAAGAAGTTAAGGAAAGCATTAAACTTGCATTAGCAAAAAGCATTAAAATATAATTGCACAAAGATGAGTGGCAGGTCGGATGATTGGTCAGAATATCAAGAATGGCAGAGCACAACTAAAAGGTTAATCAGGAGAAAGAAAGTAGAAAATGAGAAGCTAGCTAGACATGTAAAAGTGGATAGCAAGAGTTTCTACAGGTATTTAAAAAGGAAAAGATTAAAGTGAGCATTGTTCCTCTAGAGAGTGACAATGGGGAGTTAATAGTGGATAATAAGGAAATGGTGGGTGAAATGAAGGAATATCTTGCTCCTGTCTACACTAGAGGATACAAAAACATTCCAGTAATAGCTGTAAATCAGGAGGTGGAAGGGAGAGGGGAACTTGGTGAAATTACAATCACTAGGGAAGTGATATTGAGCAAATTGATGGAGCTGCGGGCTCACAAATCTTCAGGTCCTGATGGACTTCATCCTAAGGTCTTAAAAAGAGGTGCTAATGAGGTAGTAGATGCGTTGGTGTTAATTTTCCAAGATTCACTAGATTCTGTAAAGGTTCCATCAGACTGGAAAGTGGCAAATATAACCCCTCTATTCAGGAAGGGAGGGAGGCAGAAAACAGGAATCTACAGGCCAGTTAACTTGATGTCTGTCGTAGGGAAGATGTTAGAGTCGATCATTAAGGAGTTAAAGCTGAGCACCTAGAGAAACTCAAGGTAATCAGGAAGAGTCAGCATGGTTTTGTGAAAGAGAAATCATGTTTAACCAATTTAATGGAGTTCCAAAGTCACACAACTCTCTGAGAGGAAAAATGCTCCTCATCTTTGTCCTAAAAAGGTGAGCCCTAATTTTAAAATGGTGCCCTCTTGTTCTGGACTCACCCACAAGAGGAAACATCCTTTCCATGTTCACTTTGTCTATATGGTCCAGGATCTTGTATACCTCAATCAAATCTCCCCTCACTCTTCTAAATTCCAGTGGAAACAAGCCCAGTCTGTTCAACCTTTCCTCATAAAGCAACCCACTCATTCCAGCTATCAATCTAGTAAACCTCCTCTGGACCATCTCCAACGCATTTACATCCTTCCTTAAATAAGGAAAGCAAAACTCCACACAGTATTCAAGATGAGGTCTCACCAATGCCCTGTATAACTGAAGCATAACATCCTTATTTTTGAGTTCAATTCCTCTCATAATAAAGGATAGCATTCCATTAGCCTTCTAAATTACTTGCTGTAGCTACATACTAACTTTTTGTGACTTATACGCTAGAACACCTGGATCCCTCTGCACCTCAGAATTATGCAGCCGTTCTCCCTTTAAGTAATACTCTGCTTTTTTATTCTTCCTGCCAAAGTGAACAACTTCACATTTCCCCACGTTAAACTCCATCTGCCAGATTTTTGCCCACTCACTCAACCTACCTATAATCTGTCTGCAGCCTCCTTATGCTCTCTTTACAACATAATTTCTACCTATCTTTGTGTTATCTGCAAATTTAGCTACCATGCCTTCAATCCCTTCATCTAAGTCATTGTTATAAATTGTAAAAAGTTGAGGCTGCAGCATAGACCCCTGCGGGACTTCACTCGTCATATCCTGTCAATCAGAAAAAAAACCATTTATGCATACTCTCCGCTTTCTCCTGAATTCCCTATTGGATTTATCAGTGACTGATTTATATCTATGCTCCATTGTTTTGATCTCATCTGCAAGTCTTCTCTATGTCAACCCTATCAGATGCCTCCCTAATTTTAAAGACCTCCGTTGGGTCACCACTCAGCCTCCTCTTCTCTGGTTTAAAGACCCTCAGTCTGTTCAACCTTCCCTCTCTTGATGCTTATCCTTCACACGCATTTTCTCACAGCAACACTCCTGCACTCAGCTGACCCCAGGATCCACCCTGGCCTGATATTTGTACCTCTCTGCACTGGAGAAAGTGCACTTAGGAAAGAGCTTGATGACTCTTTTAATGAAATCCCAACACCGGCAAGAGCATGACCTTCACCGAATAAGAAAGCAGACAACAGCAGCCAGGCGTGTAATACAATCCTAACAATACCAGCAGTTACATAGCACCCTATCACAGTGAAACAACTCGCTGTTTTGTACAATGAATTACTCTTGCAGTGTGCTGACTGCTGTGTGTTACATAGGGGCAGGAGGTGACTCATCATTTCAGTGTATAGTTAAAAAATGATGTCTATTCATTGGGGCTCCTTAATCAAAGTTTGCTCACAATGATTGTTGCTGACAGTTGTCACAGTGACAGACGTGAGCTGTGTTGGTGTCACCAAAGTTGGAAGGTGCGACATTTGGTCCCACTGAGCAGACAAAATGCTTTGTTGATGTAAAGAAGCGGAGGTTGGGCATATTTGAATCTATTTCAACAGGAGAAATGTTGGCTCTTCATTCTGTTCTCTTGAGCTAATTCAATTGAGCTATTGTTTGTTTAGCTCCGTGTGTCACACCGATTACTAACCAATGCCCCAGCCTCATTTCTTGCCTCTCAGCTGAAATCAGATCCAAACTTTACTCTCCTTTTTGAGCGTGTTTCTCTTTAATTTTTTTGTCCGATCCTACAACTGATAACTACAGGGGGCTACAGTCTCATCTAATATAGCATCAATAAATCTGCAGCAAATTTTCCACTCCTTGGAGATCTGATCCGATTTCCACTTCCACTAAAATCAGGAGCTTTCCACAACAGGCAGGCGATCTGCTCCACAGGAATCAGAGGAAATAGCATAGCACAGATGGATGCCATTCAGCCCATCAGGTCAATACTGGCTCTTTTAAAGAACAGTCCAGTTAGTCCCAAGCATTCACTCTTTCCCCAAATCGCTGCAATCTTTTCACTTTCAACTAGTTACCCAATTACCGTTTGAAGGTTACTATTGAATCTGTATCTGCTGCCCTACGTGCATTCAGATCATAACCACTCACTGTGCCAAAAAGATTTTCCTCAATTCATTATGACTTTTTTTGCCAATCACCTTCAAGCTGTGCCCTCCCCTCATTGACCTTCAGCCATTGCAAACAATTTTCTCCTTATTTACTCCGTCTAATCTTGTAATTTTAAACACCACTATCAAATCTCCTTTTCTCATTTCAGGTTTCCTTATCCCCATTTCTTGCAGAAGATGTAAAATTTTTGCGTCTGAAATTTTTAGGTGCTGAATTGCTGGACCCAGGCTTGGTTGACCAGTATGTCCTGACTGTGCAAGTTAAAGATATGGGTGATCGAAATGAGGGCCACTACACACACGTGGAAGTCATAATCACCGTTACAGAAAACCTCTGGGTTCCTCTTAATTCTGTCTTGGTGGAGGAGAACCATGAAGGGCCATATCCCTTGGCTATCTCAAAGGTAAGGAACCTCTCACTAGAGCTGGACAACTCAAAAGGGGGATTTGCCCTGATATGGCATCTGTCTCATTTTGGGCATTGATATAGATATTTCCTTGGTTTCACCCTCACTGGGACTCCTGTAAGTGGCCTCATGTCCCCTACTCCCTGGAGTGCACCTTTTCCTGTCCAATATCTAGATAAGCAGTAGCAAGGCCCAGGGATTGAATATCTCCATACACTAGCCACTGGAAGGTGCTGCCACTTGATTCTCCTTCCCTTCAAAGCAAAGAATGTAGTTTCTGTTCAAACAAGATTCATCAACCACTCTGTGTTTACATAGTGTCTTTAACATAGTAAAATGTCTCAAGCCATTTCACAGGGGTGTAATCAGACAAAAATTGATACGAAGGCAAAGAAGAAGACATGAGGACAGGTGACCATTTACCCTCCTCCATTCCATGACCCTTAATACCCTTGCCTAATAAACATCTACCAATCACAGTTCTGAAATTTCCAATTGACCCCCAGCCACATCAGCTTTCTGGGGGAGAGAGCTGCAGATTCCCACTCCCCTTTGTGTGAAGAAATGCTTCCTGACATCACCCCTGAACGGCCTGGCTCGAATTTTGTTCCGGACTCGATCTCCCCCAACTCCACCCCACCAGAGGAAATAGCTTCTCTTGATCTACCCTATCAAATCTTTTGATCATCTTAAACATCTCAATCAGATCAGTTCTTAACCTTCTAAATCTGAGAGAATGCAAATCTAACCTAGTATAATCATGACATGGGGATTATTGTTCCTGAGGAAGAGCTGATATGGCCACAAATGATCAGAAATATGAGGAATTGAAGGTAATGGTTCAGGCTAAAGGAGTTACAAATGTTTCATTGGAAAAAATATTTTGAGTGAACTTGAGGTGAGAGTTTAAATTTAAGACAGGTTGTAATGTAGGAAATGCAGCAGCCAATTTGTGCACCTCAAGCTCCCATTTACAGCACTACGGTAATGACCAGATGATCTGTATATTATTGGTGATGTTTTCCCAGGATACCGAGGAGATTCCTCCCAGTTTTCTTTGAAAAATGACCATAGGATCATTTACATCCACACAAGGAGGCTGACGGGCATCTGTTTTTAATGTTTTATCTGAAAGACAGCGCCTCTGACAGTGTAGCGTTCCCTCAGTACTACACTGGAGTGTTAGCCTAGATTTTCAGGCTCAGGTCTCTGGGGAGGGAGTTGAATCCAGAACCTTCTAACTCAGAGGTGAGAGAGTTAGCCACTGAGTCCTAGCTGACACCAGTGAGGATGAGGAGAAGCCAAGGGGACCATTATTAATTAAAGGGTAATCCATTTGTTACAAGGGGAGGGTATTGAAGTGGTTGGTAAACATGGGGTTAAACAGAAGGCTATTCAGCCCCTCATATTGGTTCCACCATTCAATGAGATCTTGGCTGATCTGTATCTTCAACTACTACATGCGTTCTGTAACCCTCAATAGGCTTGTCTGGCAAAAATATTTGAATCTTAGATTAAAGGCCTACAGGATGTGGTTCTGTAGAGAGACCGAGACAGAGATATGGAGAGAATATAGGGGAAGGGGGTGTGTGTGTGTGTGTGTGTGTGTGTGTGTGTGTGTGTGTGTGTGTGTGTGTGATTTATCAAAGAATGGGACAAGTGGGACAAGTTCAGTGACCTTTCCCTGTCCTTCCAGTGATTTGTGTGACACTGGATCACATTCCTGTCAGGAGACATGCTGCAGACAGATGGGTTGAGCTAATAGAAACCAGTTGAAGGGGGGGGGGGCTGGTTTGGAGAAGAGTGAGATCAAACAGCCAGGGTGATGGCGATGTGGAGGGTGAGGGGAATAGGAAGGATGATGGGGAGGGGAAGGCGAGGAGAGGGTGAGAACGAGGGAGAGGGCGAGGGCAAGGGCTGGGATAGAGGCAGAAGGAGAGCTGTGGGGGGGTTGATTGAACTCCAACATAAGACTGAGAAGCTGTTATTTCCCTGGTCATGATTATTTTGTCATTTACTGAAACAAAATCTCAGTGATAGTGATCTACATTTAAATATAGAATCAAACAGAGGTAAGTGGAGAAGCTGAGCTAATTCTGGGCTGAAAATTCAATAAAGCATTTCTTTTTCTGGACAGAGATGGTATAATTATTTATTGCTTTGGCAAGGGTGCATCGATTAGCAATGGGATTTCTCCTTTATAGGGTTTGTTATTGTAGAAGTAGAGACAAAGCTTGCTTCAGCGAGAGGCTTGTCTCAATGTTCTGGTATTTTATATTTTATAAACACTCGGAATTACCTGATTCTAAGGCTGCAGACTGCAACCATCGAACCATCTCTCTCTTCTCTTACTAAAATCAGTGTTTCTCCCTTCCTCTCCCCTTTGGCCCCCTATCCTTTGCTCCATTTTGTCTGCTCCTTTAAGTTTCACTTCCTCTCTCTTTCTCTCTCTCTCCACGCTCTCTCTCTTACCGGTCCATGAGGTTGGAATCGAGTGCTTTTCTGTGCAAGGCTTGGTCCCTCAGCCCTGGAGCCAAATGGATCAGTAGTGATTGAGGGATTAGGGGTTTTGATTGAGCTGTCTGCAAGTTTTATGGGACCTGAAGATGTGACCGTGGGATTTTAGATTCATACTGTCAATTGTATGTTGATGACATTGTTAAGATGCACAGGTGAAGGGCACCGTTTAATTAAGTACCTAAAGCACTTATAAAGAGAGACTGCTGAGGCAAAGGGGTAGTAGGTAGGAAGCAGACATATGTAATGCTGCATTCTATGAATGAACTATTATCAGGGAAAGTACCAGTGCCTAGTTTCATGCCTCACCAACTGGGTCGGGGTCAAATTAACACATACCACTTGGTTCAAAGCTGGTCTTGGTAAAAGTGACCATGAAATTATAAGATTGACATCAAAACCCAACTAGTTCTCAAATGTCTTGCAGTCCTTCCCCAGTCTGGGCCTATATGTGACTCCAGTCCCATGTCAAAAATGTTGACTCTTAACTGTCCTCTGGGGAAGCCAAGCAAGACAAGTCATTTCTGTCAAATCCCATCCCCACCCCCCATTCCCCATCCCCCCACCAAAGGTGTCAGTTGTGACTCAGTGGGTAACACTCGTGCTTCTGAGTTAGATAGTTGTGGGTTCGACTCCCACTCCATGACTTGAATACATAATCTAGGCTGACATTTCAGTGTGGTACTGAAGGAGTGCTAGACTCTCAGACCAGGGTTGCCAACTCTGTTTGGATGTATTCCTGGAGGTATCGCCACCTGACTTGCTTCCAACTTCCCGGCTCTCACACTTCCATCAGTGGTGGTCCCACCTTCCCAAGGTCAACTGGGAAACAAACAAACATTTTAAAACCATCCAATTGGATAATAGACTCTCAAACAACCCCGATTGTCTTCCCTTCCCAAATCCAAACAAAAATGGAAATAAACGTTTGATGTTTTACTCTCTGAGGTGCTGTCCTAGAGATTAGTCTTCAGTTCCTGGAAGCTCCAGGGCAACTCTGAAGGATGGGCCACCCTATCTCAGAAGATGAGATGTTAAACTGAGGCCCTATCCTCTCAGATGGATGTAAAGGATCCCATGGAATTATGTCAAAGATAGCAGGGGAGTTCTTGCTAGAGTCCTGGCCAATATTTGTCCCTCAAACAACATCATTAAAAAAAAGGCTATCCGTTCATTATCATGATTTAAATGGGCTGGTAAGATGGGCAGAGCAGTGGCAAATGGGATTTAATCCTGAGAAGCATGAGGTGCTGCATTTTGGGAGGACTAACACGGCAAGGGAATACACAATGAATGGTAGGACCCTGGGAAGTACAGAGGATCAGAGGAGGTCGGAGATGAATTTTTCCTATGGTGGACGGGCTGTTTGGGATCAGGCGCAGGCGGGAAGGGAGCTAATCACCACCCGCCCAATTAAGGCCCGCCCAGGGTAATGTGTGAGCGGTAGCGCTCAGAGCTATCTGTGCGGGGGGGGGGGGGGGTGTTGGGGGAGGGGGGGAGGGAGAGTCGGGGCCTGCGCTCTTTTGCACATACGTAGGAAAGAGTGCAGGAATGCCTCAGGGAGATTAAGTTGATAATAAGAGACTTTTTTTATAAATAAAGTAAAAAATTATTTAAACATGTCCCCTCATTTGACAGTGTCACATGAGCTGGGACATGTTTATGAACTTAGCAAAATTTATTTCATTATTTTATAAAGCCTTCAGGAAACCTCACCCAGCCTGAGGATTCCTGGAAAACGCGAGGGCCGTTTGGACTCTTCACCTGCCCGACAACCTTAAGGTTGGACAAGTAGCGTTGTTAATAAGGTAAATTAGAAGGCTGTGGAGGCCAGGTCATTGAGTGTATTTAAGACCGAGATAGATAGGTTCTTGATTGGTAAGGGGATCAAAGGTTACGGGGAGAAGGTGGGAGAATGGGGTTGAGGAACTTACCAGCCATGATTGAATGGCGGAGCAGATTCGATGGGCCGATTGGCCTAATTTCTGCTCCTATGTCTTATGGCCTTATGGTCTTATTACTTTTTTAATGGCCTTAATAGGCCGTTGACAGCTCGGTGAGCGTGCAGCCGCCAAACAAAATATCGAAATGAGGCGTGATGACATAGAGACACACGCCCAACACCATCTTGTATCATTTTACATGTCACCCCCACATGCTAAAGGCAAGATTCTGTCTATAGATCCCTGAAGGCAGCAGTTAGGTAAGGTGGTCAAAAAGGTATATGGGATACTTGCCTGTATTAGCCGAGGCATAGAATATAAGAGCAGAGAGGTGTTGTTATAAAATGCTAGTTAGGCCACAGCTGGAGGACTGTGTGCAGTTCTGGTCTCCACACTATAGAAAGGATGTGATTGCACTGCAGAGGGTGCAGAGGAGATTCACAAGGGGTTGGAGGGTTTCAGACTGAATAGGCTGGGGTTGTTTTCCTGAGAGCAGAGAAGGCTGAAGGAGGACCTGATTGAGGTGTACAAAATTATGAAGGGCATAGATAGGGGAGATAGGAAGAAACTTTTCCCCTTAGCGGAGGGGTCAATAACCAGGGGGCATAGATGTAAGGTAAGGAGCAGGAGGTTTAGAGGGGATTTGAGGAAAGATTTTTTCACCCAGAGGGTGGTTGGAATCTGGAATACACACTGCCTGAGGGGGTGGTAGAGGTAGGAACCCTCACAACATTTAAGAAATATTTAGATGAGCACTTGAAATGCCACAGCATACAAGGCTACGGGCCAAGTGCTGGAAAATGGGATTAGAATAGAGAGGTGCTTGAGGGCCAGCACAGACACGATGGGCGAAGGGCCTGTTTCTGTGCTGTGTAACTCTATGACTCTATGACAATGATGTTTGTGGGAGCTTGCTGTGCGCACATTGGCTGTGGCTTTTCCTACCTTTCACCACTGACTTCACGACAAAAATACTTCATTGGATGTGAAGCACTTTGGGATGTCCTGAAGCTGTGAAAGGTGTAATAAAATACACCTTTGTTTTGGCTTGCTTTTTATACTTCTTGACTCGCTCTATCTCTTGTTAATTGTATGTTAATTATGTTTAATTGTATGTTGGTGGCAGGCATTCACTGGGAATTTACATATGTCCCTACAGATTGAAAAGCTGGTGTTGGGTTGGGAGGTGTATGTTTGGAATGCGGATCTCTGAAAACAAATGCTTATAAAAGTGTATAATGATTGGCTCCAGTTCTAGATGAACGTCTCTTTGGATCAGTTGTCAAATTTGGGGCAGTCTCAATTAGAGGACACAGCTTTACCCCCTAAAAAAACAGCCAAACTTGTTTTGTCGAAATGCCTTACAGCCATCAGAGAGAGGAGACACTAAACAGTGAGGGCTGGACTGGCATAGGGTTGCGAATGGACAGGACAGTGACATAATGTATGTCACCTCCCAGTGTCCCCATCAGGGAGGGTTCATTTTCAAACCAACCATCTGGGATGACTTGGAATCACAGTGTTAAGAATTCAAAGAAAGAACTGATATCGATAAAGTACCCCGCACAACCTGACATTTCCCAAGATGCTTGTCAGTCAATGAAGCTTTTTGCAGTGTAGTTAATGTCATTTGGGAAATGTAGCAGCCAATTTGTGCACAGTAAGATCCCACAAACAGCACCGTGATAATGGCCAGTTGTTTTCAGTGATGTTGGTTGAGGGATAAATATTGGAGGAGAGTGGGGAGAAATCCCCCGCATTTTTTTCTTTATTCTTTTGTGGGATGTGGGTGTCGCTGACAAGGCCAGCATTTGTTGCCCATCCCTAATTGCCCTTGAACTGAATGGCTTGCTAGGCCATTTCAGAGGGCAGTTAAGAGTCAACCACATTATTGTAGGTCTGGAGTCACATGTAGGCCAGACCAGGTAAGGATGGCAGATTTCCTTCCCCAAAGGACATTAGTGAACCAGATGGGTTTTTATGATAATTTCTTGGTCACCATTATTGAGACTAGCTTTCAATTCCAGATTTTTATTTATTGAAATTAAATTCCAGCAGCTGCCAAGATGGGATCTGAACTCATGACCCTAGAGCATTAGCTCTGATCTTTGGATTACTGGTCCACTATGCCACCATCTCCCCAAAAACAAGGGGAGATGTTGCTTCAAAAAAGGGCTGTGGGATCTTCTACTTCCATCCAAAAAAGTAGACAGGACATTGGTTTAACATCTTATCTGAAAGGCAAAACCACTCACTTGGTAAGGGAAGCGAGGTGTAGACTTTGTGGCCAAGTTTATCTGGCTCAAAGTTGAGAATGTGACCAACCAAGTCACTGCTGGCACCTATGTCACAATGTGCCTGTGAGTTCTCTCGGGAGTAACCAGGCAACAGTTTTGCAAATGAGAGGTGAAAGGTTACGCTCTGCAGTTTTTTTTCTGGGGTCGAAACTTCTCGATGGCTGATTGATTTCTGACCAAAATAAATCATATTGCACATTTCTGGGTTAAATCTCAGCTGCTGGCTGTCTTTTTTTTGAATTGTGGTCTTTAGGTTCAATGGAACAACGATCGAGTGACTTACCGGCTGGAGGCCAGGCTGCCACACCCTGAGGGTCCTTTCAGCATCGATGGAGAAGGCCGCATCTACTTAACCCGACCTTTGGATCGAGAGCAAGAAGAAGAGGTAAACTATCATAGAATCTTACGATGCAGAAGGGGACCATTCAGTCCACTTGGCCTGTGCTGGCGCTTTGAAAGAGCTAACCAATCAGTTCCATTCTCCTGCTCTTTCCCCATTGCCCTGTAACCAATTCCTTTCCCAACATTTATCCACTTCCCCTTTTGGAAGTTATTATTGAATCTGCTCTTCAGGCAGCACTTTTCAGATCTCAACAACTCGCTGTGTAAAAATATGTTTCCTTGTGTTGTCCCTGGCTCTTTCTCCAATGACTTCCCTAAATCTGTGTCCTCTCAGTATTGACCCTTCTGCCAGTGCAAGCTGTTTAACCCAGCTACTCTACCTTTCTGATCTTGAACACTTCTATTAAAACACGGAGACGGGGTACAGTCTCAGGATAAAGGGTCGACCATTTAGGACTGAGGTGAGAAGAAATTGCTTCACACAAAGGGTTGTGAATCTTTGGAATTCTCCACCCCAGAGGGTTGTGGATGCATCGTTGAATATACTTAAGGCCGAGATGGACAGATTTTTGGTCTCTCAGGGAATGAAGGGATATAGGGAGTGGGTGGGAAAGTGGAGTTGAAGCCCAAGATCAGCCATGATCGTACTGAATGGAGGAGCAGTCTTGATGGGCTGTCCACTCCTGCTCCTATCTCTTGTGTTCTTGGGAGAATCTCTCCACAGAAGTGAAGTCCCTCACCCTTAGTACCTTTGCTCCATCTCCACAGCCCTGACATCCCCCCTAAAGTTCTTACAAAAATAAATCATTTTACAAATTTCTACATTTAGTTTCAGCTGCGATGTATCTGCCCATTTCACCAATCTCCATTCTCCTGAAACCTGTTACTATTCCCCTAATTCCGATCTATCTTTCCAAGTGTTGTGCCACCTGCAAACTTTGAAATGATGCCATTTATACCCAACTCCAGATCATTAATAAGGAGCAGTAATCCCAACACTGGACTCCGGGATAGAACCACTGAATACAGACCCTGCAGTCTGAAAATGCAACCATTCGCCCATGCACTCTGCACACTATCCCTTAGCCAATCTGTCCAAGAATCTGAGCGTTAAATGAGTTTGACCTGTAGTCTCACCCTAGGCCTGATTGTCAATACGGTGCTAAGATGGGCCTCTCAGCCCTGGGTTCCTGCTCTTGGTTACTGCCCTGGCGAATTGTGGACAATTGTGAGCTCTGCACTTCAGGAGAGACGTAAAGGCCTTTGAAAGGGTACGGAGGATGTTTACCGGATGTTAGCTGGGCGAGGGACTTCAGTTCTGAGGAGAGGTTGAAAAAGTTTGGAATGTTCTCCTTGGAAGGGAGAAGGTTAAGTGGTGACATAATAGAGATCTTCAAGAGGATGAGAGGCTTTGGTAGAGAAAAGCAATCCTTGCTGGCGAGTGGGTCAATAACTTGGAGGTTATAGATTAAAAATCATTGGATAAAGATCTAGAGAGGATATGAGGATTAATATTCACCGGGACTTGGAACGCTTAACAAGAAAAGGTGATGGAATCTGATTTCATAAATAATTTGAAAAGGTAGTTGGACATGTTCTGGAGGATGAGGAAATTACAGGGTTACGGACTGAAGAGGTGATGTGGGACTAAGTACGACTGCTCTTTAAAAGAGCCAGCACAGGCATGATAGGCTGAATGGCCTACTTCTGTGCTGTAACCCAGCCATCCCTAGCCACCTCTCTGAAAAATAATACGTGGTTAGAGTCCTCCTGAGGACAAGATCGGCTGGACTGTGATACCTTCCATAGTTGATCAGCCTGTCAGCACACTTGTCAGTGATGATCGGCCACCTGGGTGAGGGATTTGGAGCACGAGTCAGCACTGTTGGGGGAGGGGGGGGGTAGAGAAATTGAGGGAATGTGGTTTTTAAAACCCTGGGGAGGTTTGTAATGGTGTTTGTCCAGGGGACTGAAATACCGTTCATGTTTAAAGTTCTGCCTCTCGCCTTCTTTAGTACGTACTGCTCGTATCTGCAGTGGATTCTGACGGAGATCTTTATGATGAACCGCTGGAGTTGAGAGTGAAAATAACAGATGAGAATGACAACATACCCATGTGTTCTCCTGAAAGTTACCAGGCAACAGTCCAAGAACAAGAGGTCAAAGGTGGGGTGCCAGATTTATTTCTTGTTGCTCTCGTGGGATGTGGGCATTGATGACATTTGTTACCCTTGCTAGACCATTTCAGAAGGGCCATCAAGAGTCAACCACATTGTTGTGGGTCTGCAGTAGGTAAGGATTTCCTTCCCTAAAGGGCATTAGTGAACCAGATGGGTTTTCACAACAATCAGCGGTGGTTTCATGGCCATCACTGGACTTGTACTGAATTCAAATTCCACCATCTGCCTTGGTGAGATTTGAAGCCGTCCCCAGAGCATTACCCTGGGTCTCTGGAATACAATCCAGTGACAATACCACCACTTCCCCCATAATTGAATTTAAAACCACCAGCTGCTGTGGTGGGATTTGAACCCATGTCCACTGAGCGTTAGCCTGGGCGTCTAGTTTACTAATCCAGTTATGCCACCTTCTCCAGAAGTGGGCAGCTTAATGCAGAGGGGGGAATGTACACATCATAGTTAACAAAAATAGAGCTGGGTGGAGGAAAAAGGAAGACTTGCATTTATATAGCGCCTTATGTGATGCATTGCATGTTTGAACATTGGCTGAGAACAGGACAAGACTATTACAGTCCACTCACCAACACTGACAGTTTAAGCTCACATATGATGGGCACCTGGCTGAGCGAGCAGCTGAAATTAGCCTGTAACAGGACAACAAGGAGGGAAATGTGTGAAGGAGAATGATAGAGAGAGTTGGGAGAATGACATTTTCACGCAAACCGTTTTAAAATTCCCTCTACATTATGAACCAGAACCTCTCTTGTTCATCCTTGAAGGCAAAAGTGACCATGTTCATCATCTGGGATGTTTGGCAGGGTAGTCAGTGGGTACATAGGTGACTGATAAGGCCGATCTGCATCTGAAATGTTCTGCAACTAGGACATGATACCACAGAGAGTTGAATTTTGGATGAGTTGCTGGCTCAGGATTCCTTGTGTTTTCTCTCTGCCTCTGAGATGCACTTGCTTCCAAAGAGGCTTTTATAAAATTCATTTATGGGATGTGGGCATCGCTAGCTGGGCCAGCATTTACTGCCCATCCCTAATTGCCTTGAGAAGGTGCTGATGAGCTTCTTGAACTGCTGCAGTCCATGTGGTGTAGGTACACCCACAGTGCTGTTAGGAAGAGAGTTCCAGGATTTTGACAGTGAAGGAACGGCAATATATTTCCAAGTCAGGATGGTGAGTGACTTGGAGGGGAACTTCCAGGTGGTGGTGTTCCCATCTATCTGCTGGCCTTGTCCTTCTAGATGGTAGTGGGTGTGGGTTTGGAAGGTGTTGTCTAAGGAGCCTTGGTGCATTCCTGCAGTGCATCTTGTAGATGGTACATACTGCTGCTACTGTGCATTGGTGGTGGAGGGAGTGAATGTTTGTGGATGGGGAACCAATTAAGTGGGCTGCTTTGTCCTGGATGGTGTCAAGCTTCTTGAGTGTTGTGGGAGCTGCACTCATCCAGGCAAGTGGGGAGTATTCCATCACACTCCTGACTTGTGCCTTGTAGATGGTGGACAGGCTTTGGGGAGTCAGGAGGTGAGTTACTCACCGCAGGATTCCCAGCCTCTGATCTGCTCTTGTAGCCACAATATTTTTAGGCTAGTCCATTTCAGTTTCTGGTCAATGGTAACCCCCAGGATGTTGATAGTGGGGGATTCAGTGATGATAATGCCATTGAATGTCAAGGGGTGATGGTCAGATTCTCTCTTGTTAGAGATGGTCATTGCCTGGCACTTGTATGGTGGGAATGTTAATTGCCACTTGTCAGCCCAAGCCTGGATATTGTCCAGGTCTTGCTGCATTTGGACATGGACTGCACCACTTGAAACCAGAGCCTAAAGAAAGAAAGAGAAACTTGAATTTATATAGCACCTTTCATGACCTCAGCATGTTCCAAAGCACTTTACAGCTAATGAAGTACTTTTGAAATGTACTTACTGTTGTAGGAAACACGACATCCAATCTATGCAGAGACAGCAGCACTGTGAGAAGTGACCAGGGAGAGAAATTTCTGCTGGTCGGGTGGGCCGGTCGGGAGTGGGAGCGGGCACAGGCAGGCACACAGCGATCGGCTGCATGCCGCCATTTTATGTGGGCGGGCCAATTAAAGCTTGCCCAGGTGACGTGCCCAGAGCGCTCAATGCTACCTGTGTGGGCGGGGGGTTGGGGGGGCGGTGGGGGTGGGGGGGTGCGGGGTGGTGGTGGTTTGGAAGGAGGAGGGGAGGAGGGGGTTGGTGTGTTGGGGGAGGAAGGAGAGTCGGGGCCTGCGTCTGCGTGTGAAAGAGTGCAGAGGTCACCCTGAGGCTGCCTGAGGGAGATTCATTTCGCAAAGGTACATTCAAATAAAAGAAACAATAAAATTACTCAGAGCTGTCCCCTCATGTGACGATGTCACACAAGCTGGGACAGGTTTATGAATCCTTCATGAAACCTCATCCCGCCCGTGGACGAGGTTTTATAAAAATTGCGAAGGCCGCCTGGGCTCTCGTCTGCCCCCCCACACCCCTGTCAAAGTTAAGGTCGGACGGGCAGTCCAGACAATTACTGCAATTATAAAAAACAAAAAAACTGCGGATGCTGGAAATCCAAAACAAAAACAGAATTACCTGGAAAAACTCAGCAGGTCTGGCAGCATCGGCGGAGAAGAAAAGAGTTGACGTTTCGAGTCCTCATGACCCTTCGACAGAACTTGAGTTCGAGTCCAGGAAAGAGCTGAAATATAAGCTGGTTTAAGGTGTGTGTGTGGGGGGCGGAGAGATAGAGAGACAGAGAGGTGGAGGGGGTTGGTGTGGTTGTAGCGACAAACAAGCAGTGATAGAAGCAGAATATCAAAAGATGTCAACAACAATAGTACAATAGAACACATAGGTGTTAAAGATAAAGTTGGTGATATTATCTAAACGAATGTGCTAATTAAGAATGGATGGTAGGGCACTCAAGGTATAGCTCTAGTGGGTTTTTTTTTATTTTATATAATGGAAATAGGTGGGAAAAGGAAAATCTTTATAATTTATTGGGAAAAAAAAGAGAAGGGGGAAACAGAAAGGGGGTGGGGATGGGGGAGGGGACTCACGACCTAAAGTTGTTGAATTCAATATTCAGTCCGGAAGGCTGTAAAGTCCCTAGTCGGAAGATGAGGTGTTGTTCCTCCAGTTTGCGTTGGGCTTCACTGGAACAATGCAGCAAGCCAAGGACAGACATGTGGGCAAGAGAGCAGGGTGGAGTGTTAAAATGGCAAGCGACAGGGAGGTTTGGGTCATTCTTGCGGACAGACCGCAGGTGTTCTGCAAAGCGGTCGCCCAGTTTACGTTTGGTCTCTCCAATGTAGAGGAGACCACATTGGGAGCAACGAATGCAGTAGACTAAGTTGGGGGAAATGCAAGTGAAATGCTGCTTCACCTTCACCCCCCTTATCGGCATTCCGTAGGGATCGCTCCCTCCGGGACACCCTGGTCCACTCCTCCATCACCCCCTACTCCTCAACCCCCTCCTATGGCACAACCCCTTGCCCACGCAAAAGATGCAACACCTGCCCCTTCACTTCCTCTCTCCTCACCGTCCAAGGACCCAAACACTCCTTTCAAGTGAAGCAGCATTTCACTTGCATTTCCCCCAACTTAGTCTACTGCATTCGTTGCTCCCAATGTGGTCTCCTCTACATTGGAGAGACCAAACGTAAACTGGGCGACCGCTTTGCAGAACACCTGCGGTCTGTCCGCAAGAATGACCCAAACCTCCCTGTCGCTTGCCATTTTAACACTCCACCCTGCTCTCTTGCCCACATGTCTGTCCTTGGCTTGCTGCATTGTTCCAGTGAAGCCCAACGCAAACTGGAGGAACAACACCTCATCTTCCGACTAGGGACTTTACAGCCTTCCGGACTGAATATTGAATTCAACAACTTTAGGTCGTGAGTCCCCTCCCCCATCCCCACCCCCTTTCTGTTTCCCCCTTCTCTTTTTTTTTCCCAATAAATTATAAAGATTTTCCTTTTCCCACCTATTTCCATTATATAAAATAAAAAAAAAAACCCACTAGAGCTATACCTTGAGTGCCCTACCATCCATTCTTAATTAGCACATTCGTTTAGATAATATCACCAACTTTATCTTTAACACCTATGTGTTCTATTGTACTATTGTTGTTGACATCTTTTGATATTCTGCTTCTATCACTGCTTGTTTGTCGCTACAACCACACCAACCCCCTCCACCTCTCTGTCTCTCTATCTCTCCGCCCCCCACACACACACCTTAAACCAGCTTATATTTCAGCTCTTTCCTGGACTCGAACTCAAGTTCTGTCGAAGGGTCATGAGGACTCGAAACGTCAACTCTTTTCTTCTCCGCCGATGCTGCCAGACCTGCTGAGTTTTTCCAGGTAATTCAATTACTGCAATTAGTTTATTAATGGCTTCAGTTGGCCTTTGACAATTCGGCGGGCGCTCAGCCAACTCCAGTGTGCGTTCACCAAACGAAAGACCAGGATGATGCGCGGGGATATTGGGACACACGCCCAAAGTCACCGCCCATCATTATACATGTCGGTGTACAAGGCCCATCCCCACACTCCGAACAGAAGATTCTGCCCCAGGTAACCCTTTTAGCAGTGATGTTGGGAGAAGGGTAAACATTGGGCCAGGACACCGAGGAGAGATCCTCTTCTCTTCTCTGAAATCGTGCCCATGCAATCTTCTACTTTCTGCTGACAGACTAGACAGGACCTCTGGATAAACTCTAATCTCCGGGATGAGATGTTATGATATTTGTCTGAAATATCTCTAACCAGGCTCATTACACCGGTAAATGCTCCTTTCTAAGCAATGAGCATTTGCCAAACTCATCAGTCATTTTGGTGTTTCTGTAACTCTGTGTGAGGAATCTCTCGCTCAGTACAGCCTGGGACAGATTGTGCCTTGTTGAACTTATGCTCAAATTTTGAAAGAAGGATAATCAACTGGGAAATTATGCTAAACCTTTATAAAACACTGGTTAGGCCCAAGCTGGAGTATTGAGTTCAATCCTGGGCACTGCATTTTAGGAAGCGTAACAAACAGGAGGGAGTTTAATTTAAACAACCCTGTTTTCTCCTCTCACCACCTGTGCATAAACAAAAAGATGTTTTGATTTTGATTCCCCCCACTGTAGAGGCGGTGGCGTATTCCCCAACCCCTCGGTTTTGGCTCGATCCAATTTTCAATGAATAAGCCCACAGCAAATTTGAGATAGGACGAATTGAAAGAGTTAGTTTATTTTCACACACTCAAATCACAGGGATGGGTGTGGGGGTGACCACCTGTGCAACAAAAGAGGGATAGGGAAAGGACGATTTCCAGGGCAAAGACCACAGGGGAGAGAATTATTGTTTCACGTGAGTTCAGATCCAGAATCAAAGTCCAGTGGTGTATTCCAGTGGTCCAGAGGTATATTCCAGTGGTCCAGTGGTGTATTCCTTCACAGAGGTCGGCAAGCTGAACTGATGCTGGATAATTCACTTTTCCAGTAGAGCTGGCTTCCACAATGATATAGACATGCAGGGATGAATTAGTCTTTTAGGCGATGGTACAGAGGTTCCAGTCGAGACAGTGTAGATGGGGCCAGGCATTCAAACCTGGACAGATCCCCTTTTCTGAGCTGCTGCTTGGTAGCTGGAAAATGGCAGACTGAGCTTTGCAGCTCAATAAGGCAATATTACAGTTCCCACCAGCTAGGAGGGGATGTCATGTCCCATGACTCCCACCTCTCCACTTTGGCTTTAATAAAGGGTGTGTATCCTTTTGTCTGGGTCCTTTGACTGAGCAGACGAATTAGCACTCGTTGGCCAGGCCTGGCTTGTGAAATGTAGATGGCCTCTGGATACTTCCCTTTGAATTTGGCTTCTGCAGCCCTCAGGAGTCCTTAAGGTCTCTTCAGAGATAACGAGGTGCAAGTTTCTTTGATGCTGCCAAATAGCCTCTTATTGTTCTGGGTCACAGACACTTTAAAAAGGTTATATATATATATACATATGAGGTCTTAGACCCCTGACATGAAGGATGTCAAAGCCTTGGAGAGGGTACAGCGGAGATTTAACAGAATGGTACCAGGAATGAGGGACTTCAAACTCACAGAGAGACCAGAGAATCTGGGACACGCCTTAGAGCAGAGAAAGATATGAGGAGATTACGTGTTCAAGATTATGAAGGGATTGGATGGAGTAAATAAAAAGCAATTGTTTCCACTGGCAGGAGGGTCAGTGAGCAGAGAGACAGTCTAAAGTAATTGTGAAAATAAGCAGAGGGGAGTGAAGGAGAAATGTTCTTACACAGTGAGTTGTTGTTGTTTGGAACGCGCTGCCTGAAAGCAGATGGTGGAAGCAGATTGAATAGTAACTTTTAAAAGGGATTCGGATCAGTAGCTGAAAAGGAGAAATTTGTGGGGCTACAGGGAAAGAGCAGAGGGAATTGCTCTTTCAAAAGAGCTGACACAGGCACTGTGGTCTGAATGGTCTCCTTTGATGCCATATGATTCCATGATTTTGAGAATTGCTCCCTCTTTTCCAGGTACACATGTTGTTACCCTGACAGCAGCTGATCAGGATGACCCCAGGACTGAGAATGCACATCTTTCCTTCCGCCTCTGTGGTCAGGAACCTCAGGGGCCTGACGAGCAGCTATTCACAGTCAATGCCGAGGGGATCATCACACTGGCCAAAGACATGACCGGCTACAGTTCAATGCAGTACCAGCTGGAGATCGAGGTAGCTGATCTTGCAGGACAAGAAGGAGGTGAGACACCCCAGTCAGTGACTACGTCTGAAATGTTTCATATATACAGCACAGAAACAGGCCATTCAGCCCATCTGCTCAGTGCTGGTGTTTATGCTCTGAATGAGACTCCTCCCACCCCTCTTCATCTCAAACTAACATTAGAACCTTCTACATATTTCTTTCTCCTTATTTACTCCATCAAAAAGCCTTTATAATTTTGAATGCTATTAAATCCCCTCTTAGCCTCAGATTCTCCAGTCTCTTCACATTAACTGAAGTCCCTTAACCCTGCTACCATTCTGGTAAATCTCCACTGCATCCTCTCTGAGACAATCACATTCTGCCTAAAATATTGTGGCTTCCCCCTTATAAACATGTATACGATTTACCGCTCAGGGTACTCTGGGTAATCTGGGGGAAGACATTTCTCCTTTATCTTCTGTACATTAAAGAAAGCATGTTAGCCAATCTGTCACCAGAGAGACGGGTGGAATTTTACAGACCCTCCCAACAGCTGGATCTTCCAGTCCAGTTTTGACTGGCTCGACGTATTTTCCAGCCCGACCCCCGCTGAACTGGAGCTGGAAAATTGTGCCCCAATGTATCCCATCAGAGAGTGAATCAAAGAATAACACTCCCAGGACAGGTACAGCACGGGGTTAGATACAGAGTAAATCTCCCTCTACACTGTCCCCATCAAACACTCCCAGGACAGGTACAGCATGGGGTTAGATACAGAGTAAAGCTCCCTCTACACTGTCCCCATCAAACACTCCCAGGACAGATACAGCACGGGGTTAGATACAGAGTAAAGCTCCCTCTACACTGTCCCCATCAAACGCTCCCAGGACAGGTACAGCACGGGATTAAATACAGAGTAAAGCTCCCTCTACACTGGCCCATCAAACACTCCCAGGACAGGTACAGCATGGGGTTAGATACAGAGTAAAGCTCGCTCTACACTGTCCCCATCAAACACTCCCAGGACAGGTACAGCACAGGGTTAGATACAGAGTAAATCTCCCTCTACACTGTCCCCATCAAACACTCCCAGGACAGGTACAGCACGGGATTAGGTACAGAGTAAAGCTCGCTCTACACTGTTCCCATCAAACGCTCCCAGGAAAGGTACAGCACGGGGTTAGATACAGAGTAAATCTCCCTCTACACTGTCCCCATCAAACACTCCCAGGACAGGTACAGCACAGGGTTAGATACAGAGTAAAGCTCCCTCTACACTGTCCCCATCAAACACTCCCAGGACAGGTACAGCACAGGGTTAGATACAGAGTAAAGCTCCCTCTACACTGTCCCCATCAAACACTCCCAGGGCAGGTACAGCACGGGGTTAGATACAGAGTAAATCTCCCTCTACACTGTCCCCATCAAACACTCCCAGGGCAGGTACAGCACGGGGTTAGATACAGAGTAAATCTCCCTCTACACTGTCCCCATCAAACACTCCCAGGACAGGTACAGCACGGGGTTAGATACAGAGTAAATCTCCCTCTACCTCCAGAATTGGTGAAAGGTGAAATATATAAGAATGATTTTATATTGATGCAAGGCCTCATCACACATTCTGAGTACAGCCTAAAACATTTTACTGTTGCAATGTCATCTGATCCAGTGCAGGAGAAGAAAATGATTTAAGGATCAGATGAAAGCGGGATGGGAATGTGCTCGTATGGAGCATAACCATCGGCACAGACCAAGTTAGCCTAATAGCCTGTTTCTGTGCTGTACAGTCTGTGCAATTAATGTCCAGCTAATCTGCTTTTGATTCTGTCAGAGAATGTGAGCTAGCACAGTGGGAGAAATTCCCAAGGAATCTTTACCATCTGCCTGAGCAGGAAGATGGGCTATGTTTATCGGCAGTAGAATGACATAGCTCTGACATGGCGGCACTCCCACTATATCGCACTGGGGTGTTGGTCAGAGTAGGTCCTAGAGCAGGACTCAAAATTGCTACCTTCTGACAAAAACTGGGCAATGTGCCCACCGAGCTGAACGATCAGAGAGCTGGTCGCAGCACTGCCTGAGATTGATTTATAATGTTACTGCCCTGTTGTTAGGTGTCCACGCAAATGCATCATCTAGAATCTACCTTTGATGACATGTTCTATTTTATTTGACAGGATTGTCAAGTATCTGCACAGTCACTGTTGATGTCGAGGAATTGAATGACAATGCTCCAATATTCCTGCAGAAACAGGTACAGGAGCTGGGATCTGTTGCCTGGTTTTGTTACAATTACATGTGTAAACTCCACAGAAAAATCAATCTCGGACTATAGCTTATTCTACAGTTTATATTGTCCCATCAACACTCCCAGGACAGGTACAGCACGGGGTTAGATACAGAGTAAATCTCCCTCTACACTGTCCCCATCAAACACTCACAGGACAGGTACAGCATGGGGTTAGATATAGAGTAAAGCTCCCTGTCAAACACCCACTAGGTATTCTGTGGAAAATGGTCTGGGTGTTAGGCCTTGGATATTTAACCAGGTCCTGGAACAGGGGGTTGTGTTTCTGGAGTGACTGCCCGCAGAGGAAGATTGGGAGAGCATTTCCTGCACTCCAGCCTCCTGACCCATACCACACACGCAGTGCATTCCAGACCAGAGCCACTTACTGTGTGAAAAAGTTTCTTCTCATGTCACATTTGCTTCTTTTGCAAATCACTTTAAACCTGTGCTGTCCTTATCTACTCTGTCCAGACCCCTCATGATTTTGAACACCTCTATCAAATCTCCACTTAGCCTTCTTCTCTCCAAGGAGAACAGTCCCAATCTCTCCAATCTATCCTCATAGCTGAAGTTTCTCATCCCTGGAACCATTCTTGTAAACCTCTTCTCTCCAATGTGTTCACATCCTTCCTATAATGTGGTGCCCAGGACTGTACACAATATTCCAGCTCCTTGCTCTTGTACTCTATGCTCCTATTAATAAAGCCCAAGATACTGTATACTTTATTAACTGCTCTCCCCACCTGTCCTGCCACCTTCCATGATCTATGCACACATACACCCAGGTCCCTCTGCTTCTGCACATTGTTTAGTTGTATGCCTTGTTTTATATTGTTTGTCCATGTTCTTCCTACCAAAATGAATCATCTCACACTTCTCCACATTGAACTTCACCTGCCACCTATTTGCCCACTCCCCAACTTGTCTATGTCCTTTTGAAGTTCTATACTGTCCATCTCACAGGTTGGAATGCTTCCAAGTTTTGTATCATCCCCAAACTTGAAATTGTCCCCTGCACACCAAGATCTAGATCGTTAATATATATCAGGAAAAGCAAGGGTCCCAATACCTGGGGAACTCCACTACAAACCTTCCTCCAGCCCAAAAAATATCCATTGACCATTACCCTGTGTTTCCTATTACTCAGCTAATTTTGTATCCATGTTGCTCCTGTCCCTTTTATTCTGTGAGCTATAACTTTTCTCACAAGTCAGTTGTGTGGCACTGTATCAAACGCCTTTTGAAAGTCCACATACACCACATCAACAGCATTACCCTCATCGACCTTTCCTGTTACCTCTTCAAAAAAACTCCAGCAAGTTAGTTAAACACAATTGCCCCTTTAGAAATCTATGCTGGCTCTTCCTTATCAACCCATATTTTTCCATGTGACTACTAAGTCTATCTCAAATAATTGTTTCTAGAATCTTGCCCACCACTGAAGTTAAACTGACTGGTCTATAATTGCTGGGCTTATCCTTACAACCTTTTTTGAACAAGGGCGTAGTGTTTGCAATTCTCCAGTCCTCTGGCACCTCCCCAGAGTCTAGGGAAGACTGAAAGATTATGGCCAGTGCCCCTGCAATTTCTACTCTCACTTCCTTCAACATCCTTGGATACATCTCATCTGGTCCTGGTTCCTCGTCAACTTTAAGTACCGACAGTTTATCTAATATCTCCTCCTTATCAATTTTGAACCCTTCTATTGACAGAGTTTCCTCCTCTGTCACCATGGCCTGGGTAGCATCTACCTCCTGGGTTAAGACGGATGCTAAGTATTCATTTAATGCCCCTGCCTCCCTGTGTAAATCCACGTTTTGGTCCCTACTCCTCCTTTTACTACCCTTTTACTATTTATGTGCTGATAGAAGACTTTGGGATTCCGCTTTATGTTGGCTGTCAGTCTTTTCTCATGATCCCTCTTTGCTTCTCTTATTTGCTTTTCCATCTCCCCTCTGAACCTCCTGTATTCTGTTTGGTTCTCAATTGTATTTTCTACCTGACACCTGTCTTAAGCACACTTTTTTCTTCTTTATCTTAATTTCTATCTCCTTTTTCATGCAGGGAGCTCTGGATTTGTTTGCCCCACCTTTTCCCTTTTGACCGAATATACCTTGACTGTGCCCGAACCATTTCTTCTTGGAAGGCAGCCCATGGTTCAGCTACAGTTTTTCCTGCCAAACTTTGGTTCCAGTCTATCCAGCCCAGCTCTGTTCTTGCCCTGTTGAAGTTGGCTCTCCCCCAGTTAATTATTTTTACTCTGGATTGCACATTGTCCTTTTCTACTGTCAATCTAAACCTTATGATATGATAATCACTGTCTCATAAATGTTCCCCCACTAACATTTTATCTACTTGGCCCACCTCATTCCCAAGAACCAGGTCTAGCAGTGCCTTCTTTCTTGTTGGACTGGACACATACTGCTGTAGGAAATTCTCCTGAACACAATCTAGGAACTCTTGCCACTCCCTGCCCTTTAAACTACCACTGTCCCAGTCTACATCCGGGTAATTAAAGTTCCTTATTGTAACTACCCTGTAATGTTTGCATCTCTCTGGCATTTCCTTACAGGTTTGTTCCTCTACATCCTTCCCACAAGTTGGTGGTCTATAGTCTACGATGAGCAATGTAATTGCACCCTTTTTGTTCCTTAGCTCCAGCCAAATTGATTCTGCCCCTGAACCCTCTGGGACATCCTCTTTCTCCAGCAGTGCAGTGCTCTCCTTAACCAATACTGCCACTCCTCCTCCTTTCCTTCCTTTCCTATCTTTTCTGAACACCTTGTACCTGGGAATGTTTAACACCCAGTTCTGCCCTTCCTTGAGCCAGGTCCCTGTTATTGCCACAACATCACATTTCCCCATGGCAACCTGCACCTGTAACTCCCCAATCTTATTCATTAAACTCCGTGATTCACATACATGCACAGTAACCCTGATTTAGACTTCATGACTTTCTCCCTTACTCCAACTCCACCTATTAACTTACTGTTCTCTATTCTAGTGCTATCTCTCTCTCCCAGTATTTTGTCTACCCTGGTATTCCTCTCTAATATTTTCTCCTGGTTCCCACACCCCTGCCAAGTTTAGTTTAAAGCCCTCCCAACAGCACTAGCAAAACTAGCAAGGCACTCAGTCCTGACTCTGTTCAGGTGCAACCCGTCCAGCTTGTACAGGTACCATCTCCCCCAGAGCCAGTCCCAGTGTCTAAATTCCTCCCTCCTGCACCATCTTTCCAGCCACACATTTATCTGCCTTATCCTCCTATTTCTGTTCTCACTTGTACATGGCACTAGGAGTAACCTGGAGATTACCACTTTTGAGGATTGGCTTGCTAATTTTCTACCTAGTTCCCTAAATTCTGATCATAGGACCACATCTCCCTTCCTGCCCAAGTCATTGTTACCCAATGTGAACCATGACCTCAGGCTGTTCACCCTCCCCCAGAAGAATGGTCTGCAGCCATTCGGTACACCTTTGACCCTGGCACCAGGGAGGCAACATAACACCCTGGAGTCAGAACTATGGCCACAGAAATGCCTGTCTGTTCCCCTAACTAATGAATCCCTGCTTCTTCCTCCCCTCCTGTACAGCTGAGCTGCTTGTGGTGCCACAAAGTTGGCTCTGACTGCACTCCTCTGAGGAACCAACACCCTCAATAGTATCCAAAACGGAAAACCAATTAGCGGGCGAGTTCCCAGGGGATTCCTGCACTACCTGCCTGGTTCTCTTGGACTGCCTGGCAGTCACCTGTTCCCTTTTTGCCTCCATGTCCCTACCGTGTGGTATGACCACCTCTCTGAATGTGCTATTCACATAGCTCTCAGCCTCGTGGATGAGCCACTCTGTCCAAAGCCTGGGGCTAAGTTTCTGCAGCTGGTGACACTTCTTGCACATCTGGTCATCTAGGTTACCAGTAGTGTCCACAACTTCCCACATATTATAGGACACACATTCCACATGACTGAGCTGCTCTGCCCTGTCTTAAGTTTACTTCCCTTACGTTAAATTTATTTTTCTTTGGTTTACTTCTATGACTTTATATTACACCAACTTCCTCACCCACACCACACACCCCCTACCCTCACCAACCTCCCCACTCATACTGCGCGCCCCAGATTCCAAGTTAGATTGAGGGATTGGGTTTTGGGTTAGACCCGTGGGAGGGAAGGAGGCAGGGGGAATGTAGACTGGGTAAAAATTCCAAATATTCTTTACACTTCTGTTCCTCCTAATCTCCTTTACTTGAATGTTCTCTACATTCTTCAAGCCCTTCTTTGAAATAATGGGATCTTGTATATCCACTTTAGAGGGCAGATAAGGTATCAGTTCAAGATCTCTACTGAAAGATGGCACCTCTGACAGTACAGCACTCCCTCAGTCCTGGGAGTGTCAGCCTGGGTTATGTTCTCTCAAGTAGCACTGGGGCCCTCTGACCTGCTGACTTAGAGGTTAGAGAGTTCTTCACTGAGTCACAACTGACTTGACCAGAGACAGGGATGAGTGACTGGAAATCAACCTAAGATTTAAAGTGAGGAGAGTCTCACAGAGGTTATTTTGAATGAGAAAGTTTGAGGAGACGGTATAATCCAGGCTGTTTCAAACTTCAGAGAGAATGGATGATGATGCAGCCACATTAGTTTGGATTTCACAGTCAGAATTAATTAAAGAACTCAAGTATAAAACTACGAGATCAGAATAAAACACTCCTACAGTCTTCATTGAGTGCAAAAATCTCTTGTTGATGCTGAGAACATTAACTCTTTTCAAAAAGGGATTGTATAAATATTTGGTTAGGAATGGGAGTGTGCTGGTTCCTGACAGGCTTCTCCGAACATCCTTCTCCCCCTTCCCCATGTGACCAGTGAGCACCAATTACAGCTGTCTTTGACAATTGTTGTAATGTGATTGGTTGAAGTTCAGACCCTTGAGCATTCTGTTACCTTTTCATTAATTTTTCTCCCTTGTTGTGAGGTAGTATGGTCCAATCAGCATAGCTGAGAATACTGCCGTTGGACATCCTGTAACCACAATCAATGTGACAGATGCAGATTACTCCTTGACGGACAGCTGGTTTGTTATCTACACAATTGAATCTGGGAATGAAGAGCAAATATTTGGAATTCACCAAGAGGAACAAAGCAATGTTGGGATCCTTTTCCTACACAAGGTACATCAAGTAACCCATCTCTCTCTCTTTGTCAGTTTGTTTATATCTGCTATCTGCCATCTCTGTTCACCGTCTCTGTCTGTCTCTCCTTCATGTCTCTCTCTCTCACTCTGCCTCTCACTCTATGTCCATCTCCCTCCCTCATTTCATCTCTGTTCATTGTCCCTGAATGTCTGTCCTTAATGTGTTTGACTTTTTGAATCTCTATCTCTCTTTACTGCCTCCATGTGTCTCTCCACTGTGTCTCTGTCACGGTTTCTGCTCTCTGTCTTCATCGCTCTCTCTCCCAGTCTACCTTTGTCTCTTTCCATTTTTGTACTCCTCTCATTTTATCTGCATCTCTCCCTCCATCGCTCTCCATCTTTCTCTTTCTGCTTCTTCCCATTTTAGTTTTGGTCACTGCTTCACTCAATCTCTTTCCATCTTCTCTCTCTGTCTGTGCCCATTTCTCTCTGTCTTTCTATCTGCTTTTCCATCACTGTCTTTGCACCTGTCTCCATGTCTCTGTCTATTTCCATGTCTGTCTTCAGCTCTTTCCCCAGTTTTCTTTCTCTTCATCTCCCTCTCTCCCGCCCTCTCTTTCTCTGTCTCTCCATCTCTCTCTCTCCAGCTCTCCTACTTTCCATCTCTGTCTCTGTCTCACTCTCTATCACCCTGTCTCCTTTCATCATTTTGTCTCTTTTCATCACTCTGTCTCTGTCTGTCTCTCCCCATCTCTCTGTCTCTCCCCATCTCTCTGACTCTCCCCATCTCTCTGTCTCTCTCCATCTCTCTATCTCTCTCCATCACTCTGTCACTCTCCATCTCTCTGTCTGTCACAGTCTCGCTCTCTAAGTCTCTTTCTGTTACTATCGCTAACTCTTTCTCTGTGTCTATTTCTCTCTCCATCTCCATGTATATTTATCTCTCTCACTGTTAGTGAATGGGTTAAGTGTTCCCCTCACTCACATTTCTCACATCAACGATTAAAACTCTCCATTAAAAATGAAATATGAATTGACAGGAAAAATAAACGGCATGGCGATGGATTCTAGAGAGGGGGGTGCGATGTGAGATTACAGTGTAAAATCTGTTTTCTTAGGCTCTGGACTACGAGACAGTGAGTGAGTACAGGCTGGTCATCTCTGCCAGGAATGAGGCTGAGCTGGTTGGGTCTGAGTACGGCCCAAGCTCCACAATGACCGTCTCCATCCTGGTGGATGACATCAATGAATCTCCAATACTTTCTCAGAGTGATTACGAGGCGACTGTTCCCAAGGATGTCCTGCCCGGCAGTGTGTTACTGAGGGTGGAGGGGTATGACCCTGACACATCGTCTGCTCCTGTTAGGTAAGGACACGCTAGGTTGTGCAACCAACTCAACAATGGGGAGAGGCCATTCAGCTCCTCGGGCCTGTTCCAACATTCAGTTAGATCATGACTGATCCGTATCCTGACTCCATTTACCCACCTTGGTTCCATAACCCTTAATCCCCGTACCCAACAAAAATCTTTCAATCCCAGTTCTGAAATTTTCAAATTAACCCCAGACTCAACAGTATTTTTGAGGAGAAAGTTCTGGATTATCCATCCCCTTTGAAAAAAAGAAAGACTTGCATTTATTTAAAACCTCTCATGAACTCAGGTCGTCCCAAAGTGCTTTACAGCCAATGAAGCACTTTTTGAAGTGTAGTCACAGTTGTCATGTAGATAACACAGCAGCGCAATTTGTGCACAGCAAGCTCCCACAAACAGCAATGTGATAATGACCAGATAATCTGTTTTTGTGATGTTGGTTAAGGGAGAACTCCCCTGCTCTCCTTTGAAATAGTGCAGTGGGATCTTTTATGTCCCCCTAAGAGGGCAGATGGGGTCCCGGTTTAACATCTCACCTGAAAGACGGCACCTTTGTCAGGACAGCACTCCCTCAGTACCGCTCTGGGAGCATCGGCTTGGATTTGTGTGAAGAGCTGCTTCCTGACATCAAACACAAACAGCTGAGCTCTAATTTTAAGGTTATTCTCCCTCGCTTTATATACAAATCCACCAGAGGAAAACTGTGAGAGTGAGATCCAGCTGTGAGAGTGAGATCCAGCTGTGAGAGTGAGATCCAGCTGTGAGAGTGAGATCCAGCTGTGAGAGTTCCGATTCCAGTGCACACACTCTCACAGCTGGATGTTTCTCCTCAGATTGAATCCGGTAGAGAATGATCATTTGATTTATGTCCGCCTAACCTAGAAGCATAACAAGTGGAAGCAGGAATAGACCACACAGCCCCTTGAGCTTGCTCCGTCTTCTACCTGAACACTACATCCCTGCTTGCTCAAAACTGAGCACCCACGTCCCTCTGGAATAGAGATTTCAAAGATTCACAATCCTCTGAGTGAAGAAATTTCTCCTCAGCTCAGTCTGAAGTGGCTGATTCCTTGCCCTGAGACTGTAGCCCAGTGTGCTAGAGTCTCCCAACAGTAGGAAACAGTCTCTCAGTGTCCACACTGTCAAACCTTCTAATGAGAGACTTCTTGCTTTTGGCAGATTCCGCCTGGGAAATGATTCGATCCATTGGCTCTCAGTTGATTCCGAATCTGGGGAGGTGACTCTCCTGGGTGGAGACCCTGCAGGAGGCAGCCACCTGGTGGAGGTGGTGATGGAAGATGGAGGTAAGGAACCAAAGACAGAGATGAGATTTGACAGATTGTAGCATCCATTCACAAGCTCTGATGTGGTACAACAGTTGCCATACTCTCCATCAGCCCCAAGTATCCCCGCAAGAGATCTCTCTCCCTGGTTTTCAATCTCCCTTCTCCTTGTATCTCTCTGATTTTGTTACTTTGCTTGTTACTGGTTTCTGTCCCTTTTTCTCTCTTTTTTCTGTTAATCTATCTCTTTCTGCCCTGTCTCCTACAGTTTCTCTCTACCATCTCTCTGCGTCTCTCTCCCTAACTCTCTAGCTTTGCCTCTCTCAATCTCTCTTATGGTCTCTCACTCCGTTCTTTCTCTCTCTCTCTCTGTCTCTCTCGCTCTGCCTCTTTCTCTCTCTGTCTCTCTCTCTGTTTCATTCACTATCTCTCTCATGGTCTCTCGCTCTGTCTCTGTCTCTTTCTTTGTTTCCCTCATTGCCCCTTTCTTCCTTTGTCTGTCTCTCTCTGTGTCTCTGTCTCTGTGTCTCTGTCTCTGTCTCTCTCTCTCTGTCTCTGTCTGACTCTATCTCACTTTCTGTCCCTCAATTCTTGGCTCTCTGAAAGAGACATAGGGCCAGAAGGAAGCCATTCAGTCCTGTGAGCCTGTTCTGCCATTTACCGAGTCTTACGCATTCCTCTCTTTATTTTGTTTCACACTCTCTATGACCAATTCTTATTTCCCTTCAAATGAATCTGCTAAACAATCCTGAGCATGCTAAGAATTATGCTGACATCCAATTTAAGGTTATCAGTTAGGCTTGCAGTGTGGCTCACTTACGTGTACTAGAAGCTAGAAGCTACGTATATGAATACACAGGGCCCTGCTCTTTGTAAAAGAACATGTACACGTATTGCACCTGTGTCAACTAAACAATATAGGCAACAGCCATTCTCTGGTTCATTCCCCCGGGCAATACGTTGACCAATCAGAGTTAGCATGCCTGGTTTGAATTTAAACAAAGCTTGGCAGTTAACTGTCAATCATCAGTTAACTGCTGCATTTTCCATGGCAACACCTCTACCAGAGTCCACTTGCCAACCAATCAGCGCTCTCTTCTCATGAAGTATAAATTGTTGTTCCCTTTCCATTTGGTATTCTTGCGAATTGTCCTGATGAGTGCAAGACGAAAAGCTTCGACAACTTGTCTCTTTTCAGCAATACTCAAATGAAATTCTTCTCTCCGAATTTTAACAAGAAAATACTAAACATGAAATGGTGATATATCATTTTTCTTGTTAATTTTACCCTCTGTTTTGTGCTCTTCTTTTCTCGCTGTCTTTCTAACCGTCCATTTCTCTCATTTTACTTCTTTTTTGTCATTGCCTCTCTACATCTTACTTTGTCTATTTAGACTCTCTTTCTAATCTCTCCTCTTGTCTCTGTTGTTTGCTCAGTCTCCTGATTACCTCTGCCTCTCCTCCTCTCTCTTGTCCTTTGCTTTTGTCAGATCATTTGACTTGATGAATTCAGAGATGGATCATCAGTAAGTGCAATGTCAGTGTAAAAAAAAATAAAGCAGGAAGTTTGATCCGGGCTGAAGAGGTGAGTCAGCCTGAGCGAGGGGCTGGTACTTAATGGAGGTGACAGCGGGTATCACCCACTGCCCGGACAGCTGGCGAGAACCCTGCCTCGCTTCCTTTCAGGAGGGCCCAGGCTGGGCAGAGGTGGACATTTCCAGGGTTCCAGGACCCTGCGGGTAATGAGGCCCAAAATCGCTGAGGGACCCAGGTTACAAGTGAATGGTGACAGGATGGGGGTCAAGGGGTGGGGGTTGTGGGAGAAGGGGGGAGGTGGTCTATAGCAAGGGTAGAAGGTGGCTCTCAGCGGTCCCCACCTTTCCAATGCTGGGTTCCTCGTTTAGGCACTATCTTTGAATGAGGGGACCCCCGCCCCCCCCCACCCCCCGCCACCTACCTCCCTCCCCCACCCACCCAACCCCTCCCCGCCCCCCCCCAACTGCCTCCCTCCCCCCCCACCCCCCGTTCCTGCCCTCATCCCCCCCCCACCCCCTCACCACCACCCCCCCCCCCCCCCCCTCACCCACCCCCCCACCCCCCCACCACCCCCACCCCCCCCCCCCCAACCTCCCCCACCGGAACTGCCTAGCAGCCCCAACAGGGTTTAACCTTTCTGACTTCCTGCATGACAAGTCCCCCACCCGCCAGTGGTGAATACCAGCAGTGGCTGGATGAGGCCCTTAAGTGGGTATTAATTGGCCACTTAAGGGTCTCAACTGGCAGGAAGGCTGTCCACGAGCCTTCCCACCCTGTACATAATCGGAGAGGAGGTGAGAAGGTGGTGGGGACCCTCATGCCACCCTCCCACCCAATGGAACACCTTGTGCCACCAAATTCTCCTCAAGGGAGGGCATTCAATTCCAGCCAAGGTTGGGGAGCAATGATTGTTAAACCATTGTAAAGTGAGGAGGAAAATATTGCTGCAGTGAACCGATGTTTTGTCCCTTTAAGCTCAACGTGGATCAGAGAAACCCAGAGACAGTGAACAGGTACTCCTTCCTCTCTCAGTTTATCTGAAGATGTTTGTCTGATCACTAGACAGCGTCCCCCAGGCACTCGAAGCAAGCACAGTCTGTTCAGGCAGCTGATGGTCCACGTTCCTGCTGCTCAAACAGTGTCCAAGCCCAAAGAGCTGCCAATTCTTCGGGAGAATAGTTTGCCTCTGAGGATTGGAGCTTGTCTGCTCTGAGTGTTCACCAGCTTTTGACAGCTACCGCTGCGGAGAGAGGGGGGGAGAGAGAGCCCGTGGGCTGAGGCTTTGTGACACACTATCCTGTTGGGGGGTAGTTCCTCCTCTGACGTCCTCATATTTGCTCATTGCTGAGCCTGATCGAATGGGTGGTCTTGCAGGAATGCCCTGGAGTCTCCAGGAATTAAAGATTAATCTCCAGGACAAACTGCTGGGAGCAAAACAAACAGGAGAAAACAATGGAGGGTATTAGATAAAATATTCTGTATTTATTTTCTGAGCCTTTGAATGCTTCGTGTATATTCGTTATAAAAATGGCAGAAATTTGGGGAGAAAGGGCTGTTTGATTGGCTGATTCTTGGCTGTCAGTAGAATCGGAAGAATAGTGGAGATGCATTTAAGTAATGAAGAGTCCATCCGCTTTCCAATTGGCCGTGGGATGGCAGGTACCATGATGACTGACATGCGATCGACCAATGGAAAGACTGTGGGGGCAGGATGGGTTAGCGCCAGGATGTCATGTGATGAAACCTCAACAAATAGGTTCAAACAGGGTTGACAATACAACTCCTGTGAGATGTGTACTTCCTCCTCTTGAAGCACTGTGCACAGTTTTGATCTCCATGTTAGCATAAAGGTTATAGATGCACTGGAGAAAGTGCAAGAAGACAGATTTATGAGGGATGTTTCCAGAATTGAAAAGTCATAAATAACTATTAGGAAAGTCTGAGCGCTTTTTCTATCGAGGGAAGGAGCTGAGAGGTGACGTAATGCAAAAATAAACATAACATCTATATAATAAATCCACCAGGGAATTCAGGAGAGATGCCTTTACCCAGAGAGTGGTGAGGATGTGGAACTCACTACCACAGGGAGTGGTTGAGGTGAATACTGTAGAAACATTTAAGGGGAAGCTGGATAAACACACAAAGGAGAAAGGAACAGAAGGATATGCTGATAGTGTGAGATGAGGTAATGTGGCCTGATTCTGTGCTGTTAGTTCTGTGTTAGATAAACAAGTTATAGAGAAGGGCCTGAAATAAAATGGCGTGACTTTCCAAGCTGGGGCTGTTCTCCAACAGAGCAGAGAAAGGTTTAAAGGGAGATTTAATAGAGGTGTTCAAAATCATGAAGGACTTTGATAGCATAAATGAGGAGAAATTGCACTGTCAGGCAGGCAGGTCATTAACCAGAGGACACAGATTTAAAATCATTGGCAAAAGAAGCAGAAAGGGAGATGAGGATTTTTTGCACAGCAAGTTGTTGTGATCTGAAACGCCTGTCTGAAAGGACGATTCAATAGCAACTTTCAAAAGGGAATTGGATAAATACTTGAAGGGATAAATTTGCAGGGCTCTGGGGAAAGAGCTGGGGGACTGAGACTAATGAGCTAGCTCTTTCAAAGAGTCAGTCAGGCACCATGGGCTGTGTGACCCAATGATATAGGGGAGTTCTCTCTACTTCAGAGCAAACAGGTGAAATTTCTTTATTATTCATTCATGGGGTGTGGGCTTCATTGGCTGAGACAGCGTTTATTGCCCATCCTTAACTGCCCTTGAGCAGGTGGTGGTGAGCTGCCTTCTTGAACCGCTGCAGTCCATGTGGTGTAGGTGCACCCACAGTGCTGTTAGGGAGGGAGTTCCAGGATTTTGACCCAGCGACAGTGAAGGAACAGCTGATATATTTCCAAGTCAGGATGGTGAGTGACTTGGAGGGAAACTTCCAGATGGTGGTGTTCCCATCTATCTGCTGCCCTTTTCCTTCTAGATGGTAGTGGGCATGGGTTTGGAAGGTGATGTCTACAGAGCCTTGGTGAATTCCAGCAGTGCATCTTGAAGATGGTACACGCTGCCGCTACTGTGTGTCAGTGGTGGGGGCAGTGAATGTTTGTGGATTTGGTGCCAATCAAACAGGCTGCTTTGTCCTGGATGGTGTCAAGCTTCTTAAGTGTTGTGGGAACTACACTCATCCAGGCAAGTGGAGAGTGTTCCATCACACTCCTGACTTGTGCCTTGTAGATGGTGGACAGGCTTTGGGGAGTCAGGAGGTGAGTTACTTGTTGCATGATTCCTGTTCTCTGACCTGCTCTTGTAGCACAGTATTTATATGGCTAGTCCAGTTCAGGTTCTGGTCAATGGTAATCCCCAGGATGTTGATAGTGGGGGATTCAGTGATGGTAATGCCACTGAACATCAAGGGGCGATGACTAGATTCTCTCTTGTTATAGTTGGTCATTGCCTGGCACGTGTGTGGTGTGAATATTACTTGCCACTTGTCAGCCCAAGCCTGGATACTGTCCAGCTCTTGCTGCATTTGGTCATGGACTGCTTCAGTATCTGAGGAGTCATGAATGGTGCTGAACATGGTGCAAACATCAGCTAACATCCCCACTTCTGACCTTATGATGGAGGGAAGGTCATTGATGAAGCAGCTGAAGATGGTTGGACCTAGGACACTACCCTGAGGAACTCCTGCAGTGATGTCCTGGAGCTGAGATGACTGACCTCCAACAACCACAACCATCTTCCTTTGTGCTGGGTATGACTCCAACCAGCGGAGAGTTTTCCCCCTGATTCCCATTGACTCCAGTTTTGCTAGGGCTCCTTGATGCCACACTCGGTCAAATGCTGCCTTGATGTCGAGGGCAGTCACTCTTACCTCACCTCGGAAGTTCAGCTCTTTTGTCCATGTTTGAAGCAAGGCTGTGATTTGTGTTAGCGCATGTGTTGTTCTGCAATGCGTTGCCATTATGATGGCACTGCCTCTAGCGATAGCTACATACCCACACTGAAGCAGATGGCTCACAGGATCTTTAGGGACAAGTGTGCTCGATACAATCAGGTGACTGTCTCTTTTTTTATTTGTTCTTGGGACCTGGGCATCTCTGGCTAGGCCAGCATTTATTACCCATCCATAATTGCCCTTGTTCAGTGGGCATTTAAGAGTCAACCACATTGCTGTGGGTCTGGGGTCACATGTTGGCAGATTCCCTTCCCTAAAGGACATTAGTGAACCAGATGGGTTTTTACGATAATTGGCAATGGTTTCATGGTCATCATCAGATTTTTAACTCCAAATTATTGGATTCAAATTTCACCATCTGCCATGGGGGGATTCGAACCTGGTTCCTCAGAGTATTACCCTGGATCTCTGGAATACTAGTCCAGTGAAAATACCAGTATATCCCCACATACTGCAGGCAGCTGCGGTTCAGCGCGTAGCACTCTTACCACCGAGTCAGAAGGTCATGAGTTGGGGGTTGGGAGCGGTGGTCACCAATTCTGGTTGGATGTCTTCATGACATCTTCGCTTTTAACTCACTGCCTGAGGGGGTGGTAGAGGCAGGAAGCCTCGCAACATTTAGCAAGTATTTAGATGAGCACTTGCAATGCCATAGCATACAGGGCTATGTGCCAAGTGCTGGAAAATGGGATTAGAATAGATAGGTACTTGGTGGCCAGCACCGATACGATGGGCCGAAGGGCCTGTTTTTGCGCTGTATAACTCTGTGACGGTTTCATTACATGACATCAACTCGTCCTCACTCTCCTGCCACTGGTCACTTGACAAGACATCTTTATGGCACTCACCTTCCCACAGCCAATCGCAAAGCAAATGGACTCTTGCTTATCTGATTGGATATCTTTTCAGTGTGTCTCAATAGCCTTAATTCCCCAAGTTAAATATTTTAAGAAAATGACAAACACCTTTCTACAAAGAAACTGAAAGAAAGTGCAATTTTTATTAACACTGCTATTGTTTAGTTCCTCCTCGTTCATCCTGGGGATGAATCACCACTTCCTCACAGCCTCCAGGGTAATCCTGGAGTGTTGACAACCCTATTCTGGGTTTAAGTGTCCCACTGCAGGGACTCGAGCAACCAGTCTAGGCTGACACTGCAGTGCAGTACTGAGAGAGTAGAAGCTTCCAATTTAATCCTGAGGAATTCCCAGGATGAGGAAATATTTCAAGCCCCTAAACTATCACTTTCTAAAACCCAAACCGCACATGCTGGAACAACACAGTTGGCCTTGGATGAGAGCAGAGACAGACCAACGTTTCACATTGTTGGGGGGGGGGACCTTGGATGACACGTTCAAGAAATATTTACAATCAAATCATTAGCTACTGGGAAGGGTGAAAGGTTGTCTGACCTTCTGTATAGTTTAACAGCATTTGATGTCTGAATTGCAAATCGTGTCCACTTACCTCATCAACATCCTTCACTTTGGTGAGCGATGGGTCTCTTAGAAATAGCTCACTTGGAAGATTTCAGTAACATGAATGGCTATAAATTGGCTGCCTTGCGTCTCCATGGAAACCCTCTTGTGTTGCACTCACAATGATGTGACGGTTCAGGAACGTTTTGTCTGCAGCTCAGAGAGTAATATTTATCCTGGCTCCACTCAACTTGACAGCACGATTAAGACAGCTACCAACTCAGCCAGGTTACTGTGTCCGATTCTGGCTACAGTCAGAATCACAGAGTGACTGACAGCAGATTCCCAAACACAGTCAAAGTATCCAAGCAACCTGACTCAACATGTACCTGTCAGAGTTTCCTCATTCCCCTTAACTTTCTCATGGGACTGCAGATTTGTTTGTGGAGATTCCATATTTCGAGTGAAACAAAAATCTCATTAAAACCAAAGCAAAATACTGCGGATTCTGGAAATCCCAATTAGAAGCGGACGTTCAACAGGTCAGGTAGCATCTGTAGAGAGAGAAATGGATTCAGAGTCATAGTCATGCAGGACACAAAGAGGCATTTCGGTCCATCGTGCCTGTGCTAGCTCTTTGAAAGAGCCGGCCAATTACAAAAGAACCCAAGAAATAAAGGCAGGAGTAGGCCATTCGGCCCCTTGAGCCTGCTCCACCATTCAACAAGATCCTGGCTGACCTGATTGTAACCTCAACTTCACTTTCCTGCCTATCCCCTATACCCTTTGATGCCCTTGTCCCTTGGGACTGACCTGCTGCCAGGGGCTACCTCGATTGAACTGGTGGCCTCCACACACAGCTGGGTTGTGTGGGAGGTGGGGTGGGGTGAGGAATGGGGATGGTGGGGAGCACTCCGATAGCTTAAAGTGGCCCATGAGTGGGACTTTAATTGCCCTAATTGGGTATTCACCTCCTTGGAACATGTAGCTAACCCAGTTCCTATTCCAGCCCAGGGAAAACCACTTGTAGGTGGGAATGCATTAGGCAGCCATCCCAATGTGGTTTCCCCCTAGTTTTCCAGCTCCCCTGCCTCCAAGCCCTTCTCCACCGAGCCGGGAAAATTCAGCCAAAGGAGTCCGCAGAGGGGCAGAGGTTTGAGAATCTGAAATTTCGAAGTACTTCTGGGCCAGGAGCTACTGTGGTTCAACAAAGCACAGGGGGTGGGGTGATGGGACAACAGGACATAACGTGCTCAGCAAAGAGTTAAATACCGATATGTTCAATGATGGTAACTCCAATCTCTTTATACATTTTATAGTTGATGCCTCCTTATTCGTTACTGCACGCTTGGTGATTCACATTGAAGACCTCCAGGAACAACTGCCCGCCCCACTTCTGGAATATTCCGGAGATTTCCTGTGCACACCGCGGAGAGATGGGCAGTCAATCACCATCACTGCCTTGTACCGCCATGGGAGAGGAAACAGGCAGCCCCTCAGCTTCTCCGTTGATGGCAAACCAATGGAAAAAAGGAACTGGAAGATCGATCAAATTAATGGTATGATGGTGGGAAGTGCAGGCAGTGATAGACATCCAAGGGATAATTCTCATCTTCATCGAGCTCAACGTTAGCCATGGCTCAATGGACTCTCACCGCTGAGTCAGAAGGCTGTGGGTTCCAGGCTCACTCCAGAGAGTTGAGCACACAATCTAAACTGACAATCTGGTGCAGTACTGAGGGAGTGCTGCACTGTCAGAGGTGTGTCTTTTAGATGAGATGTTAAACCGGGGCCCCAGCTGCCTGCTCAGGTGAGTGGATCCCATGGTACTATTTTGAAGAAGATCTGGGATGATCTCACCTGTGCCCTGGCCAATATTTATCCCTCAATCAACATCACAATAAAAGATAATCTAGTCATTTATCACACTGCTGTTTGTGGGAGCTTTCTGTGCGTAAATTGGCTGCCAGGTTTCCTACGTTACAAGAGTGACTTCACTTCAAAAGCACTTGCTGTAAAGTGCTTTGAGAGATCCTGAAGCTGTGAAATGCAAGTTATCCTTTCCTTTTTTTGATAGTATTCTGCTGTTAGGCAATCTGCCTGCTATGTCTCAGATCACTATGTTTACAGATTTTGTGCACACTATACTGTCTAACTGTCTATCTCTTTCAGACACACATGCCTCTCTGGCTATTGCACTGAGCTGGGTGGATCCAGGATTATACCGGATTCCAATTGTTCTCAGTGTGAAAGAGGAACCCAGCCAGCGGCACAGCGATATTTTACCAGGTAAAACAAGGGGGGTAAACATTGTGACAACTGGGTGTAGAATCACTTGCTGCTACATATGTACATATTAATAACTGTTATGCTTCTAAATTAATTAATTACTTCATTCAGTTACTAAGTGTTCCAGTGAATAGAAAATGTGAAAACAGAATATTTTAATCCATTGTAGACTGATTTCATCTTTGTTGTTTTAAATACTTTTAAGTTTCTTGCTGGCTTACTGGCTTCTGTGTAATTCTGCAACTTGCAAATAAACATTTAGTTAATTTTAGCCTGAATGTAAGGGTTTGACTCTGTAACCTTTACTACTGCTCAGGGAAGCCATGAGAATGTCGTGGGACTCCAATGTAATCTCCAGTGCATTTGCGCTATTATTACTATTCTATTTATTACATGCACGTTGGCCTTTTTATATTTAATGGGAAGTTTATTTAATAGAAATTGTTTTGTGTTGTGGGTACAAGATGAAATGGGACAAAATTCTGAAACATTCTGAAGGAGTAGACACAGAGGCTGAAATGTGATGCCCTTTCCTGCGGCGAGATTGTTGGCGAGGGACATCAAATCAGGTGGGAGGGCGATGAGTGGGGACCACCTTCCCACCCACACCTCGATTAAATCTGCGAACGGCCTACCCACCTTCCCACTGCCATTTGTAACCCTTAAGTGGGCCATTAGTGCCCAATTAAGGGCGCCATTGTGCTGCTGCTAGTATTAATTGAGCGGTGGGGGGAGTTGGTGGTGGGGGGGCAGCTCGCCACGATGGGCGTGACAAGCAAATCTGTGTGGGGTTGCTTGTGGGCTCCTGGTCTGGGATGGGATTCCCACATTCAAGGGCACTCAGTGCCTGATCGAGGGACCCGGCATCAGGAAAGAGGTCCACTGAGAGCTACCCCCCTGCCCTTGCCTTCGACCCACCCTCCCACTCTCTGTCTTGTGACCTCCCTACCCCAAGACCCCCACCACACCATCACTTAGCTGTGACCTGGGATCCAATGATGATACCAGGCCTCGGGTAGGTGTCATCTTGGCAGCAGCCATCGCTCCCTGGTGGCACTGCCTCTGATTGGCCGGCAGCTCTCCAGCAGGAGGGACTTCCACCCCTGGGGTCCTTGATCCTGGGGAAAGCCCCCCACTGTCCTGTTACGTGCTGATATTAGGTGGCTCTCCAGCCAGTGGCCGAGACCCCAGGTGCCTCCGTTAAACCCAGCTCAGAGTGTTTGCACTTGGAGGATGTCAATATAAGAAAGTCACCAAAAAGTCAAATAAGGAATTCGGAAACGTCTTTCCCCAGTGTGTGGTGAGAATGTGAAACTCGCGAGCAAATGGAGTGATTGACATGAATGGGTATCAATGCATTTAGGGGAAAGCTGGATAAACACATGGATGTGGGAGAAGGGAATGGAAGATAATACTGACAGTGTTAAGTTAAGGAAGGATGGGAGGCTTGAACACAGCATGAACACTGAACATGGACCAGTTTCAATGAATGGCTTGTTTCCGTATTGTGAATTCCATCTAATTTTATGAAGGAAGAAATCCGAATTACTAATGATGGCGTTTGGTTAGTTTTCTTCTTGAGTGCGCTGCAAATATTTCTGAAAGGGGTCACCCTGCTGTCTTTAAGCCCTGGACTGCCTGTTAGTACATGGTCACACTTTCATTAGTACTCTCGCTGTTTAAAAGTTGGGGGCTATGTGAATAATAAAGTCGCTCCTTTGCGTAAATTGAAGGATGGCCTTTAAAGAAAAGGCTCTCAATAAAACATGAAAAAATCCTGCACGTCAGATTGACTCATTTATTATTGAAAGCTCTCCACTCGATCTCAAAAGACAAGTTTAGATGCATTTATTATCTAGCAAAAATATTTATTATTTATTATGCAGGGAAGCTAGATAAGTACACGAGTGAGTCAGGAATAGAAGGACATGTCAATATGGTGAGATGAAAGAGGATGGGAGGGGGGGCTTGTGTGGAGCATGAACATCAGCACAGACCAGTTAGGCAGAATGGCCTGTTTCTATGCTGTACATTCTGTCTTTTATTCGTTCACAGGGTGTGGGCATCGCTGGCTAGGCCAGCATTTATTGCCCATCCCTAGTTCCCCTTGAGAAGGTGGTGGTGAGCTGCCTTCTTGAACCGCTGCAGCCCCTGTGGTACACCCACAGTGCTGTTAGGGAGGGAGTTCCAGGATTTTGACTCCTGTGACAGTGGAGGAATGGCCAATATATTTCCAAGTCAGGATGGTGAGTGGCTTGGAGGGTGTTATGGACTTTATTTGCCAGACAGGCTTTTCGTAAGAAACAGTGAACCTTATTTACAGGGCTTCAGCAGCAGTTACATGCTTCCATCAAGATCCAGAGCTAGACACAAACGTTCCCCCTGAGGTTGCCCGCACTTAGGGCTCATTCATTCACGCTGTCACGTGACCTTAATCTTTAATCTTTGTATTAAAGGTGAAGTCACTACATTCCTTAAAGCTACAGTTACTACAGAGGGGAACTTCCAGGTGGTGGTGTTCCCATGCATCTATTGCCCTTGTTCTTGGAGGTGATAGAGGTTGCAGGTTTGGGAGGTTCTGCTAAAGGAAGTTGGGTAAGTTGCTGCAGTGCATCTTGCTGATAGTACACACTGCTGCCACTGTGCGTCGATGGCTGGAGGAGTGAATATTTTAAGTGTGGTTGGGGTGCTGATCAAGCAGGTTGCTTTGTCCTGGATTGTGTTGAGCATCTTTGAGTGTTGTTGGGGCTGCAGACAAGTGGATCCAGGTGAGTGGAGAGTATTCTATCACAATCTGGATTTATGCCCTGTAGATGGTGGACAGGCTTTGGGGACTCAGGAGGTGAGTTACTCACCGCAGGATCTGTGAAACCACCTTCCAGGACAAAGCAGTCCACTTGATTAGCACCACATCCACTCCCTCATTCACTCCCTCCACCACCAACACTGGCAGCAGTGTGCACCATCTACAAGATGCACTGCAGGAATTCATCAAGGCTCCTTAGACAGCACCTTCCAAACCCATGACCACTACCAGCTAGAAGGACAAGGGCAGTAGATAGATGGGAACACCATCGCCTGGAAGTTCCCCTCCAAGTCACTCACCATCCTGACTTGGAAATATATCACCGTTCCTGCACTGTCACTGGATCAAAATCCAGGAACTCCCTCCCTAACAGCACTGTGGGTGTACCTACACCACATGGACTGCAGCGGTTCAAGAAGGCAGCTCACCACCACCTTCTCAAGGGTAACTGGGGATGGGCAATAAATGCTGGCCCAGCCAGTGAAGCCCACATCCCATAAATGAATTTTTAAACAATCTGAGAATATTGCAGCCAACTGGCAATATGGCTGGGCCCAATTTAGTTTCTTGTCTGTGGTAGCGTCCAGCTTGTTGATAGAGGGGAATTCAGTGATGGTAATGCCATTGAATGTCAAGGGGCAATGGTTAGATTCTCTCTTGTTGAAGATGGTCATTGCCTGGCACTTGTGTTGCGTAAATGTTACTTGCCACTTATTTGCCTAAGCCTGGATATTGGCCAGGTCTTGCTGCATATGGGCACAGACTGAGCAGTTTCTGAGCAGTTACAAATGGTGCTGAACATTGTGCAATCATCAGCGAACATCCCCACTTCTGATCTTATGATGGAAGAAAGACCATTGATGAAGTAGCTGAAGATGGTAGGGCCGAGGACATTACCCTGAGGAACTCCTGCAGTGATGTCCTGTGGATGTAATGCTATGTAATTAAAAATGCAGATCACTCTGCGAGCAGGAGTCTCCTTGCAATTAGAGTCAATTTTAATCAGCAACCGTCAGCTGTGAAGGAGAAAGAAGGCTTTTATTTTTTTCGTATAACGCCTGCTCCTTCACCTTCTCCATTCCCATCCCCCAGGACCCCAGACAAAACTTCCAGGTGAAACAGTGATTTACTGTACTGGCTGATCACAATGTGGTCTCCTCTACACTGAGGAGAATGAATGCAGAGTGAGGGACTGATTTTCTGAACATCTCCATTTAATCCGCAAACATAACTTCCGGTCCCTATCATTTTAATTCTTCCACTCTGACCTCTCTGTCCTCGGCCTGCTGCATTGTTCCAAGGAAGCTTGAGGACCAGCACTTCATCTTTCAATTAGGCACTTTACAACCATCCAGACTCAACACTGAGTTCAACAATTTCAGATCATAACCAATGCTCCTATATCATCCAATTAGCAAGTACCAGCAATTATTTTATTATTCCCATTTATATCTCCTCTGAACTCACCTTTTTATTTCTTTACTTGTCCCATTACCATTCCCTTTTACTGTGAACCATTATGTGTTTTATCAGTTAATCTCTCCTGCCACCACCCCCCCCGACCTTATCATTAGATGTTCCCTTTTATTCTTTTCTCCCCTCCCCTCTTCCCCAGCCTCTGCAATTGCTGAAAACCTGGTACATCTCAAACTTCTTCCAACTCTGACAAAAGGTCATCAACCTGAACTGTTAACTCTGTTTTTGTCTCCGCAGATGCTGCCTGACCTGCTGAGTATTTTCAGGAATTTATCTTTTTATTTCACATTCTCCCATTCCTCTTGCAGTCAATGTTTGCACTTGCGGTTCCAGTGGAGATTGCAGGATAGAAGTTGGGCCTATTCCGGGTAAACCCACTATCTTGATGACTGTGGCCACGATTGCTGGCACATTTGGAGTGATAGGTAAGTGGCTCAGATCATATTGATGCATCACTCAAGAGGTGATCTCACGGAAAAATATAAAATTGTTAAGGGTAAACGCTGAGCTAATCTTTCCCTGCCTGGGGAATCCAGGACGCAGAGTCAGAGTCTCAGAGTAAGGAGTCAGAACTAAGAACTAAAGAGGAATTTCTTCATTCAGAGGATTGTTAACCTTTGGGATTCTCGACTCAGGTGGTTTGTGGATGTCCAATCATTGAACATATTCAAGACAGGATTGATAGATTTTTGGACACACAGAGAATTAAGGAATATGTGGATAGGGCAGGAAGACAGAATTAAGATAGAAGATCGGTCATGATGTTGTTGAATGATGGAGCAGGTTCAAAGGGCCAAATAGTCTACACCTGCTCCTGGTTCTTCTGTTCTCCTGATTACAAGACTAAGAACCTATTGCAATAGAAAAGTTTAGGGAATTCCCACAGGGATTGAGTGTGGCAGCCCATTGGGTTGGATCTGGGAGGAACGTTTGAACAGAGAAGGACCTAAAGAAGTAACACTGACCTATCTCCTGACCGGGAGGTTGGAGGGGGTGGAGGTGGGGGGTAGTGCAGTAGAGAGAGAGAGAGAGAGAAAGAGAGAGATAGATAGACTGACAGAGAGAGAGAGAGAGAGAGAGAGAGATAGACAGACTGACAGAGAGAGAGAGATAGACAGACTGACAGAGAGAGAGAGAGTTCAGATCAAAATCTGTCAGCTGTAGCACAATGGGACCACTCTCTCACCCTCTGAGTCCATATGTTAATGGGTTGAAGCCTCATTCCAGACACTCAACCCCTAATCTAGGCTGACACTATCGGTGTCAAAACTGAGGGAATGTTGCTCTGTCAGAGGTGCTGTCTTTCAAGTGAGATGTTAAAACAAGGAACTGTCTGGCCTCTCGGGTGGGCAGGAAAGATCCCATGACACTATTTGAAGAACAGCAAGGGAGTTCTCCTTGATTTCCTAATCAATATTTGTCCTTCAACCAAACATCATTAAAAAATAGGTTACCTCAGTTTTCTGTTTCTGGGATCTTGCCTTGTACTACTTGGCTGCTATGTTTCCAACTGTACAACGGTGACTACACTGCAAAAGTACTTCAATGGGTGTAAAATACTTTGGGATGTCCAGAGGCTGTGAAAGGTGCTATAGAAATGCAAGTCCCTCCTTTCTTTGCTATGTTGAAGATTAATTCCTCACTGTCCTTCTCCCTTACCCATGTGCAGGTATTTTCCTGATCATTATCTTAGTGCACCTGTCCATTAATGGAAAGCAGCGAAAGAAGAGGAAACAGAATGCCAGCATCGAATCTGCTCCTTTACGCTCCTCAGCATAACGTGGACTAGCTCAACATACCCACCAACCAATCGGATTTTTTCATTTCAATATCTTATTGAATATGGGGGACAGCAATCAGAATATATACTAGGATCAAAATGTAAACTGGATTTCTTCTATATCATTTATCACTGGAACATTTGATGATGTATTGTTCACCATTGAGTTTATCATGATTGTAACAAGGGTTAACACAATGTAGCATACAGAGGGTTTGTTTAATCTTCTTGTTATTGGGAATAGCTAGGAGATTTAGTGCTTCTTAAAGCCTGATTTTGACCTGACTAGCTTTACACTCCAATAACTTTCATACAGAGTAAAATTGGACAGGGTATAAACCAACCAGTCAGGGTGCAGCTCTCCTGAGGTTACCCCGATGCTCTGTCTGGTAACCAGGGCTGTACATATTGCGCAGGCTACATGGGTCCCACAGAATTGATGCAGTCAAGAAGACACCATGAACACCACCTTAGAAAACTAACAGGCAGGGAAAGACTGGCTCACCGAGACTGTCCCCCCTACCCCATGATGGCTGGAGCATTGGACTGGACACCTCCTACACCCCACTCCCATCTGGCCCCTCAGGAGAGGCAAAAACAACCCAGAGAGAAAACCCCAGGACCCACAAAGGAAAAAAATACTTTGGAGACTCAATGTCCAAATACGATCAGACTCGAACAAAATCGGTGTGAGACACAATAAATCACAGCCTGTCCAGCTCATCCACAATGACCTGATCATAACTGTTCAGCATAGGGATGATACAAAGATGTGTGAGCCTGTATCTTCCCAGTCTCCAAGTTTATCTAAATAATCCATATCATCCTTTGTGGCTCCTGATCTCCTTTTCTCCAAGAAAATCTCTCACTGTGTTCTCTATAATGGGCATGGGGTTCTTATATAGTGTATGATATATAATGGATGGGGATGATATATTCATAGTATTTTGGGAGAATGATATATAATGGGTATGGTATATTAGAGTTGACATACAATGGGTATGACAAAATTAGGAATGATATATTATGGGTGTGGTGTATTTGGGAGTGGTATATTTGACAGTTATATATTATGAGTGTGGTATATTAGGAGTGATATGTGGCCCATTGGTCAATGACTGAATGGATGAGGGCTCTTTTCTCTAGAAAAGAGTAGGCTGAAGGGTGACCTGATAGAAATCTTTAAAATTACAAAGCGGTTTGATCAGATAGATGTAGATGTGTTTCCATGTAGAGGTGAGGGAGACGAAAACCAGGGTCAAATCCAATCGGGAATTTGGTAGAATTTACCCAGACAGCGGTGAGATGAAGTAGAGTGTGAGGAAGTTCATAGGGAGCAGAACTGCCTATATGGAGCAGTTAGGCCAAATGGCCTGTGCAGTAAATCCTACGTAATGATATGTGCGTTGTAATGGGAGTGGGGCCTATTTTGCAGGTGGTATATTATGTGTACAGTACATTATGTAAATGAATTATGCATATTGTATATTGGATGTGGTGTATTGCAAGTTTAGCCTATTATTGACGCCATACATTATGCATGTGTTATGTTAGCTATGTGGAGTATTATGTCATGGTATACCATCCCCACTGTATATTTGGTGTGTGGTATGTTATGGTGTATGTGGCTGTAATATGCCTGATGTGCAGAGCATAATGATTACGTGGGGTGCTGATTGTGTGGGATATTGTCTGTTGATTTCTCTCCTTTGCAGTTCTTACCCTGATTTTCTCCTTCTCCTTCACTCTGATGCGATTCTGAGGAGGGAACTCACTCAATGAAAGGCTGGAGTGAAAGCTCAAGTGAGGAAATTTAATTAAAAACCTGAGCAATCAATTTCTAACAGTGCTTGAAGGTGTGCATAGATTCATTTATCTCTCTGCGTGATGGAAACGCAAATTGTATTTGTGCCGGAGGTTTCATTAATTAAGATCTATCAATGTTGCTATTTGTATGAAATGTAAAAGTGTATTATTTTCTCAATGGTAGAGTACCCATTAAAACATGCTGTGGAATTGAAGAGTTTCACCTCGCATGGATTCCCTCCAAGTTCTTGCGCCCAAGGAGAACAAAAGCGATGAATATATTGGTGAAATAAGTGTCTAATTTCACCTTTGATGTTGTATTCTTTCTATAAAACGATTCAAACACAGAAAGGAGTGAAACAATAGACCCAATGAGCTCTATTCTACTGCAGTGCCTATTGATGGCACTGTGTCAGCCAGTAAGTTGGAAATGGGGCAGAGTCTGTGGTTGGATATTTTTTGGGAGCTTTCATCACATAATCTCCCACCTCCAACCACCCTGCTCCCACCATCTCCCATTGGGAACTCATCATGTCCACCCTCACTATGGTTCCCTTACTTGAGAACGGTTGTACTTGCTTTGGAAGCAGTTCAGGGAATGTTCATTATGCTGATACATAGAAACAGGAGAAGGCCATTCGGCCCTTCAAGCCTGCTCCACCATTCATTAGGATCATGGCTGATCATCCACTCCATAGCCTGCCCCTGCTTTCTCCCCATACCCTTTGCTCCCTTTCACCCCAAGAGCTATATCTAACTCCTTCTTGAAAGCATACAATGTTTTGGTCTCAACTACTTTTTATGGTAGTGAATTCCACAGGCTCACCACTCTCTGGGTGAAGAAATTTCTCCTCATCTCAGTCCTAAATGGTCTACCCCATATCCTCAGACTGTGACCTCTGATTCTGGACTCCCTCACAATCAGGAACATCCTTCCTGCATCTACCCTGTCTAGTCCTGTTAGAATTTTATAGGTTTCTATGAGATCTCCCCCTCATTCTTCTGAACTCCAGTGAATATAATCCTAACTGACTCAATCTCTCCTCATATGTCAGCCCCGCCATCCCAGGAATCAGTTGGGTAAACCGTCGCTGCCCTCCCTCTATAGCAAGTACATCCTTCCTCAGATAAGGAGACCAAAACTGCAGACAATATTCCACATGTGGTCTCACTAAGGCCCTGTACAATTGCAGCAAGACATTGTTGTTCCTGTACTCGAATCTCCTGGCTATGAAGGCCAACATACCATTTGCCTTCTTTACCGCCTGCTGCACCTGCATGCTTACCTTCAGCGACTGGTGTACAAGGACACCCAGGTCTCATTGCACATTCCCGTCTCTCAATTTATAGCCATTCAAATAATAATCTGCCTTCCTGTTTTTGCTACCAAAATGGATAACCTCACATTTATCCACATTAAACTGCATCTGCCATGTATTTGCCCACTCACTCAGCTTGTCCAAGTCACACTGAAGCATCTCTGCATCCTCCTCACAGCTCACACTCCCACCCAGCTTTGTGTCATCTGCAAATTTGGAGATATTACATTTAATCCCCTCATCTAAACCGTTCATATATATTGTGAATAACTGGGGTCCCAGCACCGATCCCTGCGGTACCCCACTAGTCACTGCCTGCCATTCGGAAAAAGACCCGTTTATTCCTACTCTTTGTTTCCTGTCTGCCAACCAGTTTTCTATCCATCTCAATACACTACCCCAATCCTTTACACTTTAATTTTACACGCCAATCTCTTATGTGGGACTTTGTTGAAAGCCTTCTGTATCCTGGGATGAAGGGGTTTGTCTTATGAGGAAAGGTTGACCAGGTTGGGTCTGTACCCATTGGAGTTTAGAAGAATGAGAAGTGACCTTATTGAAACATATAAGATTCTGAGGGGACTTGACAGGGTAGATGCTGAGAGATTGTTTCCTCTCTTGGGGGAATCTAGAAGGAGGGGGCACAGTTTCAGAATAAGGGGTCCCCCATTTAAGACGGAGATGAGGAGGAATTTCTTCTCTCTGGGTCGTTAGACTGTTGAATTCTCACCCACAGCGAGCAGTGCAGGCTGGGTCATTGAATATATTCAAGGAGGAGTTAGATAGATTTTTGACCGACAAGGGAGTGAAGGGCTATGGGGGACAGGCAGGAAAGTGGAGTTAAGGCCACAAGCAGATCAGCCATGATCTTATTGAATGGCGGAGCAGGCTTGAGGGGCCGAATGGCCTATTCCTGCTCTTGTTTCTCGTGTTCTCATGTTGCCCACCCAACCCGTGTGATCACCTGGAAAGGAAATTCAGGGAGGGGAAATTGAGCAAACAGGAAAACGAGTGGGACTCAGTACCATGGGTCAGATACAGGCAGTGGAGCTGTGGATGTGCTGGCTCCTACAGAGGGAACAACGGAAGAGGTTGGTCAGGTTGGAATAAATGATTGTGGAGATGACAAAGGGTATGGACTAGGGTAATAGTGTCAGAAGAGGTAAATTCATTTTTATTGGATTGTGATAAAAACATATGTGGTTCACTAAGGTCCTTTGGGTAAGGAAACCTGCCATCCTTATCCAGCCTGGGCCCTGTAGGTAACTCCAGCCTTACACCAATGTCATTGACTCGTAACTGACCCTGATGCAGTCGAGCTAACTACTCAGTTGTATCATAGCTCTACCAGCTGTCCAAAAGAGTGACTCATCACCACCTTCTTAGGGCAACTAGGGATGGGCAGTAAATACCAACCTTACCAGTAACGCCCACACTTCAAGGATGAGTATTTAGAAGGAAACAACTCCCCCATTTGCATTTCAAACCCACACTGGGTGCATTGAAGAGGAAATTTAAACTAGAAATATAACATGCATTTCACAGTTCAAAGCAAAATTAAGCAAACATGATTTGCTTTGTGGCTATTTTCTCCCCATCCCCTCCTCTTCGATCAGTTACCCATATGAATTTGAAACCTCAGCCCATTCCGTGGTGTCAGCCATGGCTCGGTGAGTCACATTCTCGCCTTTAAGCTCGAGTGTTCAAGTCCTCCTCTCGAAACCTAAGTATGAAATCCAGGCTGATGCTCTCAGTACAGTAGTGAGGAGTGCTGCACTGTTGGAGGTGCCGTCTTTCAGATGAGATGTTAAGCTAATGCCCCATCTACCCACTCAGATAGATGTAAATGTTCCCATGAAATTAATTCAGAGGAGGGGAGGTCTCCCTGACGCCCTGGTCAATATTTACCCTTCAAACATCAACATGAAACAGATTGCCTGGTCATTCGCATGTTGCTGTTTGTGGGATCTTGCTGTGTGCCAATTGGCTGCCATGTTTCCTACGTTTCAACAGTAACTATGCTTACAAAAAGGACTTCATGGGCTGGAAAGTACATGGGGACATTTGATACATGAGTCATGCATCGGAGGCAATAAGCATGAGTGTCAGCCCTGCAGCATTTGTCATGGGAACAGGCTGCTTTCAGAAGCCTATGCAAATGTTTACAACAGCGCATTAATGAGGGAAAGAGAGTGTGAAACTGAGTTCCTCCATTTCAACAAATCCATGAAGGACAGATCAGTATCGGGAAGGACCTGGAATATGTTCACTGAGTCACAGAATCTCAGAATTTTGATAGTGCAGAAGGAGGCCATTTGGCCCATTGTGTCTGCTCTCTCCGAATGAGCATGATGACTTAGTGCCATTGCCCTGCCTTTTCCCCATACCCCTGCACATTGTTTCTATTCAAATAATCATCTAATGCCCTCTTGAATGCCTTGATTGAACCTGCCTCCACCACATTGTCAGGCAGCGCATTTCAGACCTGAACCACTCGCTATATGAAAAAGTTTATTCCCACATCACATTTGCTTCTTATGCAAATCACTTTAAACCTGCACCCTCTCGTTCTTCATCCTTTTATCAGTGGGAACAGCTTCTCCCTATCTACTCTGTCCAGACGCTCATGATTTTGAACATCTCTATCAAATCTCCTCTTAGCCTTCTTCTCTCCAAGGATAACAGTCCCAACCTCTCCAATCTATCCTCAAAGCTGAAGTTTCTCATCCCTGGAACCATTCTTGTAAACCACTTCTGCGCTCTCTCCAATGTGTTCACATCCTTCCTATAGTGTGGCGCCCAGAACTGTACACAATACCTCCAGCTGACGTCTAACAAGTGTCTTATATAAACTCAGCACAACCTCCTTGCTCTTGTACTCTATGCTCCTATTAATAAAGCCCAGGATACTATATGCTTTATTAACTGCTCTCTCCACCTGTCCTGCCACCTTCAATGATCTATGCACATGTACACCCAGGTCTTTCTGCTCCTGCACTTCCTTCAAAATTTCACCCCTTATTTTATATTGCCTGTCCATGTTCTTCCTACCAAAATGCATCACCTCACACTTCTCCGCATTGAACTTCATCTGCCACCTATCTGCCCACTCCACCAACTTGTCTATGTCCTTTTGAAGTTCTACACTGTCCTCCTCACAGTTTACAACACTCCCAAGCTTCATATCATCTGCAAACCTTGAAATTGACCCCTGCAAAACATGATCTAGATCATTAATAGATAGTTATTGGAAGATATTAATAGATAGTTATTGGAAGATATTAATCGATAGTTATTGGAAGCCTCTGCCTTATGAAGAAATGTCCAAGGACAGGATTATAACCTGCCCCAGTATTTACAAGGAACAGCTCTGGGGCCCCTTCCCCCTGTGACTTTAACTCCCTCAGTCTGCAGTTCCCTTCAGTGATTTCAGAAATAAGTACAAATCACATTCTTCCGGTTTTACAGAGAAATACAACAGAGAGCACGATTCTGTTAGCAGACACTATCAGTCTTGGTGTGTGTGCCAAAGGAATTGAAATGTGTGAAACTCATGGGTTCCCAAACACATGGGGACCCTCACAAGCTGCCTACATAGGTTTTAAAAAGGTAGGTCACAGAGATGAGAAGGACAATGTTTTTTTCATTCTCTTTATTTAATAGGTTTCTATAAATACATTTTAAAAAGTCAATTAGGATATATAGATTCAGCCATGATCGTGTCTGGTGATTGCTAATGGATGGAAACTGTAATAAAAGGGCCCTCACTCGAGCTGAGAAAACCTTTCCTGCAATAAATGAGTGACTCACTGTCACATTTTCCAATTTACAGTACAGAGAGAGACTGACTACCCGAATTAACCCATCATTCGCCCAATAGCATGTAGATTATAAAACCTAGCAGCAATCTGCCCCTCTCTGTCACACTGCCCCTTATTCTACAGTGTCCTCCTTCTCTCCCTCATTCCTCTCTTCCCCACAGTGTTCTCCTCCTCTCCCTTACCCTTCCCCTCACCCCCACAGTGTCCTCCTCCTCTCCCTCATTCCTCTCACCCCCACAGTGTCCTCCTCCTCTCCCTCATTCCTCTCAAGCCCACAGTGTCCTCGTCTTCTCCCTCATTCCCCTCTTCTCCAGAGTGTCCTCCTCCTTTCCCTCAATCCTCTCAACCCCCATAGTGTCCTCCTCCTCTCACCCTCCCTCCTTCCCTCCCTCTCTGAGTGTCCTGACCCTCCCCCCACCTTCCCACAGTGCCCTGCCCCTCTCCCTTATTCCCTACAATCTCTGCAGTAATGTTTGTTAAAAGATGCAGTGTCTCTCTTTTCCTTTAGTAAAGCACAGGGTCTTCTGTATGCAGCAATATCTCTACCCTTATCATCATTCACTTTGCAGCCTGTCCCAGTTCGACTGAAAATTTGGAACCTTCCAAAGTGTCAAGGCCAGAATGTATTTGCTCTCTTGCTGCCTGTGATCAGGTTCTGTGAGGAAAGGGATGTGTCAAATACCCTCAGAGCATGTATTCCAATTAAATAATTCAGCAACAAGCTTTATTCAGTTATTTATTCTCACACGCTTAGCCTGAATTAATGCAATGTCATGCATTTGACCTCACACACACACACACACACACACACACACAGTCTCTCATACACACACACACATGCACACACACATACACACACACAGTCTCTCATACACATACACACACACACATACAGTCTCTCATACACACACACACACAGAGTCTCTCATACACATACACACACACACACAGTCTCTCATACACACACACACAAACACACACATACATACACACACACAAACACACACATACATACACACACACACAAACACACACATACATACACACACACACATACGCACACACACACAGTCTCTCATGCACACACATACACATACACACACACACACACACACACAGTCTTTCATACACACAGACAGACACACACACAGCCTCTCAATCACATACACAGAGTCTCTCAAACACACACACATGGTCTCTCGTGCACACACACACACACACACACAGTCTCTCATACACAGACACACACAGTCTCTCATACACACACACACACACACACACACAGTCTCTCATACACACACACACAGTCTCTCATACACACACACACACACACAGTCTCTCATACACACACATACACATACACACACACACATACGTCTCTCATACACACACACACACGCAGTCTCTCATACACACACACACACACACACACACAGTCTCTCATACACACACATACACATACACACGTACACACACACACAGTCTCTCATACACACAGTCTCTCATACACACACACACGCACACACACACAGTCTCTCATACACACACACACGCACACACACACACACACACGCAGTCTCTCATACACATACACACACACACACACATACAGTCTCTCATACACACACATACACACACAGTCTCTCATACACACACACACACACACAGAGTCTCTCATACACACACACACACACACACACACAGTCTCTCATAAACACACACACACACACACACACACACAGAGTCTCTCATACACACATACACACACACACGTACACATACACACACACAGTCTCTCATACACACACACACACAAACACACAAAGTCTCTCACACACACGCACACACACACAGTCTCTCATATACACACACACACACACACACACACAGTCTCTCATATACACACACACACACACACACACACAGTCTCTCATATACACACACACACAGACACACAGTCTCTCATATACACACACACACACACACAGTCTCTCATATACACACATACACACACACACACACACACACACACACACACACACACACACACACAGCCTCTCACACACGGGGTGGAATTTTCCATGTCCACCGGTATTGGGTGTGATCAGAGGCGTGAGCAGACAATGTGGCACGATCGGTTTCATGACGTTGTGAAGCCAGTTTGCGATTGTCCAGTTGACTCAGTCTGTTGATGGTGGGCCCTGTTTCCCACCATCAGGCGTTGGGAACCTAATTGCAATACATCAGCGTATCATTATCAGGCCAGCCCACTGGAATTGTCCCCTCCCACTGAATCGTCTGTCCAGGCTGGTTGAATATAGCGCAGAAGCCTTCGGGTTGGGGGGGGTGGGGGAGGGTAGGGAAGTGGTCATCCACTCGGGAAACCTGTAGAAAGTGACCATTCCTCTGCAACTGAGACAGTCCAGGCACAGCCACATTGATATAATTGGGTTAAAAGCTAAATACTGCGGATACTGGAAATCTGAAACCAAGACAGAAAATGCTGGGAAATCTCAGTAAGTCTGGTAGCTTCCGTGGGGAGAGAAACAGAGTTAAAGTTTCGAGCCCGTGTGACTCTTCTTCAGAGCTGAAGAACTTCTGAAGAGGGAACTGAAGAGCTTCCCTGAAGAAGAGACACACGGACTCGAAACGTTAACTCTGTCTTTCTCTCCACAGATGCTGTCAGACCTGCTGAACTTTTCCAGCATTTTCTGTTGATGTGGTTGGGGTCGGTCTCCTAGCTTATCTGCCCACACAAGCAACGCAGAGGCATCAAAGGGCCACCAAGTGCTCCAGAGCTTTACACTGCCCCCTCCTCCCTCGGCATAGACTGCAAATTGATGAGCATTTTAGTGGACTGCAGAACAGTTGGACGACTGGGCACATTGTACAATCTCCTCGCTAAAGCCGGCCATGGAGCAGTCACTGCTGGAGGCGCTCACAGCCCCTTTGCAATGTCATCATCCCGGTTTGGACTTGTCTCCCCCATGGTTCAAGCTAACAGGGCAGCCATGCAGCGCACTAATCTCTGGCCGTCCAAGTGGGGTCAGCACTCTCCGGGAAGTGTTTAAAGAGGCCGTCACACTTAGCCAGGACAGGTTCTTAGTACACCCGAGCTAATCATGTGTCTCCCTCTTTCATCCTGCAGGAGGAGTACATCAGGATCGTGGAGCCTGGTGAGCTAGCTGTATACATGATGGCCTACAGAGAGCCAAGGCGACAGAGGAGAGAGAGGCTGAGGCTCCTGGTGGCTACGCAGAGGGAGGAGCAGCAGCCTCACGAAGAAGGGACAGCAGGGGCTCCCACACATGCTGCCCAAGAGCCACAGTGAGCTGTCGCTGTTCAGCACCTAGAGACGCCCAGGGTCTATAGACAGGCCTTTCATTCCTGCAGATGACCAGGAACTAGTGTCGCCGACGGCTGCACATGTCTAGAGAACTATTCGCTCACATCTGCCACTTACTGTAGGACTTGGTGCCGAGGGGACATGGAGGGCATCCACTGCCAGTGGCTGTGAAATTGACTGCAGTGCTCAATTTCAACGCCAGTGGCTCCTTTCAGGGCTCCACAGGTGGCCTCTGTGGGATTTCACAATCCACCACCCACAAATGCATCCATGAGGTCAAGGATGCCATCTTCTCCATGGCAACAACTTTGTGCATTTCACCCAGGACCAGGACAGCCAGGATGCAAAGGGCCAATGGATTCACCCAGATCTTGGGTTTCCCACAGCTGCAGGGTGTGATCTATCGCACTCATGTGGTGCTCAGATCTCCACCGCAACACACCGTGGATTACATCAACCGCAAGGGGTTTCATTTGCTGAATGTGCAGTTGGTGTGTGACCACCAGAAATGCATCCTACAGGTGTGCGCACAGTTTCTAGGGAGTGTGCATGACTCCTATATCTGCAGTCGGTCATAGTTCCCTAGAGTCTTCCAGGGCCCACAGAAGCTGCAGGGGTGGCTCCTCGGGGACAAGGGTTACCCACAGAGGCCGTGGCTGATGACACCCGTGCAGCACCCTCAGAAGCAGCAGAGCGACGCTATAATGAGGCTCATGCAGCAGCTCAGAGCTTGGTGGAGCAGAAAATCAGGATGCTGAAGATGCGGTTCCCCAGCAGTCCTCTGAACCTGCCTCCTCCTGCTGCGGACACATGTCCGTGCGGTGACCACCAGATTGTGAACCCGAGCCTGCTCTAGATCCAGCTCTCACCGAGGTGTGTGTGTCTGCGCTGGTGGAGGGTGTGGGTAAGAGCTGTGTTGTCTCTTCCAGGCTGCTTACTTCCAGCTCTTCAATGGAGGAGGTGTCCCTTTGGCTGGAGCTGAGAATCTGGATGGAGCTGAGGGACTGGCTGCCTGAAGGTGTCGGTGGCTTGACAGAGCTCCCTGTGAACCAAAGTAGAGATAATTAGTGCCTGGCAACAGAGTCAAAAGCAGGAGAGAGAGACACTCACAGTTGAGTTGAGTGAGGGATGATGTGGTGCAGGATCCTCATGTGGGTGTTTACCACCAATCTCACCATCGCCACAGGCACGGTCCATATCCTCACCAGTCAGCGCGATGGTACACTCCTCAAAGTGAGTGAGGGGCCTAATGTGGGCCACTCCACTCCCAGTCTGGGACCTCTCCCTGCTGTTGTGAGACAGTTTCTCCTGCATGAAAACAGATGGAGAGAGTGTGAGCAGGATGCGTGACGCTGTGTGGAATGTTTGTGTGGTGAGCTGAGCCATGGACAGGATGAGGATGTGAGCTCCAGAGGATATGAGTCTGATGGGGATGTGGGGGTGTGTGTGAGAGTTAGTGGTGTTGACAGGTGTGAGATCCCTGTGGATATGTGATGGGTTTGTGAGTGTGTGAGTTGACACTCCCTCCGGGACACCCTGGTCCACTCCTCCATCACCCCCTACTCCCCAACCCCCTCCTATGGCACCACCCCATGCCCACACAAAAGATGCAACACCTGCCCCTTCACCTCCTCTCTCCTCACCGTCCAAGGACCCAAACACTCCTTTCAAGTGAAGCAGCATTTCACTTGCACTTCCCTCAACTTAGTCCACTGCATTCATTGTTCCCAATGTGGTCTCCTCTACATTGGAGAGACCAAACGTAAACTGGGCGACCGCTTTGCAGAACACCTGCGGTCTGTCCGCAAGAATGACCCAAACCTCCCTGTCGCTTGCCATTTTAACACTCCACCCTGCTCTCTTGCCCACATGTCTGTCCTTGGCTTGCTGCATTGTTCCAGTGAAGCCCAACGCAAACTGGAGGAACAGCACCTCATCTTCCGACTAGGCACTTTACAGCCTTCCGGACTGAATATTGAATTCAACAACTTTAGGTCTTGACCTCCCTCCTCCATCCCCACCCCCTTTCTGTTTCTTCCCCCTTCCTTTTGTTTTTTCCAATAAATTATATAGATTTTTCTTTTCCCACCTATTTCCATTATTTTTAAATATTTTTAAATCTTTTATGCTCCCCCCACCCCAACTAGAGCTATACCTTGAGTGCCCTACCATCCATTCTTAATTAGCACATTCGTTTAGATAATATCACCAACTTTAACACCTCTGTGTTCTTTTGTTCTGTTGTCTGTGACATCTTTTGATGATCTGCTTCTATCACTGCTTGTTTGTCCCTACAACCACACCCCCCCTCCACTTCTCTCCCCTCACCCAAACCCCCACCCCCCCCCCCCCCCCCCCCCCCCCCCACCCCCACACACACCTTAAACCAGCTTATATCTCACCCCTTCCTGGGATTCACCTAGTTCTGTTGAAGGGTCATGAGGACTCGAGACGTCAACTCTTTTCTTCTCCGCCGATGCTGCCAGACCTGCTGAGTTTTTCCAGGTAATTCTGTTTTTGTTTTGTGAGTTGACGGTGATGAAGTGGTCGATTTACCCTGGCAGAACAGATGAGACCATTGATCCTCTTCCTGCATAGATGGCTGGCCTCCTCTGTGCTGCTGGTGCTGACCACTGCTGCCAACACCTCCCAGGCCAGATTGGTGACTCTGGTAGACCTCCTGCGACCAGAGTGGGGGTAGAGGACAGCACACTGGGCCTCAGTGGCATCCAAAAGACGTTCCAGTGAGGCGTCAGTGCATTTGGGGGCTGCCGTCTTCCTGGATTTTGGGGCTGTCTATCACCTGGAGCAGTCCTGGTCTGTAGACATGAAGTTGGCTGTGCTCTGAAGTGCTTTAAATATGACACTGGAGTGAGGAAGAACTGAAGTCATGGCAGGCAAATCCGAGACCGGTCACCAGCGATTTAGTGCGTTTACCTTGAATCCATTATTAATGAGGCGGGATACAGACTCACACACTATATTGGTATTGTTGCTAAACTAGTTTTGTCACTGAAGTAGTATTCCAGAGACCCAGTGTAATGTTCTGGGGACATGGGTTGGAATCCCACCACAGCAGATGGAGGAATTTGGAATCAATAAAAACCTGGAATTAAAAGTCTAATGATGACCACAAAACCATAAAAACCCATCTGGTTCACTAATGTCCTTTAGGGAAGGAAATCTGCCAACCTTACCTGGTCTGTCCTACATGTGACTCCAGACCCACAGCCATGTGGTTGACCCTTAAGACACCCTCTGAATGGCCTAGCAAGCCACCCAGTTGTATCAAACCACTAAAAAGTCTCAAAGGAATGAAACCAGATGGACCACCCAGCATCAACCTGGGCACCAAAAATGAACACGGCAAACTCAGCCCCTTCAACCCTGCAAAGTCCTCCTTACTAACATCTGGGGGCTAGTGCCAGAATTGGGAGAGCTGTCTCACAGACTAGGCAAGCAACAGCCTGTCATAGTCAACCTCACGGAATCACCTCACAGATAATGTCCCAGACTCCACCATCACCATCCCTGGGTATGTCCTGTCCCACTGGCAGGACAGACCCAGCAGAGGTGAGGACACAGTGGTATAGAGTCGGGAGGGAGTTGCCCTGGAAGTGTTCAGCATTGACTCTGGCCCCATTAAGTTTCATGGCGCTAGGTCAAACATGGGCAAGGAAACCTCCTGCTGATTACCAATACAGCCCTCCCTCAGATGATGAGTCAGTGCTCCTCCATGTTGAACATCACTTGGAGGAAGTACTGAGGATGTCAAGGGCACCTGTACTCTGGTACAATGTCCATCACCAAGAGTGGCTCGGTAGCATCATCACAGACCGAGCTGGTTGAGTCCTAAATGACATAGCTACTAGACGGGGTCTGCATCAGGTGGTGAGGGAACCAACAAGAGGGAAAAACATACTTGACCTCATCCTCACCAACCTGCCTGTCGCAGATGCATCTGTCCATGATAGTATCGGTCGGAGTGACCACTTCATAGTCCTTGTGGAGACAAAGTCCCACCTTCACATTGAGGATAGCCTCCATCGTGTTGTGTGGCATTACCACTGTGGTAAATGGGATAGATTTTGAACAGATCTAGCAACTCAAGACTGGGCATCCATGAGGCGCTGTGGGCCATCAGCAGCAGCAGAATTGTATTCCCACAATCTGTAACCTCATGGCCCAGCTTATCCCCCACTCTACCATTACCATCAAGCCAGGGGATCAACCCTGGTTCAATGAAGAGTGCAGGAGGGCATGCCAGGAGCAGCACCAGACATACCTAAAAATGAGGTGTCAACCTGGTGAAGCTATAACTACTTGCATGCCAAACAGCATAAGCAGCAAGTGATGGACAGAGCTAAGCGATCCCACAACCAAAGGATCAGATCTAAGTTCTGCAGTCCTGTCATATCCAGTCGTGAATGGTGATGGACAATTAAACAGCTCACTGGAGGAGGAGGCTCCACAAATATCCCCATCTTCAATGATAGGAGAGCCCAGCACATCAGAGAAAAAGATAAGGCTGAAGCATTTGCTACAACCTTCAGCCAGAAATGCTGAGTGGATGATCCATCTTGGCCTCCAGTGCAGGTCCCCAGCACCACAGATGCCAGTCTTCAGCCAATTTGATTCGCTCCACGTGATATCAAGAAATGGCAGGAGGCACTGGATACTGCAAAGGCTTTGGGCCCTGATGGTATTCTAGCAATAGTACTGAAGTCTTGTGCTCCAGAATTTGCCACGCCTCTAGCCAAGCTGTTCCAGTACAGCTACAACACTGGCATCTACCTGGCTATGTGGAAAACTACCCATGTATGTCCTTAAACAAGCCAGTTTTGCTAGGGCTCCTTGATGCCACACTTGGTCAAATGCTGCCTTGATATCAAGGGCAATCACTCTCACCTCAGCTTTGGAGTTCAACTCTTTTGTCCATGTTTGAACAAGGCTGTAATGGGGTCAGGAGCTGAGTGGCCCTGGCGGAACCCAAAATGAGCATTAATGAGCAGATTATTGCTGAGCAAGTGCCACTTGATAGCACTGTTGATGACCCCTTCCATCACTTTACCATCTACCAACTCACCAAGGCTCCTTAGGCAGCACCTCCAAACCCACAACCACTACCATCTAGAAGGACAAGGGCAACAGACACATGGGAACACCACCACCTGGAAGTTCCCCTCCAAGCCACTCACCATCCTGTTATGGCACAGCTGATGGTAAATTCTGAGTTGTTCAAATACCAGAGGGAAGCTTGAAACAGTTGCCACAACTGTTTTGCAATTTGTATAAATTTCGAGATGCGCGCCTTGAATTCAGTAGTAATAAGACCACCAAGTCTAACAGGTTTTTACAAAACTGGATTAAACCTTTATTAACATGAAAAATTATTTTTAAGCACATACATATGTCTACTAATTGCTACTATGATAACTTCTAAAGCCCCTACTTAATCTGACCCCCAGTTACACTTTCATTAAAGCAACAGTAAGACACAGATTTTATAAGACCCACAATACCCCGAACCAGCTGAATTCAAAGTGAGTTTTCTTAACTTCAGTTCTTTGTAGACAGCAGCTTGAACCTTAGATGCTGAAGACTTATCCCACTTGTTAGGCTTTAAAATGCCTACACTTACACACAGCCCTCACTCCTTTATACCATATTTTCCCCTTTGAATGCAAATTCCCATTGTTTCACTATGTCTTTGGACTTTACCTTTCCAATCATAGAAATTTAGCATAGTACCCATTTTAGAAGTAACTATTGGGAAAAATAAACACACTGTTTCTAAACTTCACCTGGCTGGGTGACACATTTCATCCCCTCCTTTGAAAACAATCCAGTTTGGTTTGTTTAAAAATGCAAATGTCCTTTGATACCTTTGTTTACTTACTTAACATTTCAAACCTAGCTCAACCTTTACCAAATCAAAGCCTTCAGACCAGCTACCTTTAATTCAATTAAGTCTCACACACATACACACAGACACATATGGACACAGATACCACTATGTTACAATAAATTCCAGTAACATTATGAGAATTATTATATCTTCCTGACAATCCTGACTTGGAAATATATCACAGTTCCTCCACTGTCACTGGGTCAAAATCCTGGAACACCCTCCCTAACAGCACTTTGGGTGTACCTACACCACATGGACTGCAGCGGTTCAAGAAGGCAGCTCACCCCCACCTTCTCAAGGGCAACTAGGGATGGGCAACAAATGCTGGCCTAGCCAGCAACACCCATATCCCATGACTGAATAAAAGAAATATGTGAATCCTGACCCGGGCCTGTTCTGTCCCCACCCAAATGGCAGGTGCCGTGTTCGGGGGTGGGTCTCTTCTGCCATTGTTGCAATGATGGAGTGGTTGATGGAGTGGTTCTCCTACACTGCGAAAATTCAGGCCTCGGAGTCAGCTTCGAATTATGGCAGGTGTGAATTCCACAGAGGGGTGCTGTCTGGAAATGGCCATTCCAGAGGGAGGCCCCCACCCAGGGTTATTCAATTAGAACTTTCCAGAAACTCAATAGCCTGTGTTGAATAAACAAAGGTCACCTGACATCTTGGCAGCCATCTTAACAGTCCATCAATATCAATTTTAAACAAATAAAAGCCAGTTCCAGAAGCTTCTATACGAGCACAATCCATGTGTAAAGTTACGAATAGGACACGCCTTTATCGGGCATGACATACGTGATATTCAATCATTGTGACTGTCTCACAGAATCACTCTAAGTGTCTTTCTTTTCACTTTTATGCTCTGTTCATGCCAAGTGGTGTTAATATAGCTGTCCTCCCCCTCTCTTGTTTTCTCTTTCATCTTTTTCTGTGTCTCTTCCTTCATATTCAGTTTGCAAAGCTTTACTGAAAAGGACAGAATGGAGAAGAGGAAATCCCAGAAACCTCTGTGCTTGTGAAAGCCATCTATTAAAGTGATGGGTCGTGCAATTAACAGCACATTGCACCCTGACTGGGGATTGCAAACTTGTACATGATACGGCGAGGAGAGTTATAAATCCAGAGAGAGCAGTGAGGGTTTGATCCACACCTCAAATTCTAAAATTCTCACCCTCTTGTTCAAATTCCTCCACAGGCCCACCCCTCACTATCCCTAGAATCTCCCTCAGCCCTACTGCAGTATAAAGGATTAACAGAATGGAGGTGCTACTCTATGAGGTACATGATGTTGGACCACTGGCATCAGGCAGTCATGGGTTAGGGAGTCTGGGCAGCAGACAGGTAGCCCTGAGGGGAGATGTGCCTCCCCTGTAACCACAATGTGCATGCTGCAAATAGTATTCATAAACTAGTTTTAAGTAAATACCCTGATATGCCCAAAGCTGTTCCTTGTAAGAATCCTGCTTTAGCGCATTCTACAAAACTGTGAGCCTCCCACACATCTGCGCTCCTTGATTTCTGGCCTTACCTGCAGTTTGATTTTAACTGCTCCACCTCTGGCGGCCATGTCTTCAGCTGCCTGGGTCCTAAACTCTAGAATTCTCTCTCTAAACATTTTTGGCTCGGTCTCTCTCACTTGCTCTCTCTCCTTCTTTAAGACACTTCTAAAAACCAACCTTTCTGACCAAGCTTTTGCTCGTCTATCCTGATATCGCCTTACGTGGCTCGCTGTTAAATTTGTTTCTGATTACGCTGTGCTCTCTGCTCATGATGAGGCCTAAACCCAACTAAACTCAACATTGCCTCCATTCAGCCCACATTCATGACCCTGAGTTTCCTGTCACTTGTCATCTTAATTCTCCACCTTGACCTCACTCTGACCTCCCTGCCCTCCTCTTGCTGCAGTGTTCCAATCATCTTAAGCTTAATTAACGGCACCTCATCTTTCCGTTAGGATTTCTGGACTCAGCATTGGGTTTGACAGAGATTGTAATCTCTGTCCCCACTTCCTTTCCTTCTCTTTGCAGGTTTCGGTTTATCTCGATTTTGTTCTTGGACAGCAGCTGCTCATCGTTCAGTCATTCACACCTCCTCTAGACACATTGCTTGTTTCTTCACTCGCTCCATTGTCACTCCCTTTGGTTCTGCACCACCATCACTTTCATTGTTTAATCTCTCCAGTCTTCTATCCATTTGCTTCCCTTTTGTTTTTTCCACCCTTCCCCCACCCCCCACACACACCCCACCCCAACCCCACCCCTCAAACCCCCTGGCCATTCCACTTGATTAAAAATTGTCACATCTCTAACTTTTCCTCAGTTCTGATGAAAGATCCTCATCCTGAAACATTAACTCTGTTTCTCTCTCCACTGATGCTGCTGGACCTGCTGAGAGTTTCCAGCACTTTCTGTTTTTATTTCAGATTTCCAGCACCCTCAGTATTTTGTTTTTGTATCTGAGGAAGATACAAGCTGGGCTGGGGCAGGACATGGAGCAGAGCTATGAGACTGACCCTGAGCATGAGTGAACACTTACCTTTTTACCAGCCTTCGCCCCAAAAGTCCTGTATTTTTAAAGTTTAGTCACTTTTGTAACGCAGGAAACACAGCAGCCAATTTGCACACAACAAACTCCCTACAAACAGCAGCGTGATAATTAATCATATCAGTTACTTATTAAGCACTGGGCGAGGAATAAATATAAACGAGGACATCTGAAAGAACTCCCTGTTCTTCTTCCTCGCTTTTACGTCTCATGCACAGGGTGTACGCTGACAATGCAGCCGCCCCTCAGAACTCCGCAGGGACATCAAAGTCATGAGGAAAGACGGGAGAGACGGACTTGCCAGCTTTGATAGAGGGGAATCCTTGTATCGGGATATAAGATTGAAATGTGGACAGATTATCTAGATTTGGAACACCACTGCAAACAGCACCGCAGTATCACAGAATCACAGAATCACACAGTGCAGAAGATGCCCTTCGGCCCATCGAGTCTGCACCGACACGTGAGAAACACCTGACCTACCTACCTAATCCCATTTACCAGCACTTGGCCCATAGCCTTGAATGTTAGGACGTAGTAGTAAAACAAAAAGCTGAAATGAGTAAAGTGTAACTTTAGTATAGCGAGGAAGAAGAGGAGGTCATTCAGTCCCTCGGGAGGGCTCAGACATGCAATTTGATCATAGCTGATCCGCGTCTCAACAATTTTTGCCTGTCATTGTTCTATATTCCTTAATATCGTCACCTAATAGGAATTTAGTGATCTTAGACTTGAAAGTTTCAATTCCTGGGTATCTGTTAACCTATATAAACATCCCCCCGTCCCATCCCCCAACTCCCTCGATTAGATTCCGGTCTGTAACTCACTCCCGGGTATCTGTTATTCTATATATAAACCACCCCAAACCCCTCGATTAGATTCCAGTCTGTAACACACTCCCGGGTATCTGTTATTCTAGATATAAACTCCCCCGAACCCCTCGATTAGATTGCAGTCAGTAACTCACTCTCGGGTAACTGTTATTCTGTATATAAACCACCCCAAACCCCTCGATTAGATTCCAGTCTGTAACTCACTCCCAGGTATCTGTTATTCTATATATAAACCCCCCGAATACCTCGATTAGATTCCAGTCTGTAACGCACTCCCGGGTATCTGTTATTCTATATATATAAACCCCCCGAATACCTCGATTAGCTCCAGTCTGTAACTCACCCCTGGGTATCTGTTATTCTATATATAAACCCCCACCGAACCCCTGGATTAGATTCCAGTCTGTAACTCACTCCCAGGTATCTGTTATTCTATATATAACCCCCCCCCGAACCCCTCGATTAGATTCCAGTCTGTAACTCACTCCCGGGTATCTGTTATTCTATATATAAACATCCCACACCCCTCGATTAGATTCCAGTCTGTAACTCACTCCCGGGTATCTGTTATTCTATATATAAACCCCCCTGAACCCCTCGATTAGATTCCAGTCTGTAACTCACTCCCGGGTATCGGTTATTCTATATATAAACCACCCCAAACCCCTCGATTAGATTCCAGTCTGTAACTCACTCCCATGTATCTGTTATTCTATATATAAACCCCCCAAATACCTTGATTAGACTTCAGTCTGTAACTCACGCCCGGGTATTTGTTTTACTATATATAAAGCCCCTAGAACCCCTCGATTAGATTCCAGTCTGTAACTCACTCCCGGGTATCTGTTATTCTATATATAAACCACCCCAAACCCCTCGATTAGATTCCAGTCTGTAACTCACTCCCGGGTATCTGTTATTCTATATATAAACACCCCCGAATACCTCGATTAGATTCCAGTCTGTAACTCACTCCCAGGTATCTGTTATTCTATATATAAACCACCCCAAACCCCTCGATTAGATTCCAGTCTGTAACTCACTCCCGGGTATCTGTTATTCTATATATAAAACCCCCCGAACCCCTCGATTAGATTCCAGTCTGTAACTCACTCCCAGGTATCTGTTATTCTACATATAAACCCCCCGAATACCTCGATTAGATTCCAGTCTGTAACGCACTCCCGGGTATCTGTTATTCTGCATATAAACCCCCCGAATACCTCGATTAGATTCCAGTCTGTAACGCATTCCCGGGTATCTGTTATTCCATATATAAACTCCCCGAATACCTCGATTTGATTCCAGTCTGTAACGCACTCCCAGGTATCTGTTATTCTATATATAAAGCCCCCCGAACCCCTAGATTAGATTCCAGTCTGTAACTCACTCCCGGGTATCTGTTATTCTATATATAAACCCACCGAACCCCTCAATTAGATTCCAGACTGTAACTCACTCCCGGGTATCTGTTATTCTAGATATAAACCCCACAATCCCCTCAATTAGATTCCAGTCTGTAACTCACTCCCGGGTATCTGTTATTCTATATAAACCACCCCGAACCCCTCGATTAGATTCCAGTCTGTGACTCACTCCCGGGTATCTGTTATTCTATATATAAACCCACCGAACCCCTCGATTAGATTCCAGACTGTAACTCACTTTAGGGTATCTGTTATTCTATATATAAACCACCCCGAACCTCTGGATTAGATTCCAGCCTGTAACTCACTCCCGGGTATCTGTTATTCTATATATAAACCCCCTGAGCCCCTCGATTAGATTCTACTCTGTAACTCACTCTGGGTATCTGTTATTCTATATATAAACCTCCCGAACCCTTCGATTAGATTCCAGTCTGTAACTCACTCCCGGGTATCTGTTATTCTATATAAAACCACCCCGAACCCCTCGATTCGATTCCAGTCTGTAATTATTTTTCTGTTACTATATTTTGTTGATATCATACCAAGGGCCTGTGGAAAGCTGTTCAGTGAAGGCCTTTAAACTACGACCATTTGTGGCTGGCCTCTCTCTTGCTTGCTGGAAAAGCCCTGAGATATTTTGCATTCTGCCCGTCAGCACTGTCCCCAAAATTAGCAGCATGTAGCTAAATGCAGCGAGGACAGACAGGGATGATGGAATATTTCTGACCCTTGCTAATCAGGCGGTTGCCCAATAAGAACGTCCCAAATCAGGCACCTTTACTGGAAACTTGGAGTCTGTTCGCAGTTGGAGAATGGGCTCATCAGTTACTGTTCCTAAGGAGGTTTATTGTGGTGTTTACTAAATAGAAACCGTAGTTTCCCAGCCTCTGTGTGTCAAGCCTAGCTTTGAAGAGCATCTGTCAGCACATTGCATATAAATACACCTCAGAGGGACCTAATTGACGTGGATATATGGGAGTAGCTTTTTATAGTTTGGCTTAGATTAGGACTTTTTATTTTGGTTTAAGCATTTGCTATTTATAACAGTGTCAATGGATTGATATTGAGCACGTGGCAGCTGATGCATGTACACTGTTCATTCAGGCTAAAGTGATGAAACCTGCTGAGGAGAAGCCAGGCAAACTGGCAAGGGCCTGGGGCCTAGGGCTGAGGCCTGGGACAGAAGAGCTGGGCCTTAGGCTGGAGCCTGTGGGTAAGGTTGCCAACTCCGATTGAGCATAACCCTGGAGATTTCATCACATGGATTCCAACAGCCCTGCCCCATGCTGCCACAATTGGCCACCGACTTGCTACAACTTTTCAGGGCATTGGTGTGAACAGCTTTGGTCTCCTTGCTTAAGGAGGGATATACTTGCCTTGGAGGACAATGCAGAGCCGGTTCACTAGGTTAATTCCTGGGATGAAGGGGTTGTTTTATGAGAAGTGGTTAGGCAGGCTGAGCCTGTACCCATTGGAGTTTAGAAGAATGAGAGGTGATCTCACTGAAACATCTAAGATTGTGAGGGGGTCTTGACAGGGTGGATGCTGAGAGGATGTTTCCACAGGATCTAGAACCAGGGGTCACAATTTCAGAGGAAGAGGTCTCCCAACTAAATCAGAGATAAGAAGAAATTTCTTCTCTCAGATGGTCATTAATCTTTGGAATTCTGAGGGCAGATCAATGGATTTATTCATGGCTGATTTCAACAGATTTTTGACATACAAGGGAGTCAAGGGTAATGGGTCAAGGGTCAAGGCAGGATAGTGGAGTTAAGGCCAATCAGATGAGCCATGATCTTACTGAATGGTGGAGCAGGCTTGAGGGGCTGAATGGCAAGTTCCTGCTCCTATTTCTTATGAACTCATGACACATGGATCCTTGAGGCGCCTCACCTTCCTACACCAATCAAAGTGAACAATCTCTTCTTTACCCCGATTGGGTGATTCTTGACTCAGCCAAAATTTTCTCCCCATCTCCAATACTTTTCTAATTAGTAAACAAGAGGTATTCAAGGAAAAAGAAAATAAAAGCACAAAAGTTTTATAACACCTCTCTCATTTCTTTTTCAGAGTTGTTCATGCAGTAGTGTGCTGGAGATTAATCTTCAATTCCTGGAGACTCCACGACAATCATGTGAACCCTACTCGTGGATGAGCCTGAGACAGAAATTAAAACTGAGGCTGGTTCTGGGCCTGGGCCTAGGTCTGGACCAGGGACTGAGGCTAAAATTTTGGCTGGACCTGAGACTCAGGCTGAGGCCTTTTTGATCCAATTGCAGTGCGTGGATGTTGTTGGCAAGGCCGGGTTTAGACCAGTCCCCTGTGGGACACATCAAACACTGAGAGCGATGACACGTTTTCACAGGATAGGCCAGCATTTATTGCCCATCCATAATTGCCTTGAGAGAAGGTAGTGGTGAGCTGCCTTCACGAGCCGCTGCAGTCCATGTGGTGTAGGTACACCCACAGTGCTGTTAGGGAGAGAGTTCCAGGATTTTGACCCAGCAGCAGTGAAGGAACGGCCAATATATTTCCAAGTCAGGATGGTGAGTGACTTGGAGAGGAGAATAAGCTGGAGTAATGTCAGGTTTAGTTCACAGCCTAACAGTGCATGAACATTTAAGAGAGATTATAATTAAGAGAGAAATATGAAACCATTATTATGATTCTAGACTTAGGTAAGACTGACCTCAATGGGATGAGACGGAGTCCACAATAAACTGGTCAAATGTGTTAAAGGGTAAAACAGAAGATCAGCGGATGTGTTTAAAAAATGATTTAACATGATACACAACCCATCTATTCTTCTAAGGGGCAAGAACTCTACATGCAAGAAGATAAGGCCGGGATTTCCCGGCCCTGTTGTGGTGGGACTGGATGTGGGAGGCCCACTGACTTTTGGCAAGACCGGACAATCCCAGCGGCGGGCAGGATCAGAAAATTCCGCCCTCACTGTCATGGATAACCGAAGAGGTAAGGGACAACCTAAAGCACACAGAAATATATAGCTGCTGGTGACTGGGTAAGGTACAAAGAGCATGAAAGGGTGTCAAACAGCTGCACAGCAGAAGTGCGCAAAGAAACCAACAAAGGATATCGAAATCAACACAAACTCTTTTTACCAATGATACTAGGTCAATGTCGGTGATCAGGACGAAATCTCTTGGAAACTGACAATGGTGACATTGTCAATGAAAATAAGAAAATGGCAGAGATGTTGAATCATGACTTTGCATCGGTATTTACAATTAAGTGAGAGGTCAACATGCCCAACATCCCAAGGAAACTAATATTGAATCCGATACAGGGACTCAACAAAATTAATTTGAACAAAATAACAGGGAAGAAGAAAGTGATGGGATTGAAGGATGACAACTTCCCAGGACCAGATGGTTTCCATCCCAGGATTTGATAAGCAGTCAGATGAGAGCATTGCCGATTTATTTATGTGTTCACGGGATGTGGACACCACTGGCTAGGTCACCATTCAGTGATACCCCAACCATAATCTTCCAAAGCTTTCTCAATTCAAGAACAATTCCTTTAGATTGGAAAATTGCCCATGTCACTCCACTATTTAAAAAAATGGCATAGGGAAACAAGGGAATGATAAACCAGTTAGCCAATCATCTGTTAGGCAAATTACTGGAGTTGATGATTAAGGATTGAGTGCTTCATTGAGAGTAAAGCACTTTGGGGTGGCATGAGGTTGCGACAGGTGCTACATAAATGCAAGGCCTTTATTTATACTATAGCTAAATGTTGACACAATCTTTGCTTCAATCACATTTCCCAGTCTTGCACTGTCGTCAAAAGGACAATTTCTCCTGCTCGCTGTCCTGCTTGCTTCACCTTATACCTTTGTCCCCTCATTCCGGACTCTCTCAGCTATTTACTCTGCCCTACCTCTTTATAATTTTAAACTTCTGCATCAAATCACCCTACAATGTCTGCTCTAAAGTGGTTTATTAAAAGCCTTGAAGCAGAGATAACTGATTTGCTCTTCAACAAAACAATTTAGTAAACAGAACTAACAGCAGATCTCTTATCGAATGGGAGAGCAGGCTCGATGGGCTAAATGGCCCACTCCTGCTCCTATTTCTTATGAGCTTGACCTCTTGCTGTGTCCCTGTGAATGGACCTCATGAACCTGTCCGATCATCTAGTCAGCCTGTGCTCATTTTAGCTCTGACATTTAATGGATTTCTCCTCTCACCATTTTATCAGGATGGTTCAGTCAGTTTGATGAGTGTGTGTGAGTTGTTTGCTTGGTTGTGAATACCGATGGGCAAGATTCAGGAAGCAGTTTGTGCTGCATCCCCATCACCTGGTAACCCCAGCTACTGGCTCAAGCAGTGGAAAGTTTATTAACACTGGGCTAGATTCCAATATTTTATCTTTCACATTGTTCCCTGGTTAGTTAAATCAGAAACACGATACTATGCTTTACAGCAGCAATGTGAAGCCAACAGTGAAAGAGAATAACCGACTCAAAAGTATGTTTTTAACTCCTTTCCTTGGTGGCATTCTTCATCCACTCACCCCCTCCATCACCCCTCACCTCGCTTCGTTACCCCAAGTGTCGCCAACTCCAGCTGGAGCTTTTGTCACGCCATCAGGGTCAAAGACCCCCAACATTTCAATCTGCTAAACCTCCCCACTAGCCCCCCAACCCCTGCTCCATTCTCTCACCATGTACAGGAGCTGATACTGAGACACACACGGGGCTGTACAGTACCTGATGGGAGTGAATCATTCTCTCTTTACCCACTGTGTGAGGTTCATGTACTGACAATGAGATACACATGCACCGTACAGTAACACACTGAGTGATTTATTCCCTTTTTGCCTTACACTGTATGCTGTACAGAATCTGCTCCAGAGACACGTTTGACTGTAGATGTCAGTCAGAACAGAGGCTTCTCCCGCTAAAAGTGACTCAGCCTTATCACACCTGAGGTCTGTGGAAGGTAGATAGTTATCAACTCTCCTAACTGAATGGATCCCAAAAGCATTTACTCATATTACCAAACATCCACTGTATGTATGCTACACAAAAAAAAAAACAAACTGCGTTGGATAGATGAACATATTTACTCCGATAGCGCATTCTTACTCTCTCCTGGGCCTCTCTGCTATTTATCTGTTCAATCTCATCTCTGAGTACTCCTGTTCTATCTCAGCATCTTTCCACATTTGTTGAGCTCCATACCTGTCGCTCTGACACACAAAGGTACAGTTAGTCCAGACTTTTCAGGCAGGATGTGAAATGGATTGGGGAAACATTAGGTGTGGGGTGTACAAAGCCTCCCCCCCCCCCCCCCCCCCCACCCCCACACTCCCTGTATAAAGCTGTATAATGTTTACTTTGCCACTAGACAGGCAGAGCCTATAGAGAAATAAAATCAAAATACTGTGGATGCTGGGAATCTGAAATAAAAACAGAAAAAGCTGGATAAACTCAGCAGGTCTGGCAGCTTCTGTGGAGAGAGAAACAGAGTTGACGTTTTGAGTCCAGTAGGAATCTTTGAAATATATCGGATTCGAAAAGTCATACAGACTCGAAACGCCAACCCTGTTTCTCTCTCCACAGACGCTGCCAGTCCTGCTGAGTTTTTCTAGCATCTTCTTGTCCTTATTTCAGAGTCTGTGTTCAGGAAAAGGAGAGCAGGGTTGCAAGAGAGTATATGCATCAAAAACAGTTGAAGATTTTGCAGCATTTCTCACAGGGATGAGGGGAAGCTAGTTAGGTACTTGTTTGACCAGCGCAGACTTGATGGGCTGAAGGGCCTTTTCCTGTGCTGTAGACATCTATAACTCTATGGCTCTATTGGAGATTAGAATGCAATACTTTAGAGTTGGCCTAGAGTCTCCAGAATGTACTGAGGCTATGAAAGGTGCTACAGAAATGCAAGTCTTTCTTGTGTACCATGGCACTGAACATGGTTCGTTGGTAAAGAGGTGGGTTACCCAGGTGATAGCACCAATGACAGTTTGAGAACAGAAGCAGAATTGTAAGCTCATCTGCTAATGTTTGGGAATCGGCCTCACCACTCGTAGCATTCAGAGACGCTCAATATCAGCAGCTATGTTTCGATGACAAGTGCTGTGAGGAATGGGGGAATATTGCAATCATGCTGTACATTGATTTATTCCGAATTCAGGCAAAAACACCATCAGAACAGCACAGAGGTAACTTTACTCTGTATCTATGTTATGACCCTGCAGTTGATAAAGCTGAGTTATTAAAAAAAATCTCAGAGGGAAACTTTAAAAAATTGTCACAGCCTATATCGTTAAGTGTTATGTTTGAGCTGCAAGTCCAAATTCAGGCACCAGACCACCAGTTCGCGAAAGGTTTTATATTAAGCTAAGTGAAACATTTTATTAATTTACACAAGTTAAAAATATACACATGGCTACAAATTACTGCTATCATAACTTTTAACAAATTCCCAAATTAATCTCCATTAAGGCAACAGCAGCCCATAGACTGAACCAGACACCAGGCAAAGCATTTTCACCATACGAATTCAAAATGAGGTTCCTTTCACTTTGCTTCCTGTGAAGACAATTGGAGGCTTACAGCTGCTTTGATCTTACATTGTCTCTGCCCAACATACAAAACTGCTATCGTTTATGTCCAGCGCATCTCATTGAATGTAAATTCTCATTGTATCACTAGTCCCTATGAACTCCACCTCTTCTAACAGCAAAACCCTTGCATAGTACCAATGTTATTGGTAATATAAACATTGCTTGGTCTCTGCTAGCTAGGTGCCAGATTTCACTCCCCTTATTGAATGCTCTATTCAAAAAATGCAAATGCACTCTACCTCTCTTACACCTCAGAGCTAGTACACATTAAAGCACCCAGACTAGCTGGCTTTAATCCAATTAAGACACACCCACAGACTAAACGTCTATTTTAACTAAACTTTTATTTTAAAATGAAAAATATTTTCCAATAATATTATATACATTAATAGCTTCATGACAATCTAACCGTGCGCTGTACCTGTCCTGGGAGTATTTGATGGGGACAGTGTAGAGGGAGCTTTACTCTGTACCTAACCCCGTGCTGTACCTGTTCTGGGAGTATTTGATGGGGACAGTGTAGAGAGAGCTTTACTCTGTATCTAACCCCATGCTGTACCTATCCTGGGAGTGTTTGATGGAGACAATGTAGAGAGAGCTTTACTCTGTATCCAAATCTGTGCTGTACCTGTCCTGGGAGTGTTTGATGGGGACAATATAGAGGGAGCTTTACTCTGTATCCAAACCTGTGCTGTACTTGCTCTGGGCTGGTTACATAGAGTGTGCTGCTGAATGTAGTGAACTCTGGTTCCAGTACTAATCAGGTTTTGACATGCTCCCTCAGGAGTATTCTCAGTTCCTTGATGAACACAATTCCATCCGATGATCCTCAGGGAATCTGCCTTTAGAACTGAAGTTGAATTTCTCTGAACCCTGTGACCTTTCCCACAATCGCAGCCTATTTCCCACACACAGCTTTGGAGAATATCAAATATCAGAATCCCTGTGCCTCTGACAATCTGTCTTTGTTTGTCTATACGTGTGAGTTTCATTTCACTGCATATGGAGCATGTTTATATAAACTTCAGTCAACATGTAAAAGACAGGAACCCAGTGATGTACTAGCACTGAATAATGCTTTGCTGATGATGGTTGCAGTACAGCCCCTCTCTGGCTGTGTCTTTCTGAAGTTTGAAGTTGCCTCATTCTGATTTGTTTTGTTTGGACCATGGTTCTTGCCCACACTCTGTGACCCAGCATCAATCATAAGCTTTCAGCCCGACCCCCCTTTCAGAAAAATTATTCTACGTTCAATCACACCCACTCCCTCCCGAAAAATCAGAACACATAGCTGATTGATTCTCTTTAGGACGTGGGCTTCACTGGCTGGGCCAGCATTTACTGCCCATCCCTAATTGACCTTGAGAAGGTGGTGGTGAGCTGCCTTCTTGAACCGCTGCAGTCCATGTGGTGTAGGTACACCTACAGTGCTGTTAGGGAGGGAGTTCCAGGATTTTGACCCAGCGACAGTGAAGGAACGGCCAATATATTTCCAAGTCAGGATGGTGAGTGGCTTGGAGGGGAACTTCCTGGTGGTGGTGTTCCCATGTATCTGCTGCCCTTGTCCTTCTAGACAGAAGGCGCTGTCAAAAGAAACCAAGGACACAGATCAGAGTGGGAGTGGAGCAGAGAATTAAAAGTCTGAGGAGTGAAATTCCATTGTGCAGCACCGCTAGACCATCCTGTGCTTCCTTGAGGGCTGCGATTGTGTGGTATTGTGTTTGGGTTATGTGCCTGTTATAGCTGGAGGTGTCTGAGAGGTGGGTGTGAGGCTGGCAGCATTGATAGGTGTGTGAGAGTGATATGGAATAGCTAAGTGTTAGGTATAAGTCCTGAGTGTCAAGGAGGGCTGCAGGGTGAGTGATGGGGGTGTAACGCATTGAGCAGTGTGAGAGGCTGGTTGTGTGGATAGGAAATGGCATGTGAAGATACATTCACTGACCTTGAACATCCGCATTATGTCACTAGGCTTCTTGTGGCCCTGTTGCCAGGTCCTTGGGTCCAGACTCTGGGAGTTCATCTTACTGGTCTCCTGCTCCCACTTCTTCTTAAAGGTGGTACTTGAGGGACAACACCCCCTTGTGGGACCATGGCACCTCTCCTCCTGTCCACCTTCACGACGAATGCCTCTAGCACAGCACCCGTCACCATGGATTCCTCTGTCTGCCCTGGTGTTCAGTTTCCAAGAAATTCCATTGCAGCAATCTTTTTGCTTTTAAGAGGCAGCCTGCCCTGTGCCACATGGGCTGTAAATAATGCTGCTGGGGCCTGAGCTCATAAGCAGTGTTAAGAAGTGGGGAGCCTTACTGGAGGTACCCTAGCTGGTGTCAACTCATTCAAATGAGGTAGATCATGAATATTGTGTGTGGCCCACCTTGATCTGAAAGGGCATCAGCAAATCATGAATCATGGCCCCTGCGCCCAAAACTCAGGGCCAATGAATTTCTAGTCCATTATCTTCTCTCCTGAGCTAAAGGGTTAAATATTTTGCTCCAAGCATACCAGTCCTAACATTGCAAAAATGCACCAAATCGTTTGAAAGTTATAGCTTAATTATATGACCTATAAATAGAATTATTCCCTGGCCTTAAGGAGATCTGATAAACATCTTTTGCCATGAGTCAGAACTCGTTACAAGCCTTCTCATGAGTGAGTGATCTGGCCAAGTCAACCAACACTCTGCAGCAAACAGAGCAAAGCCTTACCCACACTTAGTGGGTCATCAGAAAACCCCTAGATCAGTTAATTACACGGCTACTCAGTTATTGTTAACTGAACGTGCTTCAGAGCATTGCTGAGACCACATCTAGAGCACTGTGTACAGTTTTGGTCTCATTATTTAAGAAAAGACATAATTGCATTAGAATCAGTTCAGCGAAGGTTCACACGACTGATTCCTGGTTTGGGGGGGGGTGGGGTTGTCTTATGAGGAAGGGTCGGACAGGCTGGGCCTGTATCCACTGGAGTTTAGAAGACTGAGAGGTGATCCTACTGAAACATATAAGATCCTGAGGGGACTCAACAGGGTGGATGCTGAATGGATGTTTCCCCTCATGGGAGAGACCAGAACCAGGGGACACAGTTTAAAAAGGGGCCACCCTTTTAAGACAGAGATAAGGAGGTTCTCAGACAATCATTAGTCTTTGGAACCCTTCTCTGGAGAGCGGTGGAAGCAGGTTCATTGAATATTTTTAACGCAGATGTAGATAGATTCTTAACTAACTAGAGAGGCAAAGATTATCAGGAGTAGGCAGGAAAGTGGTGTTGAGGCCACAATCAGGTCAGCCATGCTCTTATTGAGTGGCAGAGCAGGCTCAAGGGGATGATTGACCTACTCCTGCTCCTAGTTCATATGTTCATATGCAGATCTTCATTAATTAATCTCTGGATGTGGACATTGCAAGTGAGTATGACATTTATTGCCCAGTGTTGATTGCCCTTGAGAAGGTGGTGGTGAGCTGCCTTCTTGAACCGCTGCAGTCCATGTGGTGTAGGTACACTCACAGTGCTGTTAGGGAGGGAGTTCCAGGATTTTGACCCAGTGACAGTGAAGGAACGGCCGATATATTTCCAAGTCAGGATGGTGAGTGGCTTGGCGAGGAACTTCCAGGTGGTGGTGTTCCCATGTGTCTGCTGCCCTTGTCCTTCTAGATGGTAGTGGTTGTGGGTTTGGAAGGTGGCAGGGTGACCATGCTGGACTGCACTCCTGTTCTCTCACCTCCAGGATTCACTTTGAGCTTCAGCTTGGACTAATGGGGAGGCTGCAACGAGTCTATATGAAATGATATTAGGACAGAGACAATGCAATTGTCGGCAGACATGGGTGACACAGCCCAAAACTATCCTCGGAGAGGTCATATGATGGCAGATATGAAAAGTGGAAAAGTCTGATAGATCTATCACTCTCTCTTGATCTTTTCATTGAAAATTGCTGGTGTGACATTGGCTGTCTCGATTTCTCCTGTGCCTCTCACTTACTCTAATCTATCTCTCTCCAAACTTGCAGCATCCTGTTCTCTTGGGCCCAACACTAACATTGCTACCAAACCTGCTGACAAGGCTGTTGCTGTCTTTGTCTTTAGCAGAGAACAAACGCCAGCTCTCTAACATTTCCTCCTTCACCCCCCTGGACCATGACTCCGCCACTGAACAGCAAGCCATTGTTTCCAGGACTGTCACTGACCTCACCTCCTCTGGAGATCTTCCCTCCACTACCTCCGGGCTCATAGACCCCAATCCTGTACAGCTCACTTCCACCTTCTTCCCAGAATCCACAACCAGGACCTTCCTGGTATACCCACCATTTCAGCCTGTTCCTACCCCACTGAACTTATTTGATCCTGTCATGACACTTCTGATGCCCTCTGTCACTTTAACAGTTGCCAAATTTCCTGGCCTGAACCAACTTCTCTTCACTATGGGTGTCCAATGTCTCTACATCTCCAATCTCTACCAGGATGGCCTGAGTGCTCTCTACTTCTTCCCTGAATTGAGGCCTTAACCATTCCCCATCCACCACCACTCTCCTCTACCTGTCTGATTTTGCTCTCATTCTCCTTCAACTCCACCTACTTCCTCCAAATAATAGGTGTGGCTATGGGTACCTACATGGGCCCTAGTTATGCCTGTCGTTTTGTGGATTCCCTGTTTCAGTCCTAAACCCACCCCGCTCTTTGCCCAGTATAGTAATGATTGTATTGGTGCCGTTTCCTGCTCTTGCCCAGAAGGGTAAAATTTCTTTAACTTTACTTCCCATCTCCATCCTTCCATGTCACCTTCACTTGGTCCATCACTGGCACTTGCCCTCCCTTCCTTGACTTCTCCTTCTCCTTTTCTGGGGTTAGGCTGTCTATTAATATTCATTATAAACCCCTCAACCCCCACAGCTACCTGGACTACACTTCCTCACTCTGCCTCCTGTAAGGGATCCATCCCATTCTCCCAGTTTCTCCATCGACATCACATCTGTTCTGATGATGCCACTTTCCACACCAGCGCCTCTGATATGTCATCTTTTTTCCTCAAGTGATGATCCCCCCACCACCCCCCTCACCCACCATGGTTGGCAGAGCCCTCAACTGTGTCCAATCCATGTCCCATGCTTCTGCCCTCACCCCTTCCCCTCCCTCCCAGAGGCACCATGACTGTTCCCCTTGTCCTCACTTTCCAGCCCACCAACCTCCATATTCATTGTATCATCTACCATTTCTGTCACTGCCAAATACATCCTCCCCTCCCCTGTCAGCATTCTGAAGAGACCATTCCCTCTGTGTCACCCTGGTCCACTCCTCAATCACCTCAATGCCTGCTCCCCTTGCTACAGCACCTTCGCTTGCAAGGCCAGGAGGTGGAACACCCCCTTTTCCTCCTCTCTCCCCACCGTCCAAGGCCCCAAACAATCTTTGCAAATGAAATAACAATTTTCTTGTACTTTTTAAAATATTAGTATACCGTTTGCACTGCTGACAATGCAGTCTGCTCAATACGAGGGGTCCAAATGCAGCTTGGGTGTTTCTCTAATCTGATTGAATTTCTTGATAAAGTAACTGAGAAGCCTGATGAAGGGAACGCAATGGATGTTGTCTATATGGATGTTAAAAAAATGTTTAACAAGGTACCACATAAAAGGCTGGTTAACAAAATTGACGCTTATGGAATAGGAGTGTTAGTGCATAACTGGGAAAAGAAATTGACTTAAGGACAGAAAACAGTGAGTCATGATAAATAGGAATTTTTCAGAGAGGAGGTTTGTAGACAGTGGTGTTCCCGAAGGGTCAGTGCTAGGACCACTGCTGTTTATATATCAGTAACTTGGATATTGGAACACAGAGTAAAATGTCAACATTTGTCAATGATTTTGAAGTTGGAGGTGTGACAAACAGTGAGGATGAGACTAATAAATTGCAACAAGAGATAGATAGGCCAGCAGAATGGGCAGGCAAGTGCAGAAGGAATTTAATGCAGAGAAGTGTGAGGTGATATATTTTAGGAGAAGGGATAGAGAGAGGCAATTGAGTTTTAATGGGCTTGATTTTTAATTGCCCACCCAGATCAGGAGCAGGCTCGCATTGAAAATAGTCCTCCCGGATGGGCTGTCAGTATCGGTACAGGATGTCGGTATCTCTAAGGGATGTCGGTATCCCTATGGCATGCCAGTATCTCTTGGGGTGTAGGTATCTCAGTATCTCTATGGGATGCCAGTATCTCTATAGGGTGTCAGTATCTCTATGGTATGTCAGTATATCTATGGGGTGTCAGTATCACTATGGGCTGACAGTATCTCAGTATCTCTATGGGATATCAAAATCCCAAGGGATGTCAGTATCTCTATGGGATGTCAGTATCTCTATGGGGTGTCAGTATCTCTATGGGATGTCAGTATCCCTATGCGATGTCAGTATCCCTATGGGATGTCAGTATCTCTATGGGACGTCAGTATCTCTTTGGGATGTCAGTTTCTCTATGGGATGCAGTATCTCAGTATCTCTGTTGGGTGTCAGTATCTCTATTCGATGTCAATATCTCCACAGGATGTCAGTTTCTCTATGGGGGTGTCAATTTCTCTAGGGGGTGTCAGTATCTCTATGGGATGTCAGTATCTCAGTATCCCTATGGGATGTCAGTATCTCAGTATTCCTATAGGATGTGAGTATCTCTATGGGATGTCAGTAACTCTATGGCATGCCAGTATCTCTATGGGATGTCAGTATCTCAGTATCTCTATGGGATTTCAGTATCTCAGTATCTCTATGGGATGTCAGTATCCCTATGGGATATCAGTATCTCTATTGAATGTCAGTATCTCTAAGGGATGTCAGTATCTCTATGGGATGTCAGTATCTCTATGGCATGCCAGTAACTCTGGGATGTCAGTATCTCAGTATCTCTATGGGATGTCAGTATCTCAGTATCTCTATGGGATGTCAGTATCCCTACGGGATGTCAGTATCTCTATGGGATGTCAGTATCTCAGTATCTCTATGGGATGTCAGTATCCCTATGGGATGTCAGTATCTCAGTATCTCTATGGAATGTCAGTATCCCTATGGGATATCAGTATCTCTATGGGATGTCAGTATCTCAGTATCTCAATGGGATGTCAGTATCTCTATGGGATGTCAGTATCTCTATGGAATGTTAGTATCTCTATGGGATGTCAGTATCTCTATGGGATGTCAGTATCTCTATGGGATGTCAGTATCTCTATTGGATGTTAGTATCTCTATGGGATGTCAGTATCTCTATGGGATGTCAGTATCTCTATTCGATGTCAGTATCTCTATTGGATGTCCATATCTCTATGCCTCCGGAATGTGCTGCTATTTACAAAGTGGGAACTGGCAACCCACTTGCCTCCAATTAACGGCCTTCTTAAGCTCCTGGAGGAGCAAGTTCAAGGGCTGGGGAGGGCCAGATGGAGATTTTTAAAATTCATTTATGGGCTGTGGGTGTCGCTGGCTGGGCCAGCATTTATTGCTCATCCCCTAAATGCCCTTGAGAAGGTGGTGGTGAGCTGCCTTCTTGAACCGCTGCAGTGCATGTGATGTAGGTACACCCACAGTGCTGTTAGGGAGGGAGTTCCAGGATTTTGACCCAGTGACAGTGAAGGAATGGCTGATATATTTCCAAGTCAGGATGGTGAGTGGCTTGGAGGGGAACTACCAGGTGGTGGTGTTCCCATCTATCTGCTGCCCTTGTCCTTCTAGATGGTAGTGGTCATGGGTTTGGAAGGTGCTGTCTAAGGAGCCAATTTGCAAGTCAGTGGTGTGAAGAGTCTGGCGCATGCTTGTACACAGCTGTCAGCTGCAATGTGGGAAGCCAGCAATATAAATGCTGAAGAAACATTTTTGGCAGTAAGTGTTATGATGTCAGTTCTGGTACTGTACCTTTCCATTGCCTGTTTGGCCACTTGTCTGCTGTGAGGCTGTTCACCCTCTGATTCCCGGCTTCTTCCACTCTGCAAGGCAGCGATAAGCCCAATCATGGCTGCTTCTACCTATGAGGATTCTGCTCAGCAGTTGTTACCTGTCAGCACTCGGAGACGCTAACTAGGCTGAGCCCACCTACAGCCCAATTAGGGCATTTCCATTTGAAGATAATGTCCTGTGTGCAATACAGATGTGATATGGACTCGGGACTCAGAATTGATCTTGGCCACAGGCTCCCAGCCCAGATTGAAAATCAAGCCTTATGGGACAGTTCTAAAGAGTGTGTGTAGGGACCTGGGAGGGTGCATGTGCATTGATCTTTGATATCGAGGACATATCGAGAGTGTGGTTAGCAAAGCATGTGGGATCTTGAGGTTCACAGATAGAGGTTTTGAGTACACAAGCAGGGAAGTTATGCTGAACATTTGCAAAGCTTTGGTTAGGCCCCAACAAGAGGATTGTGTCCAGTTCAGGGCATCACACTTGAGGAAGGATGTGGAGATTTTAGAGATGGTACAGAAAAGATTTTTGAGAATGGTTCCAGGGACAAGGGACTTCAGCTATGTTGATACATTGAAGAAGCTGGGGCTGTTCATAGAGAAGAAAAGGTTGAGAGGAGATTTGATAGAGATATTCAAAATCATGAGATGTCTGGACAGAGTGAATGGGGAGAAACTGCTCCCATTGATGAAGGGGTCAAGAAACAAAGGCAACATGAGGAAAAATATTTTCATCCATTGAGTGGTTAGTATCTGGAATGCGCTGCCTACGAGTGAGGTGGAGACAGATTCAATCAGGGCTTTCAAAAGTGAATTGGATAATTATCTGGTGTAAAAAGCTATGGGGAAAAGGTGGAGGAGCGGGACTAGGCAAGCTGATCTTGAAGAGAGCTAACATGGACATAATGGGCTGAATGGCCTCCTTCTGTGCTGTAACCATACTAAGATTCTATGATTATACCGGAGACAGTGACAACAGAACATATGCCATCTCACCTCTGCTTCTTCTTAAATCTCTGACCCTCCTACCAGTGCAAACAGCTAATACGTGTTTGCTCAAACACTTCACTGTTTTGAACACCTCCATTAAATCTCCTCTTAAACTTCTTGGCTCTAAGGGGAACAATCCCAGCTTCTCCGGCCTCTCCACATTAACTGAAGTCCCTCTTCACTAAATCTCCTCAGTACCCTCTCCAAGTCCTGGACATCCTCCCTAAAGCACGGTGCTCAGTATTGAACATAATAATCTATTGAATCTAACCAGCGTTTTGTAAAGAGTTAGCGGAACCTTTGACTTTTGTTGTCTATGCCTCTGGTTATAAAGACAAGGGTCACTTTTTTGTTAGCAACCTTCTTGATTTGTCCTGGCACCTTCCAAGATTTGTGTACCTCCACCGTGTCACTCTGTTCCTGAGCCCCTTTTAATATGTTAACATTCCATTTTTATTCCCTTCCCTCATCTTTCTTACCAGAATGCACCACTTCACATTTCTCTGCACTAAAATTGAGGTGCCACCTGTCTGCCACTTTCACCAGTCTGTCCTCCTGAAGTCTCTTTCTGTTCTCCTCACTGTTTACTGCTTTTCCAAGTTGTGTTTCATTAGGAACTTTGAAACGACGACTTGTACCCAGGTAATTAATGTACAATCAAGAACTCCAAAAACAAAGACAGGAGCAACTCAGGAAGCGAGGCTTAATTTATTAAATGGTTATACACTGCCACCTGGTGTGTGAGGGAGGTATTAACATGTTTGTGAACTGTCACTGATGAAGGGGCCTTAAATATTAGGATTTTGACTGAACCTAACAACTAAAATTTACAATCATAGGGTCTAGAGCTCTTTGTAAAAATGATCTTTCCAAATGTTGATTTGATTAATTGAATTCCTCAGGGTTAGTGACCTCGGCCCAGCCATCTTCAGTAGCTTCCATCATAAGGTCAGAAGTAGGGATGTTCGTTGACGATTGCACAATGTTCAGCACCATTTATGACTCCTCAGATACTGAAGCAGCCTATGTCCAAATGCAGCAAGACCTGGACAATATCCAGGTTTGGACTGACAAGTGGAAAGTAACATCCGTGCCACACAAGTGTCAGGCAATGATCATCTCCAACAAGAGAGAATCTAATCATCGCCCCTTGATGTTCAATGGCATTACCATCACTGAATCCCCCACTATCAACATCCTGGGGGTTACCATTAATCAGAAACTGAACTGGACTAGCTATATAAATACTGTGGCTACAAGAGCAGGTCAGAGGCTAGGAAACCTGCAACAAGTAACTCACCTCATGACTCCTCAAAGCCTGTCCACCATCTACAAGGCACAAGTCAGGAGTGTGATGGAATACTCTCCACTTGCCTGGATGAGTGCAGCTCCCACAACACTCAAGAAGCTCAACACCATCCAGGACAAAGCAGCCCGCTTGATTGGCACCCCATCCATAAACATTCATTCCCTCCACCATTGACGCACAGTAGCAGCAGTGTGTACCATCTACAAGATGCACTGCAGGAATTCACCAAGACTCCTTTGACAGCAACGTCCAAAAGCATGACCACTACCATCTAGAGGACAAGGGCAGCAGATAGATGGGAACACCACCACCTGGAAGTTCCCCTCTAAGTCACTCACCATCCTGACTTGGAAATGTTTTGCAGACAGAAAGAACATGTACACACATTACGCCTGTTTCAGCTAAACAAAATAAGGGACAGCCATTTGCTGGTTCATTCCTCAGGGCAAGGCCTTGACCAATCAGGGTTGAGCTGCCTGGTTTAAATTTCAAACAATGCTTGGCAGTTAACTTCACTGTCGCTGGGTCAAAATCCTGGAACTCCCTTCCTAATAGCACTGTGAGTGTATCTATACCACATGGACTGCGGAGGTTCAAGAAGGCAGCTCACCACCACCTTCTCAAGGGCAACTAGGGATGGGCAATAAATACTGGCCCAGCCAGTGAAGCCCACATCCCATGAATGAATAATAAAAATGACATGATTGATTTGAGTGCTGCTTTGGGTGCATTAGAGTGCTTACGTTGGAGTTTTGTGAGTGAGGGAGTTCGATGAACAGGGAGAGATGTGCTCCTTTCTTTTTCTGCTGCCTCCAGCAGTTAGTTCGGTACAGGGGAAGAAGCTGATTGGTGAGTAACTGGTAATTTATTCTACGTATTCTAATTGTAGTAAATAGTTTTTAAAATTATAGTATGACAAGTCAGCTTGGCTCAGTGGAATGTACATCCTGTGGAATGGGAGAAGTCGTGAATGCACCTGCGTCCTAGATGAACATATCTGCAGGAAGTGTCACTGGCTGCAGAAGCTTGAGCTCTGGGTTTTGGAACTCGCGGGCTGCCTGAGTCACTGGTTCATTTGCGAGGCCAAGAACTAAATGGATAGAACATTTAGGGAGGTGATCACACCGCTGGTTAGGAGCATTTAATCAGAGTGGGAATGAGTGCCCGCCAGGCAGTCTAAGAGAACCAGGCAGGTAGTGCAGAAGTCCCCAAGACCTTGCTTGATAATCGGTTTTCTATTTTGAATGCTGTTGAGGGCAATGGTTCCTCAGGGGAGTGCAACTAGAGCCAAGTCTGTGGCAACATGGTTGTGACTCAGCTGCACAGGAGGGAAGGAAGAAGCATGGAAAAGCAATGGTGATAGGGGAAATCCATAGTCAGGGGATCAAACAGGCGTTTCTGCAGCAGTAAACATGACTCCAGGATGGTGTGTTGCCTCCCTGGTGCCAGGGTCAAGGATGTCATGGAGCGGCTGCAGGACATCCTTCGGGGGAAGGGTGAACAGCCAGAGGTTGTGGCCCACGCTAGGACCAACAATATAGGTAGAAAAAGGAAACTAGATTTATGGAGTTAGGAAGGAAATTAAAAAGCAGAACCTCTATGGCACTGATCTCAGGATCACTCCCAGTGCCACATGCTAGCGAGCATAGGAATAGGAGGATTGATTGATTAAATACATGGCTGGAGAATTGGTGTAGGAGGGAGGACTTCAGATTTCTGAGGCGTTGTGACCGGTTCTGGGGCAGGTGGGATCTGTACAAGACGGACGGATTACACCTTAACAGGAGCGGGACTAATATCCTCACAGGGAGATTTGCTAGTGCTGTTGGGGTGAGTTTAAACTGGCTTGGCGGGGGTGGGGGGTGGAACCATGAGGGGTAGCTCAGACTGGAAGGAAGTAAAGCTGGTAACAGGAAGTAGAAAAGTAGCAATCGAAATTAGAAGGTAGGTATAATGAAGATGGTCATCAGCTAGATTTATAACGCGGAGTAATGTCAGTTAAGGGCCCTCTACCTGAATACATGCAGCATTCGCTAGAAGGTAGGTGATTTAAAGGCACAAATGGAGGTAAACGGCTAAGATCTAATCACCATTACAGAAACACAGCTACAGGGCAACCGAGACTGGGAACTGAATATTCACGGATATTCGACACTTAGGAAGGACAGGCAAGAAGGAAAAGGAGGTGGTGTTGCGCTGACGATAAGTGATAGGATCAGACATTAGTAAGGGAGGATCTCAGATCAGAAGAACAAAATGTGGAATCTGTTTGGGTGGAGCTAAGAAACAGCAAAGGGCAGCAAACATGGGTAGAAGCTGTTTCCAGCCACCAAACAGCAGTGGTGTTATGGGGCGTGGTATTAGTCAGGAGATTAGAGAGCCATAATTGACTGACTTTTCTTTTTGGTTTTTTGTGCCTTGAAGGAATGTATAATTACTGTAAAATATGTAATAATTCTTTAAAGACTATCCATTGCCTGTGCACCGTCATACCTTTTAATGTATTTTCCCAATCCACCTCAGTCAATTTGCCCCTCATACCTTCAAAATTCCCTTTGTTCACATTAAACACTCTGGCTTGAGATTGAATTACCTCACTTTCAAACATAATGTAAAGTTCTATCTAATTATGGTCACTCATCCTGAAAGGTTCTTTTACGACAAGATTATTAATTAGCCCTTTCTCTTTACATAATGTTAGGTCTAAAACAGCCTGTTCACTAGTCAGTTCCTCTGCATACTGCTCTAGAAAACCATCCCTCACACACTCCTGAAACTCATCCTCCACAGCATTAGTGTTCATTTACCCAGTCTATATGCAGATTGAAGTTACCCATGATTACTGTATTATCCATGCTACATGTGTTATTTATTAGAGAGACATGTAGCATGGATAATACAGTAATCATGGGTAACTTCAATCTGCATATAGACTGGGTAAATGAACACTAATGCTGTGGAGGATGAGTTTCAGGAGTGTGTGAGGGATGGTTTTCTAGAGCAGTATGCAGAGGAACTGACTAGTGAACAGGCTGTTTTAGACCTAACATTATGTAAAGAGAAAGGGCTAATTAATAATCTTGTCGTAAAAGAACCTTTCAGGATGAGTGACCATAATAAGATAGAATTTTACATTATGTTTGAAAGTGAGGTAATTCAATCTCAAGCCAGGGTGTTAAATTTGAACAAAGGGAATTTTGAAGGTATGAGGGGCAAATTGACTGAGGTGGATTGGGAAAATACATTAAAAGGTATGACGGTGCACAGGCAATGGATAGTCTTTAAAGAATTATTACATAGTTTACAGTAATTATACATTCCTTCAAGGCACAAAAAACCAAAAAGAAAAGTCAGTCAATTATGGCTAACAAAGGAAGTTAAGGATTGTATGTTAAAACAAAAGGCCTATAAAGTTGCCAGAAATAGTAGTAAACCTGAGGATTGGGAGGTTTTTTAGAATACAGCAAAGGGGAACCAGGAAACTGATAAAGAAACGAAGAATAGAATATTAATGTAAACTAGCAAAAAACATAAAAACGGACTGGTCAAATCTTCAATAGGTATGTAAAAAGGAACATTTGGCTAAGACAAATGGGGGACTATTGCAGGCAGAGTCAGGACAATTTATAATGGGGAATAGAGAAATGGCAGAGAAGCTAAATGATTACTTTCTGTCTGGCTTCACTGAGGAAGATACAAGAAACCTCAGATTTAGAGACTGAAGGGATTAGGGAGAATGAGGATTTGAAGGAAATTGTATAAGTAAGGAGGTTGTATTGGAGAAATAAATGGGACTGAATGTCCCCGGGACCTGATATTCTGCATCCCAGAGTGTTGAACGAGGTTGCCATAGAGTTAGTGGATGCCTTGGTGATCATTTTCCAAAGCTCTATAGATTCTGGAATGGTTCCTGAAGATTGGAAGGTAGTAAACGTCACCCCACTATTTAAGGAGGGAGGGAGAGAGAAAACAGGGAATTCCGGACCTGTTAGCCTGTCATTATTGGTAGGGAAATTACTAGAATCTATTATAAAGGATGTGATAAATGGACACTTGGATAATAATGATCTGATTGGGCATAGTCAGCATTGATTTATCAACAGGAACTATGCCTATCACACAAATGAGTAATGTGGTGTATGAGTTCCAGTGCCAGTGTGATGCTGGGGATGTAGACCATACATCCCAAAGACTGACAGATCGTATCAGACAGCATACCCCAGCTGCTGTTCACAATGGGCAGGGTACAGGCCCTACTCAACCAGCCCCTGCTGCAAAACACAAAACAGTGTCCAACATTAGAAGTGATTCCGTGATTTGCTAAGTTATCCTCAGGATGCTAAGAATTACACTGACAACCAATTTAAGATTGTCAGTTGGGCTCACAGTGTGGCACATTTGCGTGTGCTGAAAGCTACATATAATAATACACACAAAATGTGACATACTGCAAGCCCAACTGACAATCTTTGCAGACAGAAAGAACATGGACACACATTACGCCTGTTTCAGCTAAACAAAGTAAGTGACAGCCATTCGCTGGTTCATTCCTCAGGGCAAGGCCTTGACCAATCAGGGTTGAGCTGCCTGGTTCAAATTTCAAACAATGCTTGGCAGTTAATTGTTTGTCACCATCACTGCATTCTCCATGGCAACACGTGATATCAAGAAATGGCTGAAGGCACTGGATGCTGCAAAGGCTATGGGCCCTGACAATATTCCGGCAATAGTACTGAAGACTTGTGCTCCAGAACTTGCCGCGCCCCTAGCCAAGCTGTTCCAGTGCAGCTACAACACTGGCATCTACCCGGCTATGTGGAAAATTGCCCAGGTATGTCCTGTACACAAAAAGCAGGACAAATCCAACCCGGCCAATTACCGCCCCTTCAGTCTGCTCTTGATGATCAGTAAAGTAATGGAAGGGGTCATCAACAGTGCTGTCAAGCGGCACTTGCTTAGCAATAACCAGCTCACTGACACCCAGTTTGGGTTCCGCCAGGGCCACTCAGCTCCTGACCTCATTACAGCCTTGGTTCAAACATGGACAAAAGAGCTGAACTCCCAAGGTGAGGTGACAGTGACTGCCCTTGACATCGAGGCAGCATTTGACCGAGTGTGGCATCAAGGACCCCCAGCAAAACTGGAGTCAATGGGAATCAGGGGGAAAACTCTCTGCTGGTTGGAGTCATACCTAGCACAAAGGAAGATGGTTGTGGTTGTTGGAGGTCAGTCATCTCAGCTCCAGGACATCACTGCAGGAGTTCCTCAGGGTAGTGTCCTTGGCCCAACCATCTTCAGCTGCTTCATCAATGACCTTCCTTCCATCATAAGTTCAGAAGTGGGGATGTTCGCACAATGTTCAGCACCATTTGCGACTCCTCAGATACTGAAGCAACCCGTGTCCAAATGCAGCAAGAGCTGTGCAATATCTATTATATTCCATCTGCCATGTTCTTGCGCCACTCATTAAGCCTATCCAAATCCCCTTGAAGCCGTTTTGCATTTTCCTGACAATAGACATTCCCACCTAGCTTTGTGTTGTCCGCAAACTTGGAAATATTACATTTGGCCCCCACATCCAAATCATTGATGTAAATTGTGAACAGCTGGGGCCCAAGCAGTCACGGCCTGCCAGTGTGTGAATGACCTATTTATTCCTACTCTTTGTTTTCTGCCTGTTAGCCAGTCCTGATTCCATGCCAGCGTATTACCTCCTAGCCCATGTGCTTTAATTTTGCTAAGCAACTCCTGTGGGGGACTTTATCAAAAGCCTTCTGAAAATCCAAGTACACTACATCCACCCTCTCCCTTTTATCCAACAGGTTCATCAAACATGATTTGTTGCTGAAAAAAGGAACATGTCAAAGCTTTTCATCTTGCACTCATCAGGACACTTCGCAAGAGCACCAATGTAAGAGAAAAACAACAATTTATACTGTAAGAGAGGAGAATGCTAATTGGTTGGCAAGTGGACTCTGATTGATAGAGGTGCTTTTTTTTTATTCAGTCATGGGATGTGGGCTTCGCTGGCTGGGCCAGCATTTATTGCCCATCCCTAGTTGCCCTTGAGAAGGGGGTGATGAGCTGCCTCCTTGAACTGATGCAGTCCATGTGGTGTAGGTACACCCACAGTGCTGTTAGGGAGGGAGTTCCAGGATTTTGACCCAGTGACAGTGAAGGAACTGTGCTATATTTCCAAGTCAAGATGGTGAGAGACTTGGAGGGGAACTTCCTGGTGTTGGTGTTCCCATCTATCTGCTGTCCTTGTCCTTCTAGGTGGTAGTGGTCGTGGGTTTCGAAGGTACTGTCTAATTGAAATCTTGGTGAATTCCTGCAGTGCATCTTGTAGATGGTACACACACTGCTGCTACTGTGCATCAGTGGTAGAGGGAGTGAATGTTTGTGGGTGGGGTGCCAATCAAGTGGGCTGCTTTGTCCTGGATGGTGTTGAGCTTCTTTAGTGTTGTTGGAGCTACACTCATCCAGGCAAGTGGACAGTATTCCATCACACTCCAGACTTGTGCCTTGTAGATGGTGGACAGGCTTTGGGGATTCAGGAGGTGAGTTACTTGTTGCAGGATTCCTAGACTCTGACCTGCTCTTGTAGCCACAGTATTTATATAGCTAGTCCAGTTCAGTTTCTGGCCAATGGTAACCCCCAGGATAATGGGGGATTCAGTGATGGTAATGCCATTGAATGTCAAGGGCAATGGTTCAATTCTCTCTTGTTGGAAATGGTCATTGCCTGACACTTGTTTGGTGTGAATGTTTCTTGCCACTTGTCAGTCCAAACCTGGATATTGTCCAGGTCTTGCTGCATTTGGACATGGACTGTTTCAGTATCGGAAGAGTCGCGAATGGTGCTGAACATTGTGCAATCATCAGTGAACATCCCCACTTCTGATGATGGAAGGAAGGTGATTGATGAAGCAGCTGAAGATGGTTGGGCTGAGGACACTACCCTGAGGAACTCCTGCAGTGATGCTCTGGAGCTGAGATAACTGACCTTCAACAACCACAAACTTCCTTTGCATTAGGTATGACTCCAACCAGCAGTGAGTTTTCCACTTGATTCCTATTGACTCCAGTTTTGCTAGGGGTGCCGAGTATTTCTTAAATGCTAAGAGATTAGAAAGTGTAGATGTGCAAAGGGACCTGGGTGCCCTTGTCCATAAGTCACTGAAAGCTAACGTGTAGGTGCAGCAGGAAATTAGGAAGCTAATGGGATGTTAGCCTTTATCACAAGAGGATTTGAGTACAGGAGTAGCAAAGTCTCGCTTCAATTGTATAGCATCTTGATTAGACAGCACCTGGAGTAGTGTGTGCAGTTTAGGTCCCCTTACCTTAGGAAGGATATTATTGCCTTAGAGGGAGTGCAACAAGGTCACCAGACTTGTTCCCGGGATGGTGGGACTGTCTTATGAAGAGAGATTGGGGAAACTGGGGCCTGTATTCTCTAGAGTTTCGAAGAATGAGAGGTGATCTCATTGAAACCTACAAAATACTTAAAGGGATAGAGAGGGTAGGTGCAGGTAAGATGTTATCCCTGGTTGAAGAGTGTAGAACCAGGGGACACAATTTCAACATGTGGGAGAAGCCACTTAAGGACCGAGGAGAAATTTCTTTACTCAAAGGGTCGTGAATCTTTGGAATTCTCTATCCCAGAGGGCTGTGGAATCTCAGTCATTAAATATGTTTAAAGCAGTGACTGACAGGTTTCTAAAGGCCAATAACATAGAGTGATAGGGGATAGTGTGGGGAAAAAGGCATTGAAGTGGTTGGTCAGCCATAATCATAATGAATAGCGGAGCACGCTCGATGGGCTGAATAGCCTACTCCTACTCTTATGTTCTTGTGTCCCGATACAGTTCCAATCTGGACTAAATATATAGCAAGCAAAGCAGTTTATTCCAAGGGTGGTCTTCTGGGCTATCTCATTGTTAATGTGCACTAATGTTTGAATTAATGATATTGATTTGATTTGGAGAGTGTGCAGTGCAAACTCATCAGAATTATTTTGGGGCTGAGAGGGTTAAATTAAGAGGATAAACTACACAGATGAGGTTGGTACTCACTCTAGTATAGAAGATTAAAGACTGATCTAATGAAGGCGTTTAAGGAAAAGGGGGTATAGGCTTTAAATTCAAGCCAGGCTGTTCAGGGGTGATGTCAGGAAGCATTTCTACACACAAAGGGGAGTGGAAATCTGGAACTCTCTCCCCCAGAAAAAGCTGTCGATGTTGTGGGTTCAATTGGAAATTTCCAAACTGAGATAGATTTTTGTTGGATAAGGGGATTAAAGGACACAGGATCCAACTTGGCTAAATGGAGCTAAGATATTGTGGTAATCTGATGTGTAATATAGCTTTATAAGGAATGTTATAATAGAAGATCACATTACTTTATTATCCAATGACAGAGTATCTTAGTGGTCAGTGGTCAGTAGTGGGTAGTCTAGAATAAGAGTCTGTAATACAGAGACAGGGTTTTAGTTGTAAGTACACAAGTGCAGCTGCTGAGTTCTTTTGTAAATAAATAAATAAATAGAATGTGTTCTACATAAGAACTGTCTACTGATCTGCTCTGTCTGTGGCACCAACTCAGTCATCCTGAAACGAGCGTGCAACCCAGATCCATTAGTCCAACGAAACTAGTGACCAGGATCCAACAAACCTGCGACGAGGTGAAAAAGCAAGAAAAAGCAAGGAACAACAAAGAAAAAAAGAAAAAAAAGCTCAGAAGGAAATCAAGTGAACCAAAATCGGGCTGTACCTCGCACGGTAATTGTAAGTAGAATTTCCATCCTGATCGTTGAAGCAGTCCCCTCAAGGAATGCCGCAGTTTGGAAGAGTTGATCATTTCGACCCGATGGTGGACGATTGGTCTCATTATGTTGAACGTCTTGCGTTCTTTCTCCAAGCTAATGACATTGTGGGGGAGGAGGAGAGGCGCACAATCCTCTCAACCACGTGTGGGAGTAAGATTTATGAATTGATCCAAAGTTTAATGGCACCCAGTGCCCCGGGTTTGAAAAGTTTTGATGGTTTAGTGAACGTTGTGAAGAGCCATTATCAGCCCAAGCCCTTAGTAATGATGCAACGGTTCAAATTTAACTCAAGAAATAGAGCCCCAGGGGAGACAGTCACTTGTTATTTGGCAAGTCTGAAATAGTGCGAGTTTGGTACGTCTATGAATGAAATGCTTAGAGATCGTTTGGTGTGCGGTGTAACTGAGGATTCGATTCAGAAGAGATTCTTGTCTGAAACAAATGTGGATTTTCAGAAGATGCAGGAAATAGCACTGGCTAAGGAAGGCACAGTGAGGGACTCGAAAACCATACAGGGAGCGCAAAATGGCGCTGTGCTCCATGTTGGGTGCGGAGGCCCAGACAAAAAGGGCTTGAAAATGTACAGCTCTGATGAGAAGTGGGAAGCAGCCACAGATTTCAGACAAATAACGAGAAAAGACTTAGCAGCGAAAACATGGAATAACGGCAACAGAGATGGAAGCAGACAACCTTGTACTGAATCACCATTTAAAAAAATCGAATGTTTTTACTGTCATTGAAATGGACGCCTCATGAGACATTGCAAGATATTTATTCATTAGATAACTTAAAGGTAGGAAGAACAGAACCAACCTATGTAACAGTGAGTATGAAAAATAGGCCTATCAGAATGGAGGTGGATACAGGGGTTTCCTCTAGGTGAGCACACTTTTAAATACCTGAATCATGGGGAATGTACATTAAATTTGGAAGAAATGGATGCCAAATTGAAAACTTACATGGAGAAGACATTAAAATCAAAGGCATAAACAGGGTTACTGTACAGTACAGAAGTCAATCAGTGAAATTACCCTCAATGGTGGGAGCAGGTGAGGGGCCAAGCCTCCTTGGACGAAACTGGCTTAAAGAAACTAAATTGGATTGGGACTGAGATCTTCCAACTGAGAGCCACTGGTTACCTGAGCTACTACAAAAATACACCTCAGTTTTCCAACATGAACTCAGGAAGATCCAAGGGCAACAAGCAAAGATTCATGTTGATGCAGGCTCTAGCCCCCGATTTATGAAGGTAAGACCAGTACCTTATGCAATGCAGGAAAAGGTAGACACCAAATTGGATAGATTAGAGAAACTGGGAGAGATACACTTATGCAGTTTTCGGGCAGCACCAATAGTCCCCGTACTTAAACCCAACCTAAGTGTTCGAATTTGTGGAGACTACAAATTGACTGTCAATAAAGTGGCTAAGTTGGATAGACATCCTATGCCAAAAATTGAAGACCTTCATGCTAAGTTGGCAGGTGGAACCACCTACACAAAGCTTGATATGAGCCATGCTCATCAAGAAATGGAGTTAGAGAAGGCCTCCCAGAAGTTTGTCACAATTAATACACACAAAGGGTTGGACCAATATACCCGTTTGCCTTTCGGTGTCTCCTCTGCATGAGCCATATTCCAGGGGACAATGGAAAATTTACTGCAGTGATTGCCTCACGTTGTAGTTTATTTAGATGATGTTCTGGGGACAGGACTCACTGAAAAGGAGCATCTGGCGAAGTTGGAAGAAGTGTTGAAGCATTTTTCAAAGGTGGGAGTGCGTTTAAAAAAAGATAAGTGGACGTTCCAAGCGAAAGAGGTATTGTATTTAGGTTGCAGGGTCGATGCATAGGGCCTCCACCCAGCTAAAGAAAAGGTGAGAGCCATTAGGGAGGCACCAGCACTAAGGAACACCTCCCAGCTCAAATCATTCTTCAGGATGATCATTCACTATGGACGCTTTTTGCCTAATTTGTTGACAGAACTGGCCCCCCCGTATGACCTACTCAAGAAAAACCAACATTGGTCATGGTAAACATCACAGAAAGAAGCTTTTACAAAAGTGAAACAGCTGTTGCACTCATTCACCCTACTAGTACATTTTGACCAAAGGAAAGAGTTAGTCCTGACATGTGATATAACTGTGGGAGCAGTGCTCTCCCATTGAATGGACGATGGTTCAGAACGACCTATTGGATATGTATCAGGGACACTCAACACAGCCGAAAAGGGACATTCACAGATAGAAAAAGATGGCTTGTCAATAATCTTTGGTGTCAAGAAATTTCACCAGTATGTACACGGTCGTCATTTTACTATCGTTTCAGACCACAAGCCTTTGCTAGGTTTGTTCAATGAGGACAAGGCTATACCACCCATAACCTCAGCAAGAATACAGAGATGGGCATTGATTCTGGCAGCGTATGAGTATACTTTCACCCACAGGCCTGGAATTCAGATTGTAAACACTGATGCACTGAGTCATTTGCCTTTGAAAGAAAACAATGAGGATGTTCCAGTTCCTCAAGAACTCGTTTTATTAATGAACTTCTTAGATTCATCACCGGTATGTACTCGACAGATAAGAGACTGGACAAGTTGAGACCCAGTCTTATCCAAAGTAGGAGTTGAACTTCTTCACAGCTGGTCACAAGAACAGGAATCTGACGAAATGAAACAGTATTTTCACAGAAGATATGAAATAAGCAGTAAGGATGGTATCTTATTGTGGGGAGATCGAGTGATTGTTCCTCCAAAAGGACAGAAGCCTTTGTTAACTGAATTACATGGTGCACATCCAGGTATTTCCCGGATGAAGACCATAGCACGCAGCTACCTATGGTGGCCTGGGGTGGGTGGAGGAATGCAGAGCTTAGTGAGGAGTTATATGCAGTGTCAGCAAGTGCAAAAGTTACTCCAGCAGCTCCGTTACACCCATGGGAGTGGCCAGGAAGGCCATGGGTGTGATTACATATTGACTATGTGGGATCTTTTATGGGAACAAAGTTTCTCATTATTGTTGATGCTCAATCAGAATGGATGGACATATATAGAACAAAGAACAAAGGAAAGTACAGCAAAGGAACAGTCCCTTCGGCCCTCCAAGCCTGCGCCGATCATATTGCCCATCAACTAAAACATTTTGCACTTCTGGGGTCTGTATCCCTCTATTCCCATCCTATTCATGTATTTGTCAAGCTGCCTCTTAAACACCACCATCGTACCTGCTTCCACCACCTCCTCTGGCAGCGAATTCCAGACACTCACTATCCTCTGTGTAAAAAACTTGCCCTACAGTTTTTTCCTCTCTCCTATGTCCCCTAGTAATTGACTCTTCCACCCTGGGAAAAAGCTTCTGACTATCTACTCTGTCCATGCCACTCATAATTTTGTAAAGTTCTATCAAGTCGCCCCTCAATCTCCGTCACTCTAGTGAGAACAATCCGAGTTTCTCCAACCTCTCCTCATAGCTAATAACCTCCAGACCAGGCAGCATCCTGGTAAACCTCCTCTGCACCCTCTGCAATGCCTCCATATCCTTCTGGTAATGTGGCGACTAGAATTGCACGCAATATTCCAAGTATGGCCTAACCAAGGTTCTATACAACTGCAGCAGGACTTCCCAGCTTTTATACTCAATACCCCTGCCGATGAAGGCAAGCAAGCCATATGCCTTCCTGACTACCTTATCCACCTGTGTTGCCACTTTCAGTGACCTGTGGACCTGTACACCCAGATCCCTCTGCCCGTCGATGCACTTAAGGGTTCTGCCATTTACTGTATATGACATAAAGCCACCAACATCTTCTGCTACAATTGACAAGCTCCAATAAAGTTTCGCCATCAACGGACTACCAGATATGGTCGTATCAGCTAGCTGCCCGGCATTTAACGAGTGCTGAGTTTCAACAGTTTATCAGCCACAACGGTGTTACTCATGTAAAACCTTCACCATACCACCTTCTTCAAATGGACTGGCTGGGCGAACAGTTCAAACATTCAAAGATGGTATGAAGAAATTAACTGGAGGCTCCATAGCAGCAGAGTTAGCATGTTTTCTTTTCCATTATAAAACCATCCCTCACACAACAATTGTTGTTGAATCGCTGTCTCAAATAAGATTGAACTTAGTAACGCCAAATTTAGGGGGGAAGGTGGAAAGGAGTCAGGGAAGTCAGAAGATTGTACAAGATTGGCCTAGTCATGACAGAAAGTTTACCGTGGGAGAGACAGTATATGTAAAACATTTTGGCGAAGGACCTAAGTGGTTATCAGGTGAGATAAGTTACTGGACCTCTTTCTTACCACATGAAAGTAGAAGACCGAATCATACAGAAACATATAGATTATATAGGAAAGAAACAAAGTATCAGGAAATGATCCCCCAGTGATCACGACTGCGTCAACATCTCCTGTTGAAAGAACTCAACTGAGGTCCAGATGTATCCAAAGGGCCGGCTGTACCTGCGAGAGTTGAGGAAACAGATTTGCAGGTACTAATTTGATATTTTGATATTTTGAAAAGAATTGTAATTGTAACAGTAAAATATATTTCTGGGTAAAGGGAGAGGAATGTGGTAATCTGACATGTAATATACCTTTAAGAAGAATGTTAAAATAGAAGATCACATGATCGTATTATCCAATGACAGGGTAGCGCGAGCTACCTTAGTAATCTGTAGTCAGTAGTCAGTGGTGATTAGTCTAGAGTTAGACTCTGTAATGTAGAGGCAGGGTTTTAGTTGTAAGTACATGAGTGTAGCTGCTGAGTTCCTTTGTGAATAAATAGAATGTGTTCTAAATAAGAACTGTCGGCTGATCTGCTATGTCTATGGTACCAATTCGCCTGAAACAAGCGTGCAACCCAGATCCATTAGTCCAACTAAACTAGTGACAAGGATCCAACAGATATAGATCAGTCATGGTCTAATTGAATGGCAGGACATGCCCAAGCAGATGAATGATCTCATTCTATTCCTATGAATGTCATTACATGTGTCAGATTGGCTCAGTTGGTAGCACTGTCCCCTCTGGTTGATGCTGACTTACAGATTGGGTGTGTAACCTCAATCTTTGCTGTGGCTGAAAGGTTGCAGTGCACAAAGGGAATGGTTAATATTCAGATTAGACATTAAACTGAGGACCTGCCTACTCTCTCTGGTGCTGTTACAGATCCCATGCTGTTATTCATTGGATTATAGAATCTTCCAACTCTCAAGGAGGTCATTTAGTCCATCATGCCTGTGGTCGCTCTTTGAAGGAGCAGTTTGCTTTGTCCCACTTTCCCCATTTTTCTCTGTAGCTATGTAAGTTTATCATCCTCGAGAATCTGTCCAACTCCCTTTTCAAATTATTTATGGACTCAGCTTCCATCACCTTCTCAGGTCGGGCGTTCCTGATCCCGACAACTGAGTGAGAATATTTCTCCTTACCTCCCCATAAGACAATTTACCAATGGTTTTAAATTTCTGACCTCTGGTTATTGACCTACTCTCCAGAGAGAATAGTTTTTCTCCACCCACTTTATCAAAACCCCTTTATCCACTTGGAAACCTCTGTTAGGTTATTTCTTATCCTTCTCTGCTCCGAGGAGGACAGTCCAAACTCTGGCAATCTCTCCTGGGAACTGAGATCTCTCATCCCTATCTGAAGAGTGGAAGGGTTCTCCCTCATGTCCTCTTAAACGCTGTGAGATTCCCACCTTTCACATCCCTGATTATGCTCAAACCCAAAAAGTCAATCCAGCCGATGAACCATCAAGCGGCACAGCGTATTTCACAGACACATGTCTCCTGCCCCCAGGGAAATTTAATCAGTAACATGATAGAGTTTTCTTCAAATTAGATTTTCACTTTAACATCTGTGTGTTGCTCCTGATTTTATCTGCTTGGTTCCAGCCATTTCCGACAGAATTATTTACCTCCAAAAGCAGGGTGACTTGTCTTAACTCACTCTCTCGGCGAAACTCAGAAAACTGCTCACGTCCCCTCCCTGCTACAACAACAACTTGCATTGATATAGAGCCTGAAGGCAGTAGAGAAGAGCAAGATCAAACAAAGTTTGACACCGAGACACCTTGGGAGATATTAAGACAAGGTGAGCAAAGGCTTGGTCAAAGAGATTGGTCTTAAGGAGCATCCTCGAGGAGGGGGGGGAGAGAGGGGGGTTTCAGGAGGGAATTCCAGAGCCTGGGGCCTTGGCAGCTGAAGGCACGGTCGCCAAGGGTGGAACGACCAGGGCAGTGCGAGAGGCCAGGATTGGAAAGTCGTGAAGTTATTAAAACTGCCACTACCTGGCCGCAGTTCAACAAATCCAACCAACTTGGCCAGGGCAACAAGGGATTGGTGAATAATGCCAGCTTTGCCAGTGATGCCCACATTCCGAGAATGAACTCTCTTCTTCTTGTCCAATTGCTCTGTCCTGTTGCTTTGTGAGGCACCTCTCAGCCTCCAGCAGGTGGAAGTGTGGGGCTGCTCTTTGGGTTTACTGCAAAGATTCAAGTGTCCGTCCAGATTGAATGCTGAGTTTTTCCGGTCACTTGACGGTGGGTTTGGAAGGTTGGGGGAGGCCAGGAAAATAGAGAGGAGCCACGTGGGGGCGGGGGCGGCTTCCCAGGCACTGCCAGCCCAGCACCGGGGATCTTTTCAAAGGGAAGCAGTCTGACTTCCTGCTCCTTGGAGGCAGGCAGCCAATTACTATCATTAAGGCCCCAAATCATTGCTGGGTCTGACTTTGCAGCCTCGCTGGCATTTTGCCAGCAGCAGAGAGGCTCTCCGGCCCGTGGGGAGACCCCCAGCTCATTGGAGGCGGTCTCACTGCGGCAGGCTGGGTAGGGCAGGGCAGGGTCATCATGCTGCCATGACCAGGCCATGGGCTGGATCTGCCTGGAGGGGTTTCCTCTCTCTTCCGATGGACCAAACAGCTTCACGCCTCTGATATAATTCCCCCGAGCCACTCACCATCCTGACTTGGAAATATATCGCCGTTCCTTCACTGTCGCTGGGTCAAAGTCCTGGGACTCCCTCCCTAACAGCACTGTGGGTGTACCTACACCACATGGACTGCAGCGGCTCAAGGAGGCAGCTCACCACCACCTTCTCAAGGGGCAATAAGGGATGGGCAATAAATGCTGGCCCAGCCAGCGACGCCCACATCCCATAAATGAATAAATAAAAAAATTTATGCTTCTAGCTGGGCAGCTGGGTCTCCAGAGCTGCCAGCTCTCTGATTGGACGAGAGCCCAGCTGTTATGTGTAATAGGAAGGTGAGTACGGAGGGAGGCGATTAGGTGTCTGCCTGAAGGAAGGTGGCACCGCCAGTCTCACTACCAGCAAAGGGTGGGCTCGGAACCCCCAATTAGTCCCGACATCAGGATCCTGAGTCCACTGGAAAATCCTGCCCTTACTTTTGGCTGCAGGTGAAAATCGATCTCACACACACACACACACACACACACACACACACACACACACACACACACACACACACACACACACACACACACACTCACACACACACACCCCCTCCCCTCAGGGTCCTTAACTCTCCAGGGTTTCCCTGGAGACCCCAGAAGTTGCAGGTTAACCTTCAGGACGCGGCTGGGGTATAAAACCAAGGGGGAAAGTCCTTGAGGCAACCAAATAAGTTATGGATTTAAAAAAACAACTCTTTGGACCTGTAACTGAATCACGATATTCCGGTTATGGTAATGCCTGGTGGGCCTTGATGAAACTGGTCTTCTCCTCACGGTCAATTTTGTGTGTTTGTAAACTTCTGTTTATTCATTATCAGAATATCAGGCAGGGCGGGACAAAGGCTGTCAGGCATCATCCAATCAGGTACCGTTTGCTTTCTGATTGGCCGTGGGAAGGCAGAGCGCCGCAAAGGCAAATGCATCAGGCAGGAGAGTAGGGGCGGGGCAACTGAAGGTCACGTGACAAAGCCTCCAAGACTGGAGCCAACCTAAGTTGGCCACCCATCCCATCCCATCCCATCCCATGCGCGTTAAATATTCTCATTATTGCATTTCCATCTGAAAGGTCTCCTTATCCTTCAGAGGCCCTACTCCTTGGATCAGTGAGTCACACTAAAGCTCCCCGAGAAGTAGAAATAAAAATAGGACCTGCTGGAAATGCTATCAGGCAGGACCCGCGGAGACAGAGAAACAGAGTTAACGCTTCAGGTCTCTGACCTTTCACCAGAACGGGAATTAATGATTGTTTTAGTTTTCATTTAAAGGCCTGTTGAAAGAGTTTCTGCAATGATACTAGAATGGAGAGGTTATATCTGTCAAGAAAGATTAAACAGTTTGCTCTTCTCTAGAAAACAGAAGGCTGACAGGTGACCTCATGAAAAGGTTTTGATAGGATAGATGTAGAGAAGCTGTTTCGAATTATGGGAAGACATAACCAGTAAAATAGTTACTAATAGATCCAATAGTGAATTCAGGAGAAACTTCTTTAGCCAGAGAGTGGTGAGAATGTGGAACTCGCTCCCACAGGGAGTGCTTGAGGTGAATAGTACATATACATTTAAGGGGAAGCTGGATATACACATGAGGGAGAAAGGATTAGAAGGATATACTGATAGGGAGGGTGGGAGGAGGCTCGTGTGGAGCATAAACATTGACATGGACCAATTTTAAAAAGTCTTGCATTTCTATAGCACCTTTCACAGCTGCAGGATGTCTCACAACACTTTACAATCAATGAAGTACTTTCGAAGTGTAGTTACTGTCATGCAGCCAATTTATCCAAAGCAAACTCCACCAAGCAGGTCAGATCAGTGGCTGTAGTGATGTTGTTTGAGGGATAGATTAAGTTTATATTTGTCACATTACCATCTCCTTTTACCTTGCACTATTATTCCGTTTGCCATTCTCCTACCCTCTACCCTATCACCAGGTTCAGTGAAATGCGGTTAATGTTGTCTGGAAGGGGTGCAGAGCAGAGTGCATAGG